>NW_016107520.1:1244298-1357277 GCF_001604975.1 Cebus imitator | reverse complement strand
TGCGTGCCTGTAATCCCAGCTCCTCAGGAGGCTGAGGCAGGAGAATTGCCTGAACCCAGGAGGCGGAGGTTGCGGTGAGCCGAGATCGCGCCATTGCATTCCAGCCTGGGTAACAAGAGCGAAACTCCGTCTCAAAAAAAAAAATAAAAAATAAAAAATAAAATGGTGTGATGAATGATCTTTCACTCATGTATCTGTGGGATACAAACCCAGAAGTGAAACTGTTGGGTCTGAAGATACACGTATTTGTAATGTTGGTAAGTGTTGCTAATCTGTACCCCATGGAATTTGTAGTCATTGCTCTTCCAAATTGTGGTATTTAAAAAAGAGTTAGCCTCGGTGCTGCTTCCGCCAAATATAAGCATGAGTGGACTTTGCAGTTTGTGCAGGCTCTGCAGACAGACTGAGGAAACTAAGGAAATCAGTGCATTGGAAACTGCAATTTCAGGATAGAAGCAAATCGATGCAGGATCTCCCTGCTTCCAAAGCCCAAATTTAATCCAGGCGCAACACCCAAAGCTTTAATTTGTGTGTTACCTTCGACTTTTGAAGCACTTTCACATCCCTTACCATCTACAATCTTCACAATAAACTGTAAAACAGATGGACTAGGATTTCAGTTTTTATTCCTCCATGTAAGCCCTTGCCTCCTGCCACCAATTTAACAGAAGTTTAGAAAGTAAAACATTGAGCTATGTGTCAAGGGCACTTAGAAATAAGAGATCACCAGAAATAAGACTATAGAAGCTAGGACCACCCCGTTCCCAGGCTAGCCCTGGCTCTCTTAGGTACAGCCTTAGGGGATGCAACCTGTCCATAAATAATTCCCCAGAATACTGGTGCTTACAGTCTGAGCACAAATGGGTCTTGACTGGGCTCTAGGGCAGAACATAAAATCAGGAGACAGGAGCAAACTTGACTGTTCATGCTGCACAGACATATCAGTTAGTAGAACAGAGGCTCTGAAAGAGCAGAAGAGGAATAGATGGGCATGGGAGCGCCCTTGCTGTGCACCAACATATAACACACAAAAGGTACCAGGGGAATCTTGGGAAATTTTAAATCTATTTCATTCCCAGTTTCTACTCACTCATAACAATATTTTTTGCCACAAAAGGAAGGCAACAAGTCCTGATTTTAATTGCTATTTCTGAAATAGAATATTTTTAAAAAACAGCAATGGCTTGGACATTTGGAATACCTGTAGGATTACTAAATTAGGTAAATTAAATTACCACTTCGCATAACCTTTTTCAATGCAGTTTTTGGAAGACAGCACCAGGCCTTTCTTAGAACTCCAAGGTTCTTCTGATGCATTTGTCTCTAAGAGTCACATGCCGTGTGCACATAAGTCTGTGTCTCCACTCTACTTGGTCATCAGTCACCCATGCTGGCTCATCTAGGCACTCCTGGTGAAACAAGGCTGAGGCAGGTATTTCCTACTTTCAGCAACAGGTAACACCAAGGGACAAAAGAATGAGCTAGGCGAAGGCCCAAATCTCCCAAGGATGTGGGAACAGAGGAGTGGGGGAGGGTTGCTAGGTTGCCTCCAACACTGAATAGCTTCTCATCAGGAAATGCCTGCAAGTTTGACGGAAACAAAAGTCCAGGGACCAGCAGAACTCTTACCCAGGTAGATTCACCATTATGGCTTTGCCTTCTTCATGAAAATAAGCTAATGCACCCTGGTGCAGTGGCTCACTCTTGTAATACCGGCAACGCAGGGCGTTAACGCAGGAGGATCACTTGAGGCTGGGAGTTTGAGACCAGCCTGGGCAACATAGCAAGACCCTGTCTCTAAAAAATTTTTTTAAATTAGCCAGATGTGGTGGCATGCACCTGTAGTCCTTGCTACTCAGAAGGCTGAGGTAGGAGGATCACTTGAGACCAGGAGTTCAAGATCAGCCTGAGCAACAGAGTAAGACTCTATCTCTACAAATAATGAAAATAAGTGAATGGAAATTTATGTTCACCAGCTTCAACAAGCTGGCATGAGACAGTCTTATGATTTCTCCAAATTGGGCCAATTCCTAAAATAGAAATTTGTATTTGATTCCTCAAATAATTATTGCATAACTGCCATAATAATTGTAATGGCTAAACTGCCAAAGTATTTTATGACTCCTTAAATGCTCTCGTGTATTATCAAGGAGTTTAGAATTCATTAGCAGAAACAAGATTATAAAGCAGCTAAGATTTATAATGCTTTTGATATACATGGTTCTTCTAAACTCAGAACTTAAAGTTTAAGAGGATCTTAGATACCATGCGTTCCAATTGATCTCATTTTGCAGATTTCTTTTTAAAAAGAAAAAAAATGCCTAGAGAGATTATGTGATTTGAAGATCTGGAAACAGGAAGGCCTAAGCTTGCAACCCATCCTCTCATGTCACCTACTGCAACGCAACCTTGGGCAAGTGGGTTATTCTTTCTAGGCCTCAATCTTTTCATTAAGGAGATACTGATATTAAATCCTACCAGTTTGATGTGAAGATTAAATCATTCACATAAAGCATCTCCTACCCTAAGTTACTGACAGAAAATCGGGCCCAGAGTGGTTTTTCTACAGTATCACACTTACTCTCCCTTCTACTAAAAAAAACCCACCTTCAGAGCAAATTTGGGATCCAGAGCTATCACTCCTCATTTGTGAAGTTAGAAAGCTAAGCCTATGAAAAGTCATAATTCAGTCAAGGTCTAGTCCCACAGACCATGAGAGCAAAATCACATGGTTTTGTACAGAGGGGATGTTCCTTGGGGCAGGCTACTATGCTCAGGAAGTGCAATAGAAAATCAGATTTATTAGGGAGCATAGGACAAAGATTCCTGCATTCAGGAAGTGTGCTCAACACCATCTGGGGGCCAGGCACTGTGGATCTTGCTCACCTGAAAGTTAATTCATTTGTTCAACAACATATTAAGCACCTACTGTGTGTCTGGAACTGTTTGAAGGGATGGATATAGGTCAGTGAACAAAATTGACCAAAAATCCCCCCAAAAATCTTAATCTTGTAGAGCTTAACATTTAGCAGGCAGAGACAGTAATAAACAATAAGCATAATAAACTAGAAAATTATACTGTATTTGGAAGATGATAGGAACTATCAAAACAAAGCCAGCAAGGGAGAAGAAAGTTCAGGGAGACCTCATTCGGAAGGTGACATTTGAGCTAAGTCTTTTTCTTTTCTTTTAAGACAAGGTCTCACTCTGTCACCCAGGCTGGAGTGCAGTGGCACTATCTTAGCCCACTGCAACCTCTGCCTTCCAGGTTCAAGTGATTCTCCTGCCTCAGCCTCCTGAATAGCTGGCACCACAGGTGTATGCCACATCTGCTTAGTTTTTGTATTTTTAGTAGAGACAGGGTTTCGCCATGTTGGCCAGGCTGATCTCCAATGTTTTACCTCAGGTGATCTACCCTCTCTGGCCTCCCAAAGTGCTGAGGTTACAGGATTGAGTCACTGCACCTGGCTGAGCTAAGTATTAAAGGAGGTAAATTTTGTCGATATGTGGGAACGGTGTTTTAGGCAGAAGGAAGAGCCAGTGCAAGGACCAGAAAGGGGGATTGTGTCTAAGGTGATGGAGAAATGACAAGAAGGCAAGTGTGGAAACAGGTGAGAGGGAGTGGAGTAGGAGATGGATTCTGAGGCAAGGTGGATCTAGGGAGGCTGGCCAGGAGCAGCCATTGATTGCATGACCTTGGGCTTTGACTCTACATGAGAGGAGAAGCCAGCGGAATGAGTAGGGGAGTGAGATCCTGACCTAAGTCTCAGTGTTCTTTTGGGAATAGGCTGGAGAGAGGTGAAGTGGAGGCAGAGAAACCAGTTAGAAGACGACTGCAGTAGTCCAGCCAATAAGGAGGGTGACTTTTTAATCTTGGAAACTTCTTCATTTACAAATTAGAAAAAAAATATTGAAGCACAGAAGGCAATAGACTTATTTATCCACGATCACATGGGGAGTAAACGCAGGGTTAGGACTAGAATCCTGACATCATCTGCTCTTTAAATGTTTGTAGAGCATCTTCTCTATGAAGATAGAAGCAGCCTGGTGAAGAGGCCCAGAGACCTTTGCATGTTAGATTGACCCCTAACTGCCACGTATAGCTCACTTGTCAAGTGTGGGTGGGACCTATGACTTCTAACCAACAGAATGTAGCAGCGGTGATGGGAGGATACTCCTGTGATTATATGACAATTGTACATCAAATTCTTGTAGCCTTGAGACAAATTGGTGCTAGTTTGGTTTTTGTGTTGCTACTTAAATGGAAAGATTCTAACTGAAATAGCAGCATTTTTGTCACGTAAAACCAGTGAGTGGTGTACTGTCAACAAAAATATTTGATGCTGTGATTTTCCTTGAGCCATTAAAGCAGACATCATGGTCTCCTTTCTGGCTAAAGATCTGCAGGCTGAGGTTTCTCTGGGCAATGGGTACGAATGTCTTCTGGCCTTCCTGCAGCGCTAATGCTCAAAGAGCTGGCTGGCTCATCTTGGTCAGGCACTCGGTAGTTTTCTCGTGGTTGGCCTCAGAATGCGAGGTCTTTCTGTCAAGATCATTGCCTCCATTGCTTTGAGATTTCCTTTTGACATCTGAGCTCCTTTGGAGCACTACCTCTTTTTTTGGATGATTTTGCACAGTAATAACTCTTAGAAGGCTGCCAAGTTGCTCATGACAAAGTTTGCAGTTAGAGGAGGTATGTTAGTAAAATTTAACTATTTCAAACTCCCAAAAATTAAGTAGTGTGATTTGGTCTAAATTTTACTTCAAATTATGCCTCATTCTTTCACTCTTAAATATTTTCTGGCATCTTAATGTTTTCATTAGTTTTACCAGATTAAAAGGGGGCCAAATTCTTAAAGTAGGTCTTTAGCTTTTAACTTATTGTGTGTTTGGCCTTAAAAAGCAAACCTGTGATGTGTTCTTTCTAAGGCTCCAGCGTGCACATTGTGTCTTAGTTTAGAAAGTGAGATGATATTTAATCTTCCAAAGAAGTATTTGTTGTTATAGACTCCCCAGGGAAAACAAGGAACCCTTTAAGGACTCCTTTCCTGAACTTTCTACATTAGCAAAAAGAAAGTATTTAAGCAAAAATGCGACTTTGTTTATAGCATTTATCCAGCACCGTTAATTCTGATCACCTTAAATATTCTAGTCAAGATATTTTCTAGATTCTAGAAATCTTGTTAAGACACTAACACTGGAGTAAAACAGAAATCTTAATTCATATTGTTAACCAGGGGTGCACGATCTGAATATTACTCATGACATCCATATATTGTATAACATCACCTAGATGCAAACTTTGCAAAATTTGTTTGAGCTCTAACAAATCCTGCTAGGAAGCTATTTTTATTTTCATTGCTATTTTTTTGCAGAGTAATCTATAATAAAGGACTTGTTCTTTTGCACTGAGGATCTGGTGGCCATAAAGCTTTTTGTTGGCTGTGGGACCATTAATCAATATGTTTCAATAAGTGACCGCTAATGGAGCTCAGTTTTGCAAAGGGTGAGCTGCTTTACCTCAGAGAAAGACTGGTGGCGCTACCTCTCCTTGGTTGGAAGGTCAGAGTGAAGAGGGCTCTTGAGAAGTCTGTGCATCAGACTGTGTTTCCAGGAAGGCTTTTTCATTGCTGGGCTGGAATGTAATCAGGAACCAGAACTGCTTACCAAGAAAAGCAGCCTTCGTATTCACAGCATTTCTCTTGATTTGATGCTGATAGCTGGCTGACCCTACCTCTGGCTTCACCTCTAACGTGGCTTGTAGGAGCAGAAAGCTGACGAAAAATGATGTTTGTTTATTTATTCAGCAATGAGTTGAGAAAAGCTAACTGTTGACTTTCTTAAGTAAAATCAACAAAACTTTTCCCCAACTTAAGCTCTAGATTTAGTTAATCTCATTCAAAACAGATGAAAAAGTAGGCAAAATATTGTGTACCCACTTAGGCTCCTTCAGTCGGTACGATGGCTGCTGACAGGCTGTGAGGATAGTAGAGTGGGTGAGTCTGGACCCTGGAGTTGGACAGTGTGGGTGTCAGGCCCACCTCAGCCACTCCATAGACTTGGGTGAGCACGTGACCCCTCTTTAAGCCTACTGTGGCACCAGCCTGCCAGCTGTGTGGTTTTGGCAATTTACATGCCCTTTCAATGACTCTGATTCCTCATCTGTGAGGTATGGATAATAATAATAGTCCTGGCCTCAATGCAATGTTTGAGGTAATGTGCTTGTGAGGACTTGGTATCTGCCACGTGGTCAATGTCTAGGAGATGTTGCTGTTAAGGACACAAATATTGACCCGGGTCTTCATCAAATTCTTCATTAAATGTCCTTATCACATTATTACCGATGGTTTCTAGTGACTGAAAATGTGTGCAATGGAGGGGAATGGCAGACTATTTCAATTAATAAAGTTTATGTGAGTTTATTTAAATCATAAAAAGAGATTTGGTATAGGTGTTTTTGAAAGTGGCTCCACCACTTTTGAGATCCTCAACAAGTAAGAAGACCTGTACAGGGTTCCAAGTTGTGCTGGGTGCTTGCAGGACATGTCTAGGAGATCCAAGGCTTTTCCTCCAGGTCATGTACCGTGTAGGAGTTCAAGATGCTAAAGACCCAGGAGCCAGACTCGTTTGAGAACTATACTCAGGCCCAGGCTACAAGGACGTGTTTGTGTTTGAGAGGCACTAAAAGAGTAGTGGAAAGAGCACTGGGCTTTGTTTAGAACCCCAAGTCAACCACTTATGAGATCTATAAGCTTGAGAAAGTTAACTGACTTCTGAGCATCAGTTTATTAATCTTTAAAATAGATACAAGGCCTGGCACAGTGGCTCACACCTGTAATCCCAGCACTTTGGGAGGCCGAGGCGGGTGGATCACATGAGGTCAGGAGTTTGAGACCAGCCTGGCCAACATGGCGAAACCCTATCTCTACTAAAAATACAAAAATTAGCTGGGCCTGGTGGCTCCTGCCTGTAATTACAGCTACTCAGGAGGCTGAAGCACGAGAATTGCTTAAACCAGGAGGTGGAGGTTTCAGTGAGCCAAGATCTTGCCACTGTACTCCAGCTTGGGTGATAAGAGTAAGACTCTATCTCAAAAAATAAAATAAAATAAAATAGATACAATAATATCTACCTCTTAAAGTTATGATAAGGGTTAAACACCACCATTAACACATAGTAAGAGCTCAATACACATTTCTCTTTCTCAATGTAATCTCATCTTTTTCAAGAGTAGAAATAGGTTGCCTGGTAAACCCAGAGAGAGTAAACCAACCAAAGCATAGTCAGAGACAAAAACGATTCAAACTGTGTCTGAATCTACTATCACTCTAAACAACACTTCTCTTCAAAACCTTTGACCTAAAACTATCCCTTATAAATAAATGATGTCTCCTCTCTATAGAGAAGAGATGTCCTACAGTAGAGAAATGATGTCCTCCTACTATAGAGAAGAGCTTTTAGACAACGTAGGTGTTGTATTGAGGAATGTAAAGAAATAGAGACACATCCTAGAGCAGCTAATTCGGGGCTGTGCTTCCCAGCAAGACCAGCTTTTTGACTATAAGGAGAGAAACACACAAAATAGCATCACCTCTTGAGACTTTGCTTCCCTGACTATCTTGCCTTGTTCTGTTAGACATCTCTTTGGCAGGTAACGGACTTTGTCATTCACACATTGCTCAGAATTCATTCGTGGTGCTGGCTTATTTTCCCTCCTAACACTGAGTAAGTGCAGGACTTGATGGGGTAAGAGGAGAGAAGGTAGTGGAACACCCAAGGAGAGGAAGAGGCCGTATACACAGCCAGCATCATTGTACCAATGGGAGTAGAGATAGTGTAGGCACGGGTAAGACTCCAGGAGATGAGCTCAAGTGCACCTAATATTTAGAATTATTGCTTCCTTCATCAGCACTCGTTTGACTCTTGCTCCTAGAACGTATGTCATTAGCAGAACAGCTATTCTACCAATTATTTATATATTATAAATAAGATAAGTTTTTTGGACCAGACAGGATCCTGTCTACCCTTGGAAATATTACTGTATGTAAGCAAGTACAATTCTAATGACAAACAGCCAACTTGAATATGAATTTGTAAAACCAAGCCTGGTCTTCAACTGTTGTTTGAAGAATATCTAAAATGCCTCTAACAGCTTGACATGTTCAAATTCCAGATGACCAAAATGAGCCCCTTGTTTACTATGCATATGTTTTGTTATAATTGAATGTCAATAAATGCATTTAAATGAAGATCAGAAAACACTAATCAATTCCAGTAAAATTAATTTGATTGGGCTGGGCAAGGTGGCTCATGCCTGTAATCCCAGCACTTTTGGAGGCTGAGGCAGATGGATCAGGAATTCAAGACCAGCCTGACTAATATGGTGAAACCCCACCTCTACTAAAAATATGAAAATTAACCAGGTGTAGTGACACATGACTGTAGCTCCAGCTACTTCAGGAGGCTGAGGCAGGAGAATCGCTTGAACCTAGGAGGTGAAGGTTGAGGTAAGCTAAGATTGTGCTACTGCACTCCAGCCTAGGCAACAGAGTGAGACTCTATCTTAACAACAACCACAACAAAAAATTAATTTGGAAGTAAAGCAAAATGTTTATTTATGTATGATAAAGCACTTATCTTTTTTGTGACTTGGCTTCTATGTGAGCAAGCAGGAAAAAGACAGATATAACCAAATTCTTTATTAATTCCTGTATGTTATAGATGCTGACATGTTAAATAACTCACATTGTAAATCAGAATTAAATGCCTTACCCCAGATTGAGTTCCAGGAAGACTGAAAGTTAAATATTTTAAAAGAAAACAAGCAAAAAAAGAAAGAAAAATGAACTTAAGTTCTATTAAACTTGAGAGGGGGTAGGGAAATTAAAATGTATAAACTCATGAAGAAATTACCTAATAAAAAAGGTGCACAGACATAATGTTATAAAAATTCAAAAACCTGTACATGTTTAATGTAATAATATAAGGCAAACAAGCCAGAAAAATAGTTATAGCAAGTATTTTATACATAGGCAAAGGGTAATTATCTTCGTTATATAAAATACTCTACCCAATATTTACACACACACGCTCACACACACACGTACATAGACTCTTAAACGGTTAGGATCTAATAGAAGCTTGGAGAAAATACAATTAGGAAAAATAATCAACATCATTAGATGTTAAGTAAATACAAAAGAAAACAAAATATATACGATTTACTCATCACATTAGCAAATTTTGCTTGTTTTAACATCTTTTTATGATAATACTCTGCTTCTGGGGGTGCAGAAATAAAGCCTCATTCGCTAGTGGAGCGGAGCATTAAGCTACCCGGCCAACCTGTGCAGAAAGCAATTTGGTGACATGGACTAAGGTGGTCGTATCCTTTGAGGTATTGGTTCCCTTTCTCTAAAACTACACTAAAAAAAAATTCCCAGATGTAAAATAGCCTTCATATATTCATCATGATGTTCTTCATAAAAGTGAAAACTGCCGAGCAACCTAAGTGTTCAGTAACAGAGCGAGGACTAAGTAAAGCCTGATGATACAGTGAATGAATCTGGTATCAGGAGACCTAAAAGTGATGTTTATGGTGACTGTATATGGAAAAGCATACTCTGTGTGATTTCCATGTGTTTAACTATGTATTGGGACATTCTGGAAAGAAACTCAACTGATGCACTAAGTGGTTGCCTTTGCTTTACAGGAGAAGAGGAAACACATAAAAGGGTTAAGAACCTGGGATTTGAGCCCAAACTGCCGATGTTTAAATCCTAGCTCTGCTACTTGAGTATATTTGACTTTGAACAAGTTTTAAGTTTACTGTGATTAGGTTTCTCCCTCAGTAAGTTGGTGGTAAAATCGTACCCACCTCCTGGAGTTGTTGCAAGGATTAAATTTGCTAACCTAGGTAACGCCTGGCATATAGCAAAAGCTCAGTAAGCATTTGTTATTTGCTATTTATTTCAGTGATAGAACCAATATGGGCAGGCTTTTGCCCCATATTTCTGCATTTTCCAAATCAACTTTCTCTCTTAACCATATTACTGTTACATTGGAAAAAAGCAATAAATATTTTCCAGAAGACCCTGAGAACTGGGTCAGCTGGGGTTTTTTTAGCCACATAGATTCAGATTCCTAATAGAGTATCACAGTACATAGACAAAAAAAATAGATTCTTCATGGTTTCTGAGACCCAAGAATTGAAATGGGAGTTGCAGTGACAATTCAGATGAACTTTGTGTCCCATTTCATAAAAAGTTAAGATAGTTCAGTTTCCATAAAAGACTTCTTGCCTCCTCTGGAACAGCTGTGCCAACTCAGTACTATTCCTGCCTCCCCCACCACCCCACTACCCCCAGCCTTTAGCTCCTAGTTAACTCAGTGCTGGGCATGCTATTTTCTCTATAACATAAATGAACCTTTTTAAAAACTGGAATCACATGTTTCAGTAATAAGAGCAAGGCAAAAACTTTAACAACATTGACAATACTGGCATAAGTAAATTTTCTTTGGCAAGGAAAGTAAATTAGGGAAAGGGGAGAGGGAGTAAATTTACACTTTTATTAACACCAATACCGTTATTAATTTATGAACATTTCAATCATTATCATGCATAATTTGATTTACATGTAACTTTCTCATTCTAAGAAGATTTTAAAGTTCCAGTTGTAGAGGGAAAATTAAGGGGAAAATTGCTTTCTCTTTCCCCTGTATTCGCCCATGTTTTCAGGGAAATTTTGGGGGAGAAAAATCTCTGCTCATTTTGGAGTCTTCTCTTGCCAGCAACTAACAAGTCTGTACAATACAGTTACCAAGGCAATGTCAAGACCATGTAGACAGAGGGAGAAAATGTGGTGTGAAGACAGGGAGATGATGAAAGTGGATTAACAACGTGAGCAGGAGGGGTTTTTCTAATTGGAAAAAAATAAAATCACACTATCCTTTAAAAATGATTATGCTAGCAATTCCAACATCTGTTGTTATAAAGGAACTTAATTAAAATAAAGCCTTTTTTCTATATCACCTGTTCGTGAATGCTTATTTGTTTCCTAATTATGACCCAATCTTTGTAACTCTGTATTGAGCCATGTCAGAATGAGTTCCACTGCATTCAAGTTAGATCAAGGAATTTTATTATTTGTTCAAACCAGAAGCAGTTTTTTTCTATAAGTTCTGCCTGAAGCCATGAATTCAGCCAGACCCTCACAGATACGGACTGCAAAGACAGATACAGCTCTTTGCTCCTAAAGCAGCGCAGATATTTGCTGCTTAAATCAATGCAACCACCAGCCAAATACACACTCATTTTGCTAGGACTATTGCTTCTGTTTCAAAAAAGACTCAAGTCGTCTTTTTTTTTTTTTTTTTTTTTTTCCGTCAGGTACAATCCTTGGATTTGCTCTCCGACCTTACAGAATGAGCTACAGGGAAGTCAAGTACTTCTCCTTTCCTGGGGAACTTCTGATGAGGATGTTACAGATGCTGGTCTTACCACTTATCATCTCCAGTCTTGTCACAGGTACCATAAGCAGTTGTTGGTTGGTTTGTTTTTAAGTGTGCTTATTGCAAAAGATTGCTTAGAAAAGCCAATGCTTTAGGTTTCTGCTGGATGCATGCTCTGTTCTAGAAAAAAAAAAAAAAAAGTCCCTTCAAAATGATGGAAAGGAGGCTTTAGTAATGCATGAATGATTATAACTCTCGTATTTTACCAATCACAAGAGGAAACGAATTTGAACAGCCACGTAATCTGGTCCGCCTCACTGTGAACGAGGTGCCCTGCTAAACACCACACCACCAGCCTTCTCTGACCACAGTGATGTAGTTGACAACAGCGTACAACAGGTCTGTTTTCTCACCCTCTTATCCCACCCAGATAACATCTGGTTGGACAGCCTATTAGCTATTGATGCAAGAATGCTTGTTCTCAGAACCACCAGGACTTGAGCGGGAGCCTTCTTGGAAGCCTCATCAAGAGGTAATGCCCACAACACTCACCAACTCTGCTGCCACCAACACTTATCTTTTCCTGGTGTACCCGCATGATTTCATTTCCTTCTCCAGTTGCCTCCCACCCCCAATACCTTTTATGCTGGTGGGAGAAGGGGGAGGGGGCGGGAGATTTCCCCATCTGAATATTTTATCAGTGGACACTTGGATTTTTGCCAAGTGGAAGCTTTGCAGGATAGGATTCTATTTTCTATGACAGTGAGATAATCATTTATTCCTGCATGGGAAAAGGTGAAAGAGTCATTTGTCTATGCGACTGGTGAAAACAGATGGAGCCAAGAAGTTGCAGAAAAATGTTACTGTACATTCCTTCCTGCCCACTCTTCTCTTTCCCCACAGCACATCTCTGACTTGGAGAAGGAATTTCCATAGACACTGCCCCAGCGGGATGATTTCTGGGTTTGTAGATAAAGCCCAGAACTCAGGTATTACTGACCCTATTCTCTTTTCCACTCTTGGCTCACTGTTCCCCTGTTGGGCATACCACTCTGCCTCTATGTGAGCTGCCACTGAGAATCCTTCCTCGTCCCAGGGAGTTCTCAAGGATATTTATACTCTGCTTTCAAGATCTCTGTGTAATGAGAACTTCATAGTAAAACTCAAAAGTCATGGAGCAACATTCTAACTATTACATGCCTTGGAGGGCTGGCTATTACTTAGACAGGAACTATGTCAGATTTTTCCTCAATGCCTTGAAGGTCTCTGCTGGTTACCACTTGTCCAGAGCTTTAAACAAGTGATTGCATGTACACGTGCTTTCATTGAAGAATGAATTGCCCATAAAACAGTCCTGGAGTTGATTTGGTATACTTGTCTGTGAAGCTGGGATGGTCCATTGCTTACCAGGGGTAATCACAACAGCTACAATTCTTACCACCAAAGCTATATTCATGCAGACATGAGGGCACATGCTTATTTTATTATCCATATGCTGACATTTTTCTGGAAAACAAACTCTTCACAGAAAGCACTTGTAAGGCAAAACCCACTGGTGAAGCCACATCTGACATTTTCTGTGGTAGAGCCTCTCCTCACCATCCCTGCTGGCCGGGCATCTGGATTGAGTGCCTAAAGTCTTCCTGTACACAAACTGAGGGGTTCTGGATCCTTTATACATTCTCTTCAAGGGTGGAACCAATGTTTAGAGGTTTCTGCTTTCTCTTAACTGTGCTGAAAACCCACTGTGTTACTCTTTAAAAGAGAAAAGCCCTTGTGTGATATAATTAGAGAAGTGTTACTTCCCCTTACTAGCAGTCCCAGTTGACCACCACCTTGAAGTGGAATTTCCTGATGTTTTTTAAATACCTAATAACAAACAACTTTATTGAGGAAATAAGAGCTTTGGTTGTGTAATTTTGCAGGAAAAAAAAAAAAAAACCTATGATTGATGCAATCCCTTTGTATAGCTAAAGAGAAATTTTTGGTCAAAATTTGGAAAAATTGTCGACATTTATAATATTGTCAAAGAGAAGGGAATTATAAGCTGCAAACAACTAATATAAAATGAACTTTTAAAAATGTAACCTAATTGCAAGTTGGGAGTGTTGCCAAATTGGACCATTAAGAGAGTTTTAGCTTTTATCCAGGATTGTGTTAAGACAAAGAGCCTGAGGGGCATAATTTAGTTTGCCAAAGATCTTTTTAAGGTATTAGTCTGAAATGAGTAATTTCCAAATGACACAGTAATTTAGATATTTATGATCAAATGGAATGAATGATTGATTTAATAAGAACATCCTTTATGGTTTTGAATACAACAGTTCTAACCCAAATGAGGGGGTTGACCCAGTTGTAATGGGAAGGGAGGAACTTTTACAAATGACACAGACCCCTGGAGGATCCCTGCGAATACTGGGAAATGTTACTGGAGAATGTGTTGCCTAGGGAAGAAACAGAGTCAGGCTCCATTATTTTAGAGTGGAAAGGCAACCTCAAATGCCTCCAGTGGCCCAGTGGGTGACATATGTCATGAAGCTGCCCTTCCAGGCTACTTTTTGTTTTCTTATTTTGATAGAGTCATGGATACAGAGAAATATTTCTCTTCAACAAGAGAAATAAGAGGGACAAGTATGATGATAGGCAGAGAGGGACCCAACTACAGAATAATGTGGCGAAAGGAAGGCAAAGAGACTTGAGACAAGGGCCAGATCTTCCCAGTTTTCAAGAGTGTCCAGAAATCTCAAACTTTTTAAGAACCTGGAGATTTTTGGATACGATTCACAAAACAAAACACTGCAAAGCAAGCACGGTACATCTGTAGGCCCATTCCAACCCTCAGACTACCAGTATTAGAACTCAGGTTTGAATGTCAGTGCTATTCTTTATGAGACATGTCCTGCTAACCTTGTGTGCCCATCAAGCTATCTCTGGGTTTCATATGTTGACTTATCCACCCATTGGCAGTCCTGTGCCAAAACTTACCTGATAATGTGGAATTAGCTACTGAACAGCATGTTTACGAAACAAATTGCTATTGGAAAACCTTTTCTCTCCATCTTCTGGGAATAACTGCATTGTGTAGTAGCCATCCTGCACCAGAAGGAACACTAGAGTAAGAGCTCAGAGGACACACTCCCATACTAAATATTTCCTAGCGGGGAAATACTTTATAGACTTGTTGCTCCTCAGTTTAATTGTCCCAGGGTCTGTTTAGACAAAAACTGAAATACATAAAATTATTATTGTATTTCACGGACTGAGCATTTTATTGTGGAAGATTCTAGAAAACATGCTGTATGATTAATTGTAGTAAAGCCACATTTAAATTCGGAGACATCTAGGTTGTATTTTTTCACTTGAAACATCCGTTTTTTATGAGCTGTGGCTCCATCGCCCTTGTAAGCCATGTTCCCTTTTTCCTGAATTTGAAACTTCAATCTTTCCAAACATCCCTGGTGTGTATTAGCATTCCAGAGGCTGCCAGAAAGAAGCTGGGAGAACGCCTAATGGCCAGATTTTTTCTCAAGTACCTATTTTTTGAACAAGAAGACTATGTCTATGCCAACACACCACACAATAAAATAGGAGTTTGGTGCCAGTTTCTATTGATTTGGCAGGATAGGCAGCCAAACTAGAGATTTCATGCCAGAAATATGAGTTGGTTTGGCTGACTTAGCCCGATTAAATTCACTGGATAATAATTAAATGTCACATCTGGTTGTGCTGTATAGACATAACTTTTACCTCCTCAGTTCTGAATCTTTTCAGAAAACTAGTGATTTCTTCTTTTCTCATTCTAAGTGTGCATTCCCCCTCAATCACTTACCTCAGAAGAAATCTTTGGTGTCACCCCAGTTTTCTGGAAGTGGGGAGCACAACTTTTGACACGCAAGCTCTGTGGAGTTGGGCATAACGTAAGTAAAAGAGGTGAGAGAGGAGTATCAATGCAGCAGTAAAAGCAACAGTGTCTGGGACCTACGGTAGGACACCCTGGAGGCAGGATTATAAAATGGATGAAATTTGTCACTTAACAGTCATTCATTCCTTAACAGTTGTTTATGGCACTCTTACTATGTCAGACACTGGGGATACCTTAATACAAGGATACAATCCCCAAGATGATGTGTATTGGGTGCTGAGGAGAGAGTTTTCCCTCATCCCTTAATTCACACAATACATGTCAGCAAATTCCCATTCCAGTTCCTTCACTAAAAGGAGATAAGACTCATTCTCTGTACTCCCAACGAGGAGACAAACTGATTTTTAAGAATATGATTTCAAATCTGATTTTCATGTCAAGGCATCTCCATCCTAAAGTCAACTAGTCCAGAATTTTCCATCATAGGTACCACTTTGGTCTCATTTACTTAATATTTTCTTTAAATAAACATACTCTTCTTCCAAAGCCTACAATCATTACCCAAAATGGAAACCTCCTATTGCTTGTCATGTGAAGGAGATAAGTAACAATGTTATGAAATTCTAAATTGATGCAATTGCCTAGCAAAGGCTCTGAGAGCCTAAGACCCCACTCCCTGACTCTTGTAGTGTTTTTAAATGGCAGGGTGTGGTGGCTCACGCCTGTAATCCCAGCACTTTGGGAGGCTAAGGCTGGTGGATCACTTGAGGTCAGGCGTTTGAGAACAGCCTGGCCAACATAATGAAACCCCATCTCTACTAAAAATATAAAAATTAGCCTGGCGCCTGTAATCCCAGCTACTTGGGAGGTTGAGACACGAGAGTCACTTGAACCTAGGAGGCTGAAGTTGCAGTGAGCCAAGATCATGCCACTGCACTCCAGTCTGTGCAAAAGAGCTAGGCTCTGTCTCAAAAAAATAAATAAATAAATAAATAAGAGAGGAAATTAGCAAATGTTAACAAGGTATTAAATACACATTAGCGCCAAAATAAGACTGTCTTTCCTGTAATCCAAAGAATCAAAGGAGAATGGGAAATAATGACTTTCTACTGTGATTTAATATTAATTAAGGAAGAGTTTCCACACCTCCGGAACACCATACCTACCCCGCTTTGGGAAGCACTCATCTGGTCCAACCATTCCTGCAGCGCCCCTTCCAAGTGACCATCCAGCTTCTTCCTGAGCATTTCCAAGGACAGGAGATCTTTGGAACCTATTTGTCCTTGGAAAACTCTAATAATACTTTTTTTTGTATCCAAAATAAAACAAATTCAAAAACCAGAAACACAAAACACTACACCTGCCTGCCTGGTGCTCTCCTGTCCACGTGACAAGCTCCACGATGTGTCACATATTATTTGGGCAGCTTCCTTTCAAATCTATAGACCAGTGACTTCACTCGAATGTGGAACTCAATGACTGTTGAAGGCAACAAGCTGGAATCACCCGCAAAGGGCTTTCTTATTTGAGAAAATAACAAGAGTAAAAATAATGAATGTTTTACCTCAAAGTATGGTCCTTTGGCTTCAGAGGACCATACTTCAGTTACAGTAAGGGTGAACTAAAGTTTTGTCATTTCATTTAGCACAAGAGAGCTGGACAATTCTTAAATCTTGAGCATCTGAAGAGTTTTCAAGGGCTTCCAAAATGAGTCAGAATCACTTAAGAGATATGTAATATCTTAAACTATGCATTGCCACGGCTCTGGTGTATAGCTGAGGCTGTTTGAATACTCTGAGCATTTGTGATTAAGAAAAAGAGTTGTAGATTTCACCACCTGCCCCCCCCAACACGAACTCCCACATCGTATTGAAAAAAAACTGTATCTCAGGCAAGGAGGAGTTTCTTTAGGCTTCCCTTTCATTCTCTGTAAAATGTAAGTGACAGGATACCTGTGTCACAAGGCTGTTGTGAGCATTTATGCCTGGCACATAGTATGTGCTCAATTAGTGATAGCTGTTGGCGGTAAGAATAGCAGCAAGAGCTGTCCTCTGGCAGTTCCCATTGTATAAATGAAAATTCTAGACCAAGAAGACAGAGCTTCAAGTTAGAGGAATGGAACTAAGGCTCCAGATTCCACAAGTCTCATTTGTCTGTGATCCCTGCAGCAACCACTTTCCTTTTAAGGTAAATTAAAGAAACCATAAAAATAATCCAGTAACAACATGGGAGCCAGTGAGAATTCCTTCCTCATTACTGGAAGGGATAGGTTTCTGCCCTGCAGCATGGAATTCAATTACCTTATCACAGCTGCATAATTCTAAATATTATCATTGGTTATACAACTGCCCCGTCTTTTCTGAGAAACTCAGCCCCAGTGTGTGGCACCCTGGATTCCATGGGGCAGCAAATTCCACATGCTGCACCCATGCTGGGAGCACAGCTTTTCTGGCTGACCAAAACTTGAGGCGGACTGTCTCCTCTCGACACTCAAACACACTTCATGGCGGCCTTTCCAGGCACTGCATAGAGGTAGTGCCCAGCCTCCAATCCCTGCCCCCTACCCCAGAGGTCTTTAATTAATTGATTTGAAATGGGGTTTGGGAATTAACATTTCTTTGTAGTTCTCTAGATGATTCAATTGTGCACCCACAGTTGAGAACTACCGCTTTACAGTTTTTCTAGAATTGTTCTTTTTTTTCTGGTGCCACAGCCCCCCAGTGTTAACACTTTAGTTCATACATTTACTAGTTCAGATAACCCCTCTTCCAGGAAGCCTTCCCTGGCTTTCTCCTGCAGAGAAAGACTGCAGAGGTGTAGGTACGTTTCCACCTTATTACAGTTACTGCATCGCAATGGAATGCGCTGTTAATATGTCTGTCTTCCTCGAAGGTACTGTGTCTTTATCTGGTACATTCGTTGCATTGCCTAGAGAACAGAGTCCACATTCTTGGCACAATAAATAACACCCTTAGCAGCCTTCACAAGCCCCTCTACCAGCTTTATTGCCTGCTGCTTCCCTGGCAGAAACCCTGGCCCTCTCTCAACGTCCTGATGCCCTCAGCACTGCATCCTTAGTATGTTTCCCTCTTCCCCAGCTCCATCAGAATTCTTTACCTCCTTCAAGGTCCAGCTTAGCTTTCAGTCTTTCCATAAAGTTCACCCTGCTTGCTCCAGTTGAAAGTAAGGATCCCTTCCTGGAGTGCCTGTCACTGTCACTCACATATTACCAGCACACGCTGTCATGCTTCAAACTAAAGTGGAGGCTTCCACTAGGGCCATGTTTATGTATTTTTGTGGCACCTGGAGCAAAGTTCATCCTGCCTGACAAGTGTACCATTTTTAATGGTTATTTTTAGTCACAAAAGCAATGCATTGTATATTAGAAATGACATGTAAATATTGATGTTCTTAAAGTAAAAATTGAAATCCTACTCTGTAGAAGTAACCACCATTAACAGAGCTAGACCTGCTGCTGGAGAAGCAGTGTGTGGTAGGCAATAAGTGTTCAGGCTAGAAGGACTGAAGTGGAAGCCCCATGGCCACTTCCCAGCTCAGTAACCTTTGATGGGCTACTTTATCTCTCTCTGCCTCAGTTTCGTTATCTACGCAATGGGGATAATAGTAATATCTACCTCATTGAATTGTTGTGAATATGCAAGTTAATATCCATTAAGCATACTGCCTGACACATCTGCACTTTCCCACTCTTTGTTAAAAGCTTACACACAAATATACCATTGTTTTTATGAAACAGGAATCATAGGTATTGTTTTATAATGTGCTTTATTTGGATAATATTCTTCTATATCAGTACATGCAGATGTGGCTTATCACTGAATGATTAGGGTACCTCTAATGTTCTGCTCTTTCAAACAATTCTGCAGTAAACTTCAGCATGTATGTGTCTTTGTAGTCTATTTCTGAATGATTGATAACTAAAAGCAGAGCTGTTAGAGCACCAAGCATGTGCATGTAAAATCCAGAGAGATGTCGCTAAATTACCTCCCAAAATTATTCTCCCAAAAGAATGCTGTTTTCTCCTCTCCTTCAGAAATGCAAGATATTATCCATTATAAATTCCATACCGTTTTATTTAAAGTCATTTTTATTGCTCAGGTGGTACATGAATGCTTACTGTTTGTATAAGTAAAATGGAAAATGTTATATGTAAGGGAAAACATGAAAGCACACTGCACACACAGGCACACACATACACACACACACTCACAAACACAAAGACCCCCAGTATATTGACTCTAATTTGAAAACACTTCTGAACTGATAAACATGAAAATGTCTGGGAACGCGCATTCCATTATAAAAAGACTCTGTGTCCCATAAAGCCAAGTAAAAAGATGCTGGAGTTACTGCTAGCAGAAAGAGAGAGAGAGAGAGAGAGAGAGAGGCAGGGGTAAGGGTCTATATCCAGACAAGAATTTCTGTGGCCATGTCATGAATTGTATGCCTCCAGGGGACAGTTCTGTTTTCCTTCTATTCAGTATTTGGTGGTCATTTCATAATAAACAGAAAGAAAACTTTGGAATAATGTTATTCTTTGCTGAAGGATTGATTTACCTTAATGCTCTAACAATTTTGAGTCTGGATAGAATCTAGGTTCCTAAGTCTTAAGTTTCTGCAAATTCATTTTACCAGGCAAGACAGACTTCCTTTTGCTTCTTTGTGGTGAAGATCCTTGCAACAATCTCAGACCCTCAGGCTGGAAGCCAGGGCATTAGCCCATGATGCACTTGTTTCACTAGCCCATCAGCTTCTATACTACCAGTGTAACACTCTTCTCAGTTGGACTGCCTCGTCTGGGGATATAGGCTTGCCATCTTTGTGTGTGTGTGGTTTTTTTTTTGTTGTTGTTTTTTTTAACAATTTTTGAGTTTTCTTCTGGGTTTTCTTCAGAGGGAAGAAATTTCCCCTAAATAACCAAGGGAGCTCCCTCTCACAAAGCGTTGGATTAAGGGTGGCCAGTAGCTGAGATTTGTGATTCTGGTGATAAGTAAATAAGTCAAAAGGAGCTCTTGGCTAATCCTTTAGAAGGATTTTATAAGAAGAGTAAGATGATTGTAAGCTTCCTAGATCCAGGCTGTTAAAATGGCATCCATATTACCAAGACTTGTCAGTATTGTTAAGGGAAAAAAGAGGGGAAACCCCTATATACAAAAACACAGTCTCGTTTCATCTCTAATAGCCCTGGCCCCTCCTTTATCTACACCACCACCCTTACCTGCACTCACCACTTGATTATCTTACAGCAGATATTTCATTACATTTCTGAAACCAAAGGAAACATAAGACAGGTGTACTATTTTAAAATTATATTAACATATTTCACGTTTCTTTAATGCCCCAACACACACACACACACACACACACACACACACACACACACACCCCAAGAGCTGATGATCACTTGAAGAAATTGTTAACTAACTGGCTTGCTTTCCATTTCTGATATAAGCTTCTCTACTAGTGCTTTATATTAATTACCAAAACCCTTCTGCAGCCAGAGCGTGATACATCTTCAGTACAGGATGATGCAGTAAAATGTTTATGCTATGAAATTTTGGGAAACAATTTTTCATCATAGCATAATGTGCATGTATGAGCACACATAGCCTTGTATGTTTATTCTTTTTTCAAAAGTCCTTCCAATTCTAAAATGTATTACAGTCTGACAGTGCCTCTGATGTTGCTCTTTTTAAGTTTATAACCTTTCCAGAATTTGTTTCTGCATTTTAAGTTTTCTTAACCAGATTATTTCTAGTTGAACTGTAATTTCAATGTATGATTCTCCAGAGTGTTTGTGCTAAGTCTGAAGTTTCATTATTTTAAAACTAACTCCCTGAAAGTGTATTACAAAATTTCCCACAATTGTAAAATAGTGATTCATACCCCCCCCCCAAAAAAATACCTATTATCAGCATACCTAAACTACACACTAAATATTTAAGAAAAAAAAAAAGTGGAAACATTAGTTGCTTTTATACTGGAATCTTGCCATTTCTTTTTCAATTTAGAATAGAATTTGGTTGTCTTATCTTGGGACTCTGTGCTTCACAACATATCTGAAAGCATTCTTTTGGCATGGACCCGGAAGATGGTTTTAGAGCCAGACATCAATGTAGTAGTTCTCAAGGATACTGAAAATTCATACCATTCTTATGGGTATAATAAAAAATGTTTACATATTTAATTATATAATATAAAGTAGGAGCACACTTAGTATGAGAAATATAGCTCCTATGCAATATAAAAAGTAAAATTATAAGCATATTTCCATAAACAGTAAAAGCTATTGAATCTAAGCATGATTGACAATTTCAAATGTTCCAATATCATTTAGGCATAATATTTCAAAGCTTTGAAGCTCTTTTCCTTTTAGCATTTAGGAAAGTAGAGGACAAGAAAGGATGAAGAAAAATTTATAGTGAAAAATCTTAACATTGACATAATTCAATCTATTGACGTTATAAACTTTTTGTCTCCAAATTGGGTACAGTGGCATCGTTATTTGATTTTAGCAGCAAATATTTGGGTTTAGCTTATGGAAGGCAGATGTCTTGTGTGAACATGACTTGAAGTCCCTATATAATTTCCCCCTAAATAAACATCTGAACTGTAACTTGACAAGTACCAAGTGAGGTCAAGTGTCTGAAAGTGTAGTGTAAACCACATAAGCTTGTTTTCCTTCTGTGAAAGAGGCATTTGTAGCAATGGGTATCAAACTTTCAAGTGCTCAAAATATACTTGTTGCCAAACTTTGCCACCCACCACTAACCTTCATTGGATCCTTAGAAGGTAGAAACTTATTTTACAATAGAAAAAGAGATTATTTTATTTGTATAAACTCCCTAAAATTATTTCTTGGTATTGGTAGGCCTAGGTTTATCTTATTTCAAGTGTGCTTTATTTTTTAAGAGGTTTGTTGAGATATAACTCACATACATGCAATTTGCCCATTTAAAGTATACAATTTAATGGCTTCTAGTGTATTTACAGAGTTGTGCATCCATCATCACAATCAATTTTAGGACATTTTTATCACCCAAGAATTAAGGCCTGCATTCCTTGACCATCATCCCCCAATTCCTCAAAGCCCTCAGCCCCAGGCAAACTCTAGTCTACTTTCATTCTTTATAGATCTACCTATTATGAATTCAATATATGGTCCTTTGTGACTGGCTCTTTTCATTCAGCACAATGTTTTCAAGATTCTTCCATGGTGTTGCATGTATCAGTACTTAATTCCTTTTTATAGCTGAATAATAATGTGATATCTCCATATTGTATATACATGGATATGTGATATGTCCATATAATGGAATATCATCCATTTATATAACATATCTCATGTCCATATTCCATATATGACATGTCCATATAATGAAATATTATCCATTCATTATTGGATATTTGGGTTTTTCCTATTTTTGGTTTGGTTTGGTTTTTTGGTTTGGTTTTTGCTATTATAAATAAGGCTGCTTTGAACATTGATGGACATACATTTTCATTTCTCTTTTGTATACACTTAGGAATAGAATTGCTGGGTCATATGATAACTCTTCTTAGCCTTTTGAAGAATTACCATACCATTTTCCAAAGTGGCTGCACTATTTTACATCCCCAGCAGCAGTGTATGAGGGTTCTAATTTCTCCACTTTTTCACCAACACTTATTATCTGTCTTTTTGTTATTTTTCATCTTTTTATCAGGGTGCTGATAAAATGCTGTCTTACTGTGGTTTGATTTGATAAATGTCTCACTGTGGTTTGATTTGTAAATGCTGTCTCACTGTGGTTTGATTTACATTTCTCTGATGGCTAATAATTTCAAGTCTATTTGTATGTGCCTGTTAGTCATTCATACCTCTGCTTTAGAGAAATGTCTATTCAGATCCTTTGCCCATTTTTTAATTGGGGTGGCTTTTTATTATTGAATTGTAATTTTTCTTTATATATTAAACTTATACTTTGTAAAAACTCTGGGCACTAGACTATACAAGGATTAGTGTACCACTTGTCATGAATCACGTCTATGGTCCTCCTTGAGAAAGATTCCTCACTGTAGTTAACACTTGCTCTAAGTAAGCACTCTTAAGTACTTGTTACAAAGTGTAATGTGAATAATACAACATTGGTGAAAATAAGTAGTTCTATACTATTATGAACTTTTGAAATAAAATGTGTCCCCTCCCCTGAAAAAGGAAATACAGCGGGACTTCATTAGTAATACATTTTGTTTGTCTTAGGTGTGGGAGGACTCTTGCTCTTATCTACATGATACATGCTTTAAAACTTTGAAGTCATAAGATTATGTAGTCTAGGTATTGTAATTGTGCATTTCACATTTCAGAAATGGTAAAATTCAAATGTTAAGTCTTTGGCTACACTAAAATAATTGTTGAAATCCCTTAAAATATAGATGGTAAACTCATCGGTCATAACTTTTTGTTGCACTAAAATATAATGAGTTTATTTCTTCAGTTGTAGTGAATAAAGTTAATTACAAAAATAAAGCAGGTAACACAACTATATTTGAATATACTTAACACTACTGAACTGTACCTCTAAAAATAGTTAAGGTGGCACATTTTATTATGTGTTTTATACCATAATTAAATTTTTTTAAATAAGGCAGATTTAAATATTTTAATGTCAATTCTTTTGAATGGAATATTCTAATGATTATTTGATTATCAGTCTAACTTAAGCACAGTTATCAATTGCACACAAACCTCTCAAAGTGCATTGTACACTGCTTTGAGTTAGATAGCTACTCCCTATCCTAGATTTTACTTTCTGAGATGAGTAATACAGATAACTCAGGTTATCCAGGATGTTAGTTCGTGGGTCACTGATCAGATATCTTCAAGTGAAGACACTGCTCAGCCACCCCTATGATTTGTGAGGTGGTTGGAGGTGAGGGTGGGCCTGGGGGCAGACGGCTGCATCAGGAGGACCTCTGGATTACATACCCAAGTTCCCTCTCAGGAATGTGGATACTAAAAGTGAAGCACTGATACAAATCTCACTGGTATGAAGTAGATACTACAAGCTGCTTTGGTCTCTAGCTACATCTTAATTTATGGGGTGGCCTCATTGCTGAAAGTTCTGTATAGGTCTTTTACAGTAGTATTGAATTTTACATTCATTATAATGCTTTTTATTGTGAGCTCTAATTCCAAGTTAGTTTTAATTCAGAAAGAAAGTAAATATTTGCTTTCTGGAGGTTTCTGCACTTGAGTGTCTGCAAGGAGAGCCCCTCAAGTTCTGTTTTTGGGGATCCTCCCCTTTTCAAAGCACCAATCAGACCTTAAACCCAAAGTTTAAACTCTGCATCTTTGAGGACTAACTTCCACTGCCTTTTGACCACCAATAAAAAAGGCCAAAGTGAAGCTTGCCAGAAAGGCTTTCTAAGCCAATCATTTTCAGTAATTTTGGGGTTGTTTCATTCATCTTTCTTTGAGGAGGCTAAAATCAGTTACACATTTGTAGTGAGCATTTTGGAGTCCTGTTATTTGAATCATCCTTTATTTCCTACACAATAGGAGAATTAGGGTTAATATTTTCTTCTCTCTCATGCCTTGAATTCCCAGCAGGGGCTATACAAAATTTACTACTGCTTCCTACCCCAGTGTTATCATGGTGCAGATTATTGCTCATTTTTATTCTTGAATAGAGCTACAGGCAAAGCAACTTCTTGCATTGATGTTGATGTCCTCTATCACATATGTAAGTAATATATGCACTGATTACAAGACGTTCCTTTTTTCATTAATGAAAACCCCCAGGAGACTCTGGAATCAGCTATGTGTAAGCCACTGAATACTCTATAAAGACGCAAACCTATGTCATTAGGGGAAAACTAAAGATACTTAAGTTTTTCAAGTTGATGTCAAGGAGGGCAGCATTGCTTGGTTGGTCCAACTGCCAGAGATAGGACAGATTATTGGTCTGACCAAGGTCAGTCTGGAATTGTAAAGAAACTGTTAAAGTATTGCATGGACAAGTTTAGATAACAAGGGCTGGTATTTTTCACTAACACTTGGTTTCCTCCGTGTTTTGCTTTTTCAGATTTATCGTTTCTGTGTTGAACTCCACATAAGGGACATAAAATAAAAACCCTCAAAAAAATATAAACACAATATTTCCAAACTTTTTGGAAATTTAAATGTTAAGGTTTTTTTTGTTTGTTGGGTGGTTTTTGTTGTTGTTGTTGTTTTGAGATGGAGTCTCACTCTGTTGCACAGGCTGGAGTGCAATGGCACTGTTTTGGTTCACTGTAACCTCTGCCTTCCAGGTTCAAGCAATTCTCCTGCCTCAGCCTCCCAAGTAGCTGGGATTACAGGCACCCACCGCCTGCCCTGCTAATTATTGTATTTTTAGTAGAGACAGGGTTTCATCATGTTGGCCAGGCTGGTCTTGAACTCCTGACCTCGTGCTGTCTCAGCCTCGGCCTCCCAAAGTGCTGGGATTACACATGTAAGCCATTGCGCCCAGCCAAATGCTAGGTATTATTCAGTACTGTCTGCCCACTGTAGTTGGACAAAACCACATTCGAGTCTATGTGTTAGCTTTGTCCCTCAGCCCTGTGATTTGCTTTTGGTGGTTCAGGCCCACCTCTCCATGGGCCAGTTGCATGAAGGCAGACAGCGCGTCTCCACTTTGATGAAGCTTTGCAGTCAAGCTCCTCAATGTGTGTTAGAGAGGCATAGCGCTCTGCAAGGGTATGTTCATGTCTACAGCAATAATTGACCTCCCTAGTGGAAAGACAGGATTTTCCCAAGGAAAATACTTTGCGGTGTCATATTTGTGGTCTCTCTAAAAAGACGATTCCATTAAGTGGCTCCTAAGTCTTGGAAAATTCTCTTTTGCAATAGTACCCATAAATAATGTTCAGAGAGCTATTTTTGAGGAAAGGATTCCTCGAGTTTTTGCAGGTATAAGTCATTCCTGCCTCAGCAGAGTACAAAGAGTGATGTGAGGGAAGCAGAGCTGCTGGCGGGAATTTTAAAAATATTAAAAATATACCGTATTTGTCCCACGTTAACTGTGCTCCTGGGGTATAGAGGTCAGAGATAGAATTGGTCCTGTGGGATGCTTTTCGTTAAAACCACCTCTATTCCAAAGCCCTGGTGTCACTAGCCAAGATGTGTTTATTCTAATAAAATGTGAATCTCATATGATACCACATTACAAAATATGCAGGTTTATTTGTTTTTCTTTATCTAGTCCATTGGAAATGTGTGGTTCTTTTGTAGTTTCAGTTAAGAGTCTAATTTGGTCATTTTCCTCTTAAAATACTCTTCAATCCTGTGAGTACTCAGCAAACACTCACTGTTGACCAATTTCTATTTCCAGCCACATACTGGTCATAATGAAACCTATTTAGAGGATTTGAATGAAATGATTTAATTAACATACAAGAGGCAAAATTATCTGACATGAAATTTTCTGGAGTAAAGCATCCTCAGTCCTTCCAAGTAAATGTTTGCAGTTTTGATGTTCAATCAAGAAACACTCAAATTCAACTGTATTTTTTGTTAAGAAGAATATTTCCTTTGGCATTTAAAATGATCCCAAATATTGCTTAGACGAGAGAAGTGGGGAGAGAGACCACAACCCATTTTACTTTGGCACATATTTTTGCCATTCTACCTGTCAGTCTACTCACACTGAAGAGCACTTATAAACATTAAGATAGAATTTGAATCTTTCATGGAAGGAGCTTTTTGTCAGCATTGGAAAAAGGCAGATTTGGGTCAAATTTTGACTGAAGGGCCATTTTCTTATCAAAAAGATTCCAGGGATCCATTTTGTTTTAGTTTTTGCCACTGAAATCAGTTTTTGAGAAAAAGCAAAAGTCACAATTATTAGGCTTTAAAAGGAAGCAATTTTTTGTTTGTTTGTTTCTTGTTTTTAATTTATCCCAGTCTTTATTTGGAGGAGGCTAAAATCAGCTGCAAGTGTATGGTGAAGATTTTGGAGTCCTGTTACTTGAATTTCCATTAGTTAGGGTTAATGTAAGGCATCCTGCATTTCTTTCATCACTTAGATTTTTATTTAAATAAGGCATTAGTTAGCATGAAGATTACTATTTGGTGTCTGCTTATCCCTTTTTTTGAGGACCAAACATATAGATGTGTGAGCAATAGTGTTTTATTATTCTAAATACCTTTCCACTTTGAAGAGTTTTTTATTGTATGATTATACTGCCTCAGTCATGAAAGAAAAATTTTTAAAGATTTGCATTTCAGTTTTTTTACTTGTAGGCAAGACTGTACCACTCTGAGCAACAAACTTAAGTTTCAGAAATTTAACTTAGGAACTTTTCAAGGAAATTTGAGATTTGTGTCAAGAAACGTTTTTACTAATGATTAATATAATTTGGAACCCAATTCTAAAGTTAATGTGATCCTGCAAAGTTTACCATTTTTGCCCCCATAATAAGTCAGATTTTTGTAAAACTTAGAAATGCATGCTATAACATGCCTCATGCTGTCCCTTCCTCAGAATAGTTTCAGAGTTTAGCTTTTATAACCTTTGGTTGCCCTTGGAAGGTATTTAGGGCTTGGATGGGCTTTGTTCATAATCACAGTGTTCTTGTAGGATAACCCCTCTGGCCTTCTTGTGACATTGAGCTACTGATATCAACTTTTCACGTGTACAGATAATCCAAATCTATATTCAAAAAGTGCAGTAGCATCAAGACAGACTTGAAAAGGGCTTTTTTAGGTCAACAAGACATTAAAATAGCACATCTCACCATTTTTCCCTTCAACTACATACATTGTGACTTAATGGGGAAAGTATAAGATTTTGATCTCTCATGATCCTAACTGCATTCATGGCCTGTGGTTCAAGGGTTACTAAGATTGCAATAGAAGAAAAAAAATAAAAATAAATTTTCCAAAAAAACCTACCACAAATATATGGTTTTATACTGCACATAATGAACATTTCTGAATGTACTGTGTTGTTATTATAGTCCTTATGTATGTTTAATTATAAAAGTAACACATCTATCCTCTAAAGGACTGTATCTGATTAACTCATTGGTAAAAGATTCTCTATCTCTATTCTGTATCTCTATCCACACACAAACCAAGCCACAATTGACATAAATTCCTATTTTTACGCTTCCCAAAGAAAAACACAATCCTGTTGGTTGACAAGACCGAGATTGAACAGTGACGTAAAGAGCAGGGCTACAGCCTTTCTGTAGTTTTTATTTGTCTGCTAAAAAGGAAGATATTTGTATTTCTTTTAGGAACTTTGCTAAAAAGGAAGATATTTGTGTTTCTTTTAGAAACTTCACCCCAACAGATTTATTCTAAACACAATCCTGACTGTGTTGAAAGAATGAGGTATAGTTCGCTTTGAGAAAATATCCTAAAGGGAAGTTCTGATCAATGATTCACAAATTTTTTCCAATCCCAATATACTTTTGGGATAAAAAGTCATTCTTCTCAGTATTAATAGTAATTAATATAACCTTTTGATTTTGTTTTTATTGTTGGTGTGGAGAGAGCAGAAGGAGCTATGTTAATTTGTATGGTTTTTAAAAATGCCAAAGATTATTCTGATACCCCGATATTCATTTCCCCCAGTCCTCAACCCTTCAGTAAGATGGGCCTTCCCAACTGGAAATCATTATCTGAGTTTTCCAAAAACAATGAATTATAAAATGTTCCATCACAGATTACTTTAGTGCACTTAAAACTTGACTCGAAATTTTACAAGCATTGATTTTACTTTCAGAAATACGTTTCTGGGCAGATGTGAAATTTTCCTTTGGGAATATCAGTCTACCTTACTGTTTTGGGGGCATCCAACTCTTAGTGTAGAGGCAGGTGGGGAAACTAGATTAAATGTTGGATGAACTTGTCTACCGTTTCTATCTTGACATCTAACTCTCAGGTCAGGGTGAAAGTCCTCTCTCCTGAATATAGGATAGGAATTTTCTATAGTCTGAGGGAAAGGCTGCTTTCTACTGAGGTCATTTATCCATCTGTAAAAGATTTTTTTCCCTGTAAATATAATCATAATACCCATTATCACTTGTTAAAAAAATAATCATTATTTAATAGTTCCATCCAGTCAGTTTTCAAAAATCCCCATTTCTTTTCTTTCCCTTTTCTCAGTTTGTTTGAATCAAACCATATTCATACATTGAATCTGACAGAGTCTCTGAATCTGTTGAATTTTATCTCCAGCTTTATCTGAAGGAGAATGCAGCTATTTTAGATGTGATATATAAGAGTAAGGAAACTAAGTTTAAAAAAAAAACTCCCTATCTCCAGCTTTATCTCTGTCTTCTTTTCCCATTTTCTTCTGTAATATGCTTGTTAAAGAGACCAGGTTGTCAGGTGAAATTAGTTTTCTGCAATCTGGATTTTGATGATCATATCACCATGATATTGTTTAACATGTTTCTCTTTCCCCCAAACCATTGTTTTTCAGTCATAAAGGATAGATATAAGCATTCAAACTCCAGAGCAGGAATGGCCTTGAAGAGCCTCAGTAACCACAGCTTTTACAAGCTGATACAAGTCAATTGGCAAAGGATATTGAGTTAGGCAGGGCCAGCCTTGGCAATGTAATTGCTGCTTCCTCAGACCTACAAAAATTCTTTGTTTTCTTTGAAAATAGAAAAAAGCAGCCTGGTGCGGTGGCTCACTCCTGTAATCCCGGCACTTTGGGAGGCTGAATCAGGTGGACCACGAGGTCAGGAGTTCAAGACCAGCCTGACCAACATAGTGAAATCCCATCTTTACTAAAAATACAAAAATTAGCCAGGCATGGTGGTACGTGCCTGTAGTCCCAGCTACTTGGGAGGCTGAGGCAGGAGAATCGCTTGAACCCGGGAGGCAGAGGTTGTGGTGAGCTGAGATCACGCCACTGCACTCCAGCCTAGGCAATAGAGTGAGAATCTGTCTCAAAAAAAAAAGACTGGGGAAAAGCTACAGGATAAGTCATTAGGTATAAGCATAGCTAGAATTTTCTGCAAAATAAGCTTACACACATGATAAAGACCTCATGATTCTAAGCCTGTCTCCCAGGCTCCCTTTCAAGTTACCAAGATTTGCAGAGTTAGTTCATCATGATGAAGATGGTGAGTGCATGTAGAATAAATGTATTCTTGGTAAAAGAACATTACCATGAAGGGGAAAGGAACTATTTTAGATGTGATATATAAGAGTAGGGAAAATTATTTAAATTAAAAAAAAAAAATCAAAGGAAATGTAGAAACTAAGGGCTAAGGCAGAGACTTGTCCCCTCTTTGGGTTCCTTCCCCACACCAGGCTTGTTGATTGTGCTTCCCTAACTCCACTGACCTCTGACTATGGCCACCGTCTGAACCCTAGTCCAGGCAACACCAGATGGATCCTAATCTATGATAACTTCCTTTCTGGTCTCCCTGCCATCCCTCTACTCCATGCTCCAGGGTCTTCCTCTTTTCTTACCTACTTTTTTTTTACACAAAGACAGCACATTCTTCTTAAAACTCAACTCTGAGCTCATTTCCCACATTGATCAAACTTCTCACATGGCTCCAGCTTGTGCCTTTCTGTCTTATTTCTCACTCCTCCTCCCCGCCACCCTCCCACCGCCAGCCCCACGTCACTCCCACCCTAGTGTCTGCCTCGACTCTCTTCCCCAGCATCTTCACCTGAACCCCCCTCCTTACCCTCAGGTCTTACCTTGCATGTCACTCCCTCCAGGAAACATCTCCTACACACAGTGCAGCCAGGCAGCCCCATCACCGGTCTCCACCTCCTCCAGCCAACTGTGTCATGAAAACAGGGACCATTTTGTTCAGCACGCCATCCCTGGGGACTGACAGCAATTATGTTTTGAGATTCCAGAGAGTCTTAAGTTATTATGTAAAGTGTTGTGAAAGTCTCCACTTTCATATTAAAAAGTACTATACGCTGCATAACATTTTTCAGAAAGAGTTATTATGGGACGATGGAGGGTCAAATTTCCAAGGTCCTGAAAGTATTACACTGCTTCCCTGGGCAGTGTGAGACCAGAAAAACCAACACTGGACTCTTGACTTAGGGAAATGTTGCACCCTACTGCCAATTTATGCACTTGGCTTTTTTTCTTTTTAAACATGCAAAGAGAGCTCTGCCATGCTTTTCCTGGAAAGATTCACTGATTCAATCTTTCTGTTAGTATTTGGTGGAATGCCTACTAAAGCCATGGCATGCGATTCTGCCCTAGGACACGAGAGTTGTGTGTGCCTGCCGTTGAAAGCATGAGCATTACATGGGAGTTTTCTGATTGGCAGCTAGTTTGCTTCCCTGACAGGCATTTCCAGATGGGAGGAAAGATTTATTTTGGCACCCTCAGCTCCAACTGGAGTGAGCACATACACACAATAACCACAACATTCACTCTCCTTCAGTACTTAGGATCATCTGCCTTCAAAGTTGGGAAATGGAGTTTACCCTACGGCAGAATAGCTGGCTCTTGGTAACTTTCAAGGGGAGAAAGGGCCTCTCTCCTCTCCCTCCCCTGCAGCTGAGTACAGCAGCTTAAAATAGAACAATGTGTGTTTGGTGTGTTCGTTTCATCCTCTGCATTGATAACAGGTATACAGTTACAGACACAAAGAGCTAGATTCATGTCTTCTGCAGCCTCCAGAGAATTCCCAGAGTTACCCACGGAGCAAGAGCTGGGCCTAAAATGTTTAGTAAAAAGAAAGTAACCCAATATATCTACATATTTCTAACACTGCTGTATCACATGGCTTTATTCTCCTCCTCCCAAAGTGATCCTCGGATGTAAATGCACAGTGGAAAAAATTTTTACCAAGAATGATTCTTAGCGACCTGACACACCGACACTTTCCCCAAAACAAAACAAAGTTAATACATTAAAAAATCTAATTAGAGAAACTGGTATGCCTGCTATAAATAGCAATCTTGGAAGTGCTTTGGGTGAGGGTACAATACTGAACATTTAAATGCTTCCGCTGGAGAATGCAGGTCTAGCTTCGTAAACCCAATGTGAGAAGTCAGATTGATTTGCTAGTTTGCGTTTTATGCATTTTCTAAGATGTTTCTTCTTGTTTTATGACCTCTTAGAAGCACTGACCTCATATTTGCCTTGTGATTGAATGCTTTGCCCGTCTTGCAGCACATCCGTGATCAGTAATGGTATTACTTAATGAATAAGTTAGCACGTAAATTTGCAGTGTGGAGGCCACATCCCTGCCAGGATGCTTCTCAGCAGCTGCTTACAATTCTTTCACGTTCCCTCCCTTAGGAAATGGTTCGTAACAGAATTGAACAGATGCTTGGTGTTTGGCAGCATTGTGAATGATACTGGTTTTCAAAATTTAGGTTATTTCACATCAGATAATTACAATTTCAACAGCTTTTAGGCCTTTAATGTGTTGTGGCGTTCACATAAATACTTAACCTCTGACGCCACATTCACCCCTCCCAAGTTCCCCTAACCTATTTGTTGGTTCTGACACCACCACTACTAAATTCTTGGCTCTCAAGAATTAAACACGCATGGGCAGATCTGACTTGGCACTAAAATTGCTCCTTCTTTCTAGATGAGCTTTTGCAGTCGTTCCTGATAGTGCAGTCGTGTTGCCAGGACTCCAGTGTATAGGTTAGCGTTTCCCAAGTGCCTCTCTCCTGGGACCCTCGCTTCTGACACACGGATCTCTTCTCTCTCAACTTGACGCACTGTTCTGTCTCACTGATTGCTGTGCTCCCCTGGACCTGTGAGCTTTGAGAGCAGACACTAGGTTGTATTTCTGTCGAGAGCTCCTGAGAGTGGCATACAATAAGTGTGCAATAAATGCATCTCAAAGGAGCTGAGGATAATTAGCTAAAACTAAGGAAAATATTGACATTTTCTTCTTAATCAGCTTTAATGTCAGAAGACTCAAAAATCCACATCTGAGGCGTTCTTACGCCCCTCCAGAGGCTGTTAGGAAACACAGTGTAAATGGTTTGGGCGTGCAGAAAATGCACTGTGAGTGGATGAGCCAATGGAAACGTTCTCGTGCTTCAAAGCACTCGGTGGTAGATGAAGGGTGGCTTGTGTATCCTGATGACTGATCCCTGTTCATGGATCTGACTTCTTTATGCAGTTTATCTCCTACTTGAAATGTTTTGCCTTTCTCTGCATTTGAAAGTTATTCCATACACATTTATGAGGCATTTTACAAACTCTGTGGCCTCCATAAGCCTGCGTATACCAATACGCTTCTCAAGAGCCACCATTTCCTTTCTTTCCCCTAGGAAATCTTGTATAGCTCTGTCCCCTCCCTGGATATACAGGAAGCAGCCCTGACAGAGCATCTACCATATGTCTTCATGCTTCGTTCCCTTCCTTGTCCTCATTGCAGGTGTGCTCTGAGTCATGCAGGGAAGCTATTGTCTAGCTGAGGTTGTCAATTCATTCATTACTGAGGCCCTGTAGTTAGCTGTGCTACCTGAGTGGTACAGGGGACACTCACTCTGGCTGTGTTTATTTGTGGTAATTCCTGTTTGGTTCTTAAGAACACAAACTTCTGGAGCTACCAGCGGCAGCACTGACTAGCTGTGGGAGAAGTCACTTTGGTATTCAGGGCTTGTTTATGGAGTGGAAATCATAGCAGTGACAGTAACAAAAATGTCTGTCGTATATGCCTCCTGGGGGACCTGGAGGTGAGCTCACGGGGAATTATGGCTGTGAGCGTGCCCTCTGTGAATCTGTAGGCACTGGCTAATGTCAATGACTCCTACACTCTGAGATTCTGCTTTAATATTATAAACACCAACTTCAAAAGCCCTTTTGGCTTCTTTGCCAGAGAGTATCAGGTGTAAGTTCCCTCTTTGCACTTGCATCTAGGGTCTGCCCAGAGAGGATCATTTCCTCAGTCTTGGCTTGGGCCAAATGATGGCATTCTCACTGACCGGGTCCTGGCTTTGTCACTAATTGTTAGGTAGTTTCAGAGATCGTGTTGCACGTTACTTCACCCCCTTTCTGCTGACTGGCTGCCTCCTGAGTCCTGCCTACTGCAGTTCATGGGTGTTTCTGGATGAGAAAACTGTTTATGAGTGACTCTTGAGAAAACAATTAAAAGTCACTGTATTTTTTATGTTAAAATTTAAAAATCTACTTTGCCAAGAAAGTTTATGACCTTGTAACAACTGGGAAAACTCCATTTGTCATAAACGTAACCACTTTCCAACTGATGTACTAAAGCAAAGTTTTAGCCACTTTGCCTGATCAAAAGGCCATGAAACCTTCATGCCGTCCTAGCCTCACCACTAACTAGTGGTCATGTACTAACTTCTGTACATCATTGAGCCTTTGGGGTTCCTTGGCTTCACTCACCAAACCTGGAAGGCCCTGGCCAGTTTTAGGCATTTAATTTTGGCTTTTTGATGACAGAATTGGTTTCTGAGGGTGTCTGCAGATTCCTTGTGGGATTATGTTCTCTACAATCAAGTTTCCATTGCATTAAGATAAGTACAAGTTAGAGGCAACACACCGTGGGGTTTACTTAGCTTGGAACGGAGCTGGACGCATGGTTGCTCCTCAGTAATTATCTAAATAAGATGTGATTACATCAGAAGCTGTAAATGGCTGAGAACATTGGTGTTGCAGTAAAGATTATACTTATTCTACCTAAAAATACTAAAATCCTAATCTTGATTACAGGTTCATTCTATAATTGGTCAGTGACTTTTTTAATTTTACCTGTCATAATAATTGCTAGCAACTACTGGGTATAAAAAAGATGCCGGTTATTGAACATATGTACTTGTTATTCCATGTGAAGGTCATTTTTATTATTCCCATTTATAGATGGGAAACTAGGTCTCAGAGGGGTTACATCACGTCTCAAGGTCTCCCTGCTAGCAAGCAGCTGAGCTTGAATTCAAACTCAAATCTCCGTGTCACTAAAGCCCCCTCTCTATTGAGCCATGGAACTCCTGATGTGATATGTGGCCTCTAGGTTGGTACTGGATCAGTTTATTATGCTAAAGTGCATTTGTTGCCTTAAGTCTTTTCTCCACATGAGCTAAATATTTTTCACAATTTTTCTGTACTCATGTACTTAGCTTTTCACATCATGTGTGGTTGAACATTCTACTATTTGGTGGGGTTGTGACTTGTCTAATTGTTTGGTGAGAATCTTACTTATCTACACAACAAAAGAACTCCTTGAGAAGAGGAACTACTATCTGTACATTTGCATTCCAGCTCTAGTTGCAGTGATGAACTCTTGCTATAGTACATTACAAAAATAAGTCATTGATTGGTAGGTTGAATATAGTTGCTTAATTATTCTCACCTGCTGAATTTGCAGAATTTGTCGTTCATCACTCATTCAAGCCTTCAAGTAGCCACTGGGCATATAGTGATCAATATAGACCATCATGTATTACTATACTTGAAGGGCTGTGACCTGGAGAATCACAAGCTGATATGTTATTGCAGAAGGAATGAAAGTGAAGATGAGCTAAAGGCATACACTTTAAAATAATAGACTTTTTAATAATCACTGTAGCACAGCCAGAAATTTTTGCTAATGAATTATTCAATTAACTTTTCTGAAGCCTAAGATAATTATGCTGTTATTCCTTTCACATATGAATAACTTATGTTTGTATAAATCCTTGTTGTATTTACATCTCTGCCCAAATGATATCATATTCCTATTTAGTAGGGAAGAATATTTATTAGCTTATTCTTCTCTAGATTGATACTACTAATTCTTTTAGGAAAAGAGAGTAATTCCAAAGTTACAAAGTCAGGCTTAAAGTATTCTCACAAAACATCTTGTAATAGCTTCATGTGCTATAGGGAATCTTTTTTATTTAAAAAATACTCCCTTCCTATAATAACTTTTTGGCTGTGGAATTTCTGATACAATTTGTTTTGGTTATTCTGAAAAATTATGAATCTTCCCTAATACCTTTAGCAATAAAATAGGAGCTGATAAAAATCATGAAGTGTCTTTGAAGCTGGCTGAGCATCTAGACCTAATGAGTGCTTAAGGCTCCATGTCAACCTGGAAAGTCACCTGGTAAAGTACCCTTTTGTACTTTTCAAAAAAAAACCCTGTCCTGTTCCATACTTTAATCAACAACTCAACAACATAGAAGGCATCTACACAGTGTTTCAGATGACATAAGCCCAGAAAGGATGGCTTCTACTACATATGCCTGTGATCATGATTCAGAATGACTTCAATAGGCTGCAATGCTGGATGGAAACCAACACAATGAAGTTGAGCAGGGTATAAGTGTACATTTCTGCTTTTAGATTCAAAAGGCAATTGCGCAATGATAGGATGGGCAGCAACTGAGCTTGGCCGCAGTTCATGTGACTAAAGGCTTAATGTGAACCAGCAGTAGGAAGTGGTAGCTAACAAAGAATGAATGCAGCCGTGTGCTTCCTCAGTAGAAATATTAATAGTTCACTGTAGTCTGTACTGACCGCACTGTATCAGGAATAATTTCATTCTGAGCACATTTAGGAGACGCTTTGACAAAACAGAGTCGCTACTAAGAGGGTGTTGAATCCAATCCAAGATACATTTATTAGACTCCTGTTTGGGGCAGGCAATGTGCTAACCAGGGAAGGCAATAAAGATACAAAGAGATGTTGCCAGTCTCTAGCCTCAAGGAATTGAAAATTTAAATAGAGAGCCAGATGGGTACACACATGAAACCAAGAAGCACAAAGGAAATGTGGAAATTCAGGGGCTGGGCTAGTGGTCGGATTTCCATAGGAAATAAGGATGAGAGCAGAGGAAGCCTTAAAAGCAAAGAGACAGAGACAGGGAAACTCAAGGCATATCTAAGGAATACTGAGTAGTCTGCATTGCCTGGCAGAATAGGGTAGACCTGTGTAGGAAATGAAGCTGAAAAAAGAAGGTTTGGGCCAGAATGTGAGGACATTGACTGGCAGGCAGTGAGAGGCATTACAGGATGGTGAGCATCTGAAAATATGATATATGAGGATCAGTTGGAGAAATGACCCATTTCAGTCTGTAGAAAAGAAGACCAAAGTCCCTTGGTAAACGCATATCAGGCTTGCTTTGGGTTCCTCCAGAAACAAAAATTTATCTCAAAGGGAAAGTGTAAAAAGGAATGTGATTTTAGATTTCTAAGCAGTTTTTTTTTTTTAAATCAAAGCTGCCCAGTGATGAAGACTTTCCCTAGAAGATTGTGAGCACCACTGTGGCAGGACTCAGAGAAAGTTTGGTAACTGACACTCTAAACAGAGTTAGGGGAGGAGTGCTGCAGCTTCACCAAGTGGCCTGGGCGTTCTAGGGACTACTCATGGTCCTTGCAATGTGTAATTACCCATGGTTGAGGTTTTTTTCTTTCTTCTTTGACTTAGGACATCCATTAGTATATCACCTTCTCAACAAAGCCACCATGTTATGACTCTACAGTTCAATGAGAGATGTTAAACTAAGTACAATGCAGGTCCCCGGGCTGGGACAGTAGCCACTCACCATGACTGTGGCACTTTACAACTTCCACATCTTTTTTTACGGTAATATATGGCTTCCTTTAAACATGACGTTAAGCAGATTACTGTCACAATTCCCCATTGGGTAGATCAAATGCAAATCAGTGATTGATACCAGTCTAGTGTGAAGAGGAATTTACTTTACAGAGACTCTCCAAGGCAGCAGACATAGTGATCAAACGGTGGCTTCTGGAGTTGGAGAGACTTTAGATGCCAGCAGTGCCACTTATTAGAGGTGTGATCCTGAGTGAGGGACTTAATCTCGCTGTTTCCTAATCTGTAAATGTGGGGTGACCATTTTTAGCCCCCACCTTGAAGGGTTCTTAGGAGGATTGAAGGAGGTGATGCCCTCAGCACCGTGCCTGACAGTGGACTGTAATTTGACCGCGTTATGGTTTACAGTGGTGTTTCAAGGAGCCCTCCAGAGATAAAAGTACTTTTTTAAAAACAAAAATAAAAACATCACTGTCATCACATGCCACATATTCTTAAGGCATCACATATGTTAATTTTTTTTTCTTTTTTGAGACGGAGTTTCGCTCTTGTTACCCAGGCTGGAGTGCAATGGCGCGATCTCGGCTCACCGCAACCTCCACCTCCTGGGTTCAGGCAATTCTCCTGCCTCAGCCTCCTGAGTAGCTGGGATTACAGGCACGCGCCACCACGTCCAGCTAATTTTTTGTATTTTTGGTAGAGGCGGAGTTTCACCATGTTGACCAGGATGGTTTTGATCTCTTGACCTCGTGATCCACCTGCCTCGGCCTCCTAAAGCGCTGGGATTACAGGCGTGAGCCACTGCGCCCGGCCCCATGTTAATTTATTGAATTCTCAAAAACATCCATTTACCAAGAGAGTGAAGGCTGACATACCTTGACCAGTCTCAAGCTAATAAGTGGGAGAGCCAGGATTCAAGCCAAGCAGCCCTGGAGTTGACATTGATGACAACCATTTCCTTCCAGTTCCTACCAACATATTTCCATTTTCCTCCGATTCCATTCCAAATCACTCTGCTAGATAATTTGATGTGTTTTATTAGTTTAGGCCAGTTTCACAATAATTTTTTACGTCCTATTGACTGTAATAAATACATCAAAGGCTTAATGTTTATGTCCTTTGCCAGAGTACCAAGACGGTCCTTAATAAATGTTGAAAGAATGCACGAATAAGTGAAAAAGTTTTTACTGTAGAAGTAATTAATAGTCGCTTTTAGAAGAAGCACATTATCCTGAATGTAACTTCACTACCTTTACCGACTCATTCAATTATTTGTGATGAGCCATAGTCCTTTGAATCCTTCATTTAAAAATCATTGTTGCCGGGCACGGTGGCTCACGCCTATAATCCCAGCACTTTGGGAGGCCGAGGCGGGTGGATCACGAGGTCAAGAGATTGAGACCATCCTGGTCAACAAGGTGAAACCCTGTCTCTACTAAAAATACAAAAAATCAGCTGGGCATGGTGGTGCGCGCCTGTAATCCCAGCTACTCAGGAGGCTGAGGCAGAAGAATTGCCTGAACCCAGGAGGTGGAGGTTGCGGTGAGCCGAGATCGCGCCATTGCACTCCAGCCTGGGTAACAAGAGCGAAACACTGTCTCAAAAAAAAAAAAATCATCGTTTTGTACCTGGCTTCTCTTTACCTTCTGTGTAGGTCTTCTATTCCATACTTATTTTTAACAGCCATGTCCCCAGTTCTCTCTCTCTCTCTCCCTGTCTCTTTTTAAATCATTTAGTGGGACTATATTTTACTCAAATATATCCATCCACTAATTGTGCTTGTTCCAAATCCTGGTGACTGTATCATCAACAACCACTCTATTCCTAAATTCCAGATTGAAGAATTATTTTACCAACCATCTCATGCAACTCAGGCCAATCAAATGTTACTTCTATATCCTTTCTCTGTACGCCTTCCTAAACCCCGGAAATCTAGTCAGGAGAAGTGAAGTTTGATATAAGGGACTGTTCACAGTCCAAAACAAAAATTTTGGATAATTTTTGGGATTCCTAAATACCCCTTGAAAAAAAAATCAGACTATGAAGCCGAGAAGAAAGTATGCACACAGGTATTACGAAACCAAAGTAGAATGTGCAGAAACAACTCCCACCTGTAGAAGGAAGAAAGCTATAAAAGTGTTGTGCCACTGGCTGTGGAATATATCAGCAATAATTCAATTCCATTGCTTCCCTTGGGCCTGGGGTCAAAAATGTAGCTTTTCCTGTTCCAAGGAAAGAATGTTCTCTTACAATGGTAACCAGAAACAAGGGAAGCCAATTGATTCTAGAGTTTACTCCGACAGTGTTTTCACTCTATGAAGTGATGCTGCTTGATTGTTTGGCTCTGGTCACTGAGAGAATAATCTCCCACTCCCTAGGTGAGACTAATCTTTGATAGATTAGATAAGAACAACTGATGAGCTTTTAAATGCTAAGAAAACTAATCAGAACTGAAAGGGGGTGCTGTTGGCCACAGCCCAAGAAATATGCAGACTGAGATAAAAGACCCTTCTGAACTTTTTCTCCATCCCACCATCTTCTTTTGCCTCCTCGTCTCCCTTTCTTTCTCACCTTTTCTCTTTTCTCTGTCTCTTCCTATCTGTCTCTCAACTCTATCTCCACAGTCTTCCCTTTCTCCTCTCTTCAGCCCCAGCTCTAACACCAAAGATTTCATTTTGCACACTCTACTGACCAAAGCGTGGACCTGAATTTTTAAAATGTATTTTCTCGTATTGTAGGTAAGATTCACATAGCTGGATTTAATTTAAAAAATAGACAAATTGGTGGTTCACACTTGTAATCTCAGCACTTTGGGAGGTTGAGGCGGGTGGATCACCTGAGGTCAGGAGTTTGAGACCAGCCTGGCCAACATGGTGAAACCCTGTCTCTACTAAAAATACAAAAGTTAGCCGGGCATGGTGGTGGGCACCTGTAATCCCAGCTACTTGGGAGGCTGAGGCAGGAGAATCACTTGAACCTGGAAGGCAGAAGTTGCAGTGAGCTGAGATTGCACTACTGCGCTCCAGCCTGGGCAACAGAGCGAGACTCCATCTCAAAGATAAAAAAAGAAAAAGAAAAACAAATAGACAAGGTGAACATGTTTTATTCTCTGGTTGTTGATGTTATTTTAAAGAAATATATCTGTTTGAAAAATCTTAATTTCTGTTTCAAACAACAAACTTAACCTCAGTCCATTGCAGAGTGCTGAGGTTGGATTATGGTTCCAGAATCTTTGCAGGGTGTGGTTGGGCACAGGTGTGTGTGGCTCCTTTGAGAATCTGCTGCTCCCCGGCCTCATGGCTGGGCCTGGAGTCACACTCCTGCATCAGCTGTTCTTTGGCAAAGCAGGGCAGATTGAATTGGTCTTTAACATTCATATATTGCCTTCAACTTCTATGAGGCTTTCATTTCAATTCCTTTTCTTCTGTGAGGGACAGGCCTTCCATGGGAAGAAAGGGCACCCCTTGAGTCTGACATGCTCTGCAGTCAACTTGAGAAGCCCTTTGGTTAATTTTGGACAAGTCAAGCGTGGTTGTGGAATTCGGTCCCATTTAGCATCCTGCCAGCTAGGAAACATGCCACCTCCATCATCTTCCCAAGACAGTCGTGCGGGAAGGTCTTTTCCCTAACAAGAAACACAATCCAAAGTAAAGACGGCTTTTGTGGAAATTGCAAACTACTCATCCAGTGGTCAGTTGTAAATCACGGTTCTTTGGGGAAAAAAGGGAAAACAGGCTGGGGCTCTGGCCCTCAAAGAACTTCCTCTCATTAAACCAAAGCAATTTGCTGCCCTCTCCAGGCTCTTTCTGTGCGTGAATTCACTACTTTTCCCGCTACCATCAGTGCTCCTGATGGTGCTGGTGAATGGGCACCACGCGGAGTCAGGGTTTTCCACGTGACAGAGGTTTCTTTCCAAACCCAACCTTTACAGGTAGATCCAAGCGTGACTTTCGTCAGCCTGTTGCCCCCACTGCCCAACACACACTTTGCTTTTTGCTGCTATTTTCTGTGGTCCTGGGTTTCTGAATCTTGGCAGGAGGACAGTCATTCCTTTGTGCTCGGCTGTTACAATGAGGTAGCCAAAGAAAGGGTCTTGGTCTGAGGCTGTCAGCTGTTACTAATCACGACTCCCCAGCCCATCGTGGGTCCCGCTCGCCTCTCCCTCTTGCTCTGCTTAGCACACATAAAGAAGATGAATTACTCCCTGGTTCCTCTTCAAAAAAGCATATTGTGTGGCACATTCCAATACAGTGAGCGAAGGATGGGCTCATGTGAAGGGTAAATGGGTATCCAAGTCACCTCACAGCGGGGCTTGCGCCGGCAGCTGTGGGCCTCTGAGAAGTGAATTTCAGAGCTGCCCCTTCTGAGAGTTTCTCACCTTGCTGAGAGTGAGAGGAAGTCCCTGCGGTGGGCTTGCTGGCAAACCACATAACTGGAAAGATCGCTGGGCTGTGTTAAGCTGTCATGAGAGTCAATTGAACGGTCAAGATCAGCATACAGAGAAATAAAACTTGACCACTCAGAGGCCGCCACGGGCTGCTTACCCGGGAGAGGCAGTCTCCACCCCAAGGTTAAGCCAAAGGCACTAGTTCTTTGGCGTTAGAGGTAGCGGTGGTGGAAGCTGTGCCTCAGTTTTCTCTCATTGCTTCCGAATTAAAGTTCATTCTCAAAGGATGACTATAGCCAGAGAAAAGGGATTGTCTGCTCAGTCCTATCAGACTGAGGATGCAAGTGATTTATTTGACTTTTTCTGCCACTAATAATGTCTTCGCCACTGATATTTTTTCCACTTAACAATCTTTCAAAAGAGAATGTTTCTGTTTTGCTTTTCTGCACTTCGTTTCACTACAGCTCAAAGAAAAAAACGTGTTGACAAGTTTTAAGGGTCAAATTAAAAAAATCAGTTTCCCTGATAAATTATGTGCCATCACAAGTGGCAAATCTGTAAGGACGCTTCACTTGGTGTTTTCATGCAGTGTAATGTTACAAGGCTAATAAAATGTCATTTCGTGATATTATAAGCAGCCATAATGGGAAGGAATCTTTGGCCAGGATGAAAACACATGTGAAAATGCTTGGGACTGTGAATTCTGCAAAATTGTTCCCCGATCTTCATGAAGACGGTTTCATTCTCTTTTACCAAGAATCACTGATAAAAGTAAATTGCCTTCTTTGCTCAAAATTCCATGAAGTGAACCTATCTAAAATGTATTCCCTTGTTACAACATCCATAAAATTTCTGTTCAAGTGGAATGACCCGATACCAGATATCAGTATGCTCATTCTGTGGACTCCACTAGTGAGATGAAGCAAGTTTTTGGATATGATGGGCAGCCCAAGATCACAGGAAGAGAAGATGACAGGAAGGGAAGACTATACATAGTTCATGGTTCCTTTTTTTTTTAGATGGAGTTTTGCTCTTTTTTTTACCCAAGCTGGAGTGCAATGGTGTGATCTCGGCTCACCGCAACCTCCGGCTCCGGGTTCAAGCAATTCTCCTACCTCAGCCTCCCAAGTAGCTGGGACTACAGGTGCATGCCACCAATAATTTGTATTTTTAGTAGAGACAGAGTTTCACCATGTTGACCAGGCTGGTCTCGAACCCCTGACCTCACTTGATCCACCCATCTTGGCCTCCCAAAGTGCTGGGATTACAGGTGTGAGCCACCATACCTGGCCCATGGTTCCTTTGTAAAGCCTCTACTATTAACCAAATGGGAATTTATACAGTGTTTGCAAACTGTTTTTTTTTTTTTATCAGAAACTACAGTAATAAATATATTTTGTATTGCAACCTGGTACTCACACACATACACACAGAGAACTGAAAAAAATTCTCACAAAGCAATGCTTACCTTTACCACATGTGACACCCTGTGATATTTTCCATTCTCTTTGATTAGTTGATGAAGATACTAGTTATGACCTACTAAATTGACTTCATGAAGGCATACATTTAAGCCACAGCCCTCTCTTTCATTCCCTTCTCTGCATTTCTATTTTAATTAATTCACTCATTCACCTGTTAACATATGGACAGATAGAGCCATAGCAGTTTTGTTTTGTTTTTTTTTTTTTTGAGATGGAGTCTTGCTTTGTATGCCAGGCTGGAGTGCAGTGGCACCATCTCAGCTCACTCACTGTAGCCTCCACCTCCCAGGCTTAAGCGATTCTCCTGCCTCAGCCTCCTGATTAGCTGGAATTACAGGCATGTGTCACCAAGCCCGGCTAATTTTTTTGTATTTTTAGCAGAGACAGGGTTTCATCATGTTGGTCAGGCTGGTCTCTAACTCCTGACCTCCTGATTTGCCCACCTCAGCCTCCCAAAGTGCTGGGATTATAGGCCTGAGCCACTGCACCCAGCCTATAGCAGTTACTTCTATATGATGCTCATCTGCAAGAGGGAAATACATTAGCAAAGGGGAAAATGATATAGGAGTGCCAGAGGGAAGGCAAAGGAAGGGATAGCAAGAGGGTGCCCTTTCCATGGTGGTGAGTAATAAGTGGAGATTTTCCAGCCTCCTGGCCTTCCAACCAGCTGAGGGCCACCTTGCCGGGAACTCATTCCCAGCTCTGAAAATGAAGCTCTGGGTGATGCTGAGTTTGCATTGTCACTCTTTCTCCACAAGGTTTGTCTCTTATTGTTCCAGACAGAATGAACCTCATTAGTTTGGATTAATTGGGGGAAGATCGATCAAAATTAGTGAGTCAGAATTAAAGAGTGTTTAAACAAAAGCAATGTCAGAATTTGTCATTCATATAGTAACCCAATCTAATTGTTAAAAAAAAAAAAAAAAAAAAGCATGCGGTCTCTGTCCAGCATAACAACAAAAACAGTAATAAGAATGGCTGTTTATTCAAAAAATGATTATTGAATCCCTTGTCACTCTATGTGCAGACACTGTGCTAGGCACTGAGGCCACCACAGTGAATCAAACAGATGGTCCTGCTCTCTTGGCACTAAAATTCTGGTAGAAGGAGACATAGAATGGAAAAAACTGTCCTTTATCAAGGACCTATTTTGTACCCTTTAAGTGTGTTTTCTCTAATCTTGCAATGTAGATATTATTAGCTTATTTTATACATCAGAAGTAAGATAATGCTTTGTGACCAGCTTGTTTATTATGTACCTGCTTAATGAGTAATAAGAACAGGTACATAACAAACATTTGTTGAATGCTTACCACGTGCTGAACACTAAGGGCTTTCTGTATGGAAGCCCCTTTAATGCCAGTGAAAACTCTATGAGGAAGCTTCGATTTTTCACATTCTACAGAGGAGGAAACTAAGACTTGGAGAAGCCACATGGGACTGGGCCAAAAGTAGAATCCAGGTCTTCTAATGTCAGAGTCTGGGCTCTTAACCACTACGCCACTGTTTTTTAGATTACATTCTGAGGCTATCACTGGCTTACTAACTGTGATGCAAAATTGTGACATAATCATTAGTTACCAACAATTTGGAAACTAACTTTTAAAGATTTGTCTTCAGTTCCAGAACCCTTAGAATTGTAGCACTTTGCAGTATTTTTACAAGATAGTCTATAAAGGAGCCAGAAGAAAATATTTTTGTGCAGGAAAACAATAAAGTTCTAGAGAGAGATTTGAAGTGACTTTCTCCATGCGCCCTCCCCACCTCTCACTGCCTTTCCTGGGTGAGTTTCTTCATCCTCTTTCTCACTCTCTCCCTAGAATGGCAGTGTGCCCTGGCTCCAGCAGTGGGCAGCTGCCTAGGACACAGGAGCCCATTTTTTAATCTGTAATTATGATGTATATTGTATTTTTAGAGTTTGATTTTCTTATTAAAAAAAAAAAACATATTGTATTCACATGAATACAGCACACATTCACGCTCATCCTTGCTTTCCTTATAAGTTTGCCCATCTTGAAATTCTAGGAGGATTGAGAACAGGCAGCTTTCATTAGTTGTGTGTTTGAGAAACTCATTGTGGAGAAGGAGTACATCTAAAATAAAAACTGAAACAGAACAATCTTCTTGACTCAGCAGTTGCCATCATTCTTTTCTGTTCCTCCTGGACCTGGTCCAGTGGCTCTGGAAGAACAATGAAACATCATGGGGATAAGTGGGAAGACAATTCAAAACAGAAGGCTGCTTCTCTACATTTTGTGTTTTAACACTGGAGACGGGAGCTGCTGGGGGGCGTACATGGATGCATATTAATGTCCAAGACACAGATTTTCCGCAGACAGGAGAATAAAATCCATGCCAGTGATGGAAACTTGGGAGCTTGGCACTTTTTATGTTGTCCTTTAATACTTGACTGAATATATATTTTATTTATCCAAGAAGTAATATTAATTATTGTACCAAAAGAGATCTAATTTACAATACACTCTTACAGAGTACCACATACACATTTATGAAACATTCCCTCTCTGCCCCTCTAAAATCCCATGAATTTGGTGTATATTTGTTGCACCAAATGGTCAAACCAATGACCAAAAGACTATCTTTATAATTACCTGTCAGTGCAAGACTCTCTTCCTTTCCTCTCTCTTTCAAGCGACTACTGCCTAAAATACTCAGGTATTTGAAGCAAAGTTTTAATCTTTTACTTTCTAGAAAGTGTCTTATTCAGTCTCCTTCTGATACTTAACTCATTGTTGAATGGAAGTAGGTTTGCAGAAATGATTGCTTGTTTGATAAGTTGTTATTTATAGGTAGATTTTTAGAAAAGAAAGTAAGATTCAAGTGCTCACAGCAGCCAGCAAATATGCAGGGCTCTCCACCCTCCATTAGAACATGTTCTGGGCTGTTTTTCTAGGATGATGAAGAGTTTGCACTGATATTATCAGCTCTCTAGCTAGTCCTTCTGGTGATCAGTGTTGCTCAGCTTGACCTCAAAGTAGGTTTAGGGAATGCTGAGTAATTGGATGGAGTTTTTTCACAATTATATTCCTCCATAGAATTATCCTCAAGCCAAATGGCTCATCTTAGCAATTAGCTCAAATGCAAGAAAGTTAGAGAAAGTCAGCATGGAAAACAAGCGAATAAAACATGGGTGACTCCTAGTTTGTCCATAAAAAGAGAGGTATAGCAGTAAGAACACTCTCTTGGAAATGTGGGTTCAAATCCTGCCACTGCCATTTATTAGCTGTGCCACACTGGGCAAGTTATTTAACTTCTCTGGCCTCTTGTTTCTTCACCTACAATATAGTATCAACAATATCTGCATTATAAAATTTGTCATGGAATTAAATGATTATTACCATCAATCAAAGATACGACTTAGCGAGTGAGTCTTTGGACCAGATAAAAGTTAACTCAAAATGGATAAAACACACATACAAATGTGTCATTGTAACGGAAGGAGCCATTATGGTACTTGTAGCAATAGCACAATATAGTATTTCTTTGGATTTTGCGGGGGGCGGGGGTGATTCTGAAGACAGGTTTTTGTAATAAAGATGTCATGATGTCTTGAATTGGGCTAGTTTAGCTAAGCCCAGATCAAATGCAGAAAAACTAGTCAAGATCGTTATCTTTACCACTTGCTCTGGAATATGTTTCTCAAATATGTATTTAGATGAATGCGTGGCAGTTGTAACACACTCCCACAATTACCTACATACCAAAGTAACTTCCTATCTCCCCATCATCCCAGTGCTCTTTTCTCCCATCTATTTTAAAGTGATAACGGTCAATGTAAACTTCCTCCTTTCCAAACATTTAGGGCAGTTCTTGCTGAAGTAGCCCTTTCTACAAAGTGATTTAGTGCCTTAACCTTGCTCCAGACGCTCTGACATTTTTGTTTAGTCTCTGGTGTAAATGTTAGACTCTCATATTTCTTGAGATTGGAGAAAGGAAACGGTCACAGAGTTTAGGTGTGGGAGAGGAAAGTGATGTCCTGCTCATTTGGGGTTTGTCTTCCAGAGTTCTTCCTCCATTCTCCTGATGCCACCTGTATACAGGCCATTGTGTGTGAACAGATTGTACACATTTGTCCTGCTGTTGCCCGGATGACAGTGTACTGCCTTGTTCGTTTTACAAGCCAGGGTACCTGGAACAGAGGTGATCAAGTAACTGTATGGGACTTCGATCCTCCTTTAAGGGAAGGACCTACACGGAGATGTGGTTAATGAATATACCTCCCTTACCTTTTTTGGCTGAAACAATAGCAGCTGCTACTTTATTCTCTTTCAAAGGATAAGGGCCAGTATGCAGAGGTGACTGAGGCCTTTGATTTGAGTATTGAATCTCCTTCTGTGCTTTTGGGGAAAAAACGCCTTGATGGTTCTCTTTAGCTATTTAGAATTAGAGAGTATGAAGAAAATGCTTTCACACTGGTTTTTACTTTAAGCATTTTTTAAAAACCGATAAACTTTATTTTCTAGAGTTGGCAGCCCTGTAGCTGTGGGTCCTGGGATAAGTTTCCCCATCCCTCTCCGCATGGTGCGAGGAGGGACATTTAAGCCTCATTCTTTGTTTGCCACTTTGGTTTCCAGTGCTCTGCCTTGACCACTTAGCGCTCTCTCCAAATAGCTGTAGGTCGAAAATAGTGGGCAGGAGCGTCAGAGAAGAGTTGGCGTGAGAACGGAACAGCACCACAGAATAGAAGGAGAAGGGGAAAAAAGCATCTCGGAGGAAGAAAATACTGCTGCCTGGTACTCCCTGGTCCCAGAGATATCCGGCGTATTGTGCTTGCACCACTCGCCGGCTCCACAGGGAGAGAGCCGGAAGAATTGCAGGCGCTGGTGGCGACAAGTTCAGGCACTCATGGGAAAGAGTGTGTGCCCCTCTGAGAGAAATCATTCTGAACACAGCCAAGCCAAGATATTTTGAGATGTGATTCAGAGCTGAGAACGAAACTGCGGGCAGATGGGATACTTTGGCTGGGAACAGATTAGCCCATTTTTAACGTAGTTGAAGTGTTGAAGTGGTGCCACCCTAACAAAAGAATACTTAGCCCCGAGTTTTGAGAAAGTGGCCCAGGATAAAAGAGGCTAAGTGCATGGCGTCAAAGCCAAAGTTGGCCTCCTTATCTGTGGGAGCTGCCCGTGGCTTTCGCAGAGGCAGAAAGTGCACTGAACCTAGTTAAGTAAGACCCGAGTTCAAGTTTCCACTTGGTGTTAAGTAAGTCCTCAGACTGTTACTTAATTGCTTTTTAATCTGCATTCTAGGTTGTTAAAAATACGAACATATGAAATACTTAGGGCTTATAATGAAATTATAAATGATACAATTCAAATACAAATGAAATAATAAATTGACAGTCATAGCTCCAATTTCCACTTAATTACCTTTGTATTAAGATTTTTGAGCAAATCCAACCAGTTATCTGGCAATTGTAGACACTATTTTTATCAGTACTTTATCTTCTAAATATGAAAATATTTAGAGTTCACACAAACTCTAAATATGTTTGTGTGAACAGGGCCACTACCTAAATATTAAACCTTCATTAGAATCAGATACTCATTATTGTAATATAGCATAACTTTTTAATACATTTGTGGAAACACAATTTTAAATTGTAAAAAAAAAAAAAAAAGCTTAACTATAATTGGATTATATGATAATTGGATTTTAGTGGGATTGGGGAGGATAAAGAATGAAGAAAAGTGAAGATACAGCTATTAAAACAGAAGAGACCATATTAATATAGATAATTTTAATCTTTTGAGAGTTTTGTGTCTTTTCCAGTAGTTTTTCAGCCCAGAAAGAATCAAACTGTGTTCCATTAGCTACAGCCATTAGGAAAACCTTTAAAGTTATGCCTCCTTTTTTCTCTAGGATGAGATCTTTCCTGATGCAGGCTTTGAAGACATCCTGAAAATGAGGGACAGAGGGATGGTTAGCATGAGGAGGCATCCCAGACCTGTGGGACAAAGTAGAGGAAGACAGGGTGCAAGAATGAGAACTGTGCAATTTTTAAAAATTTTTTGATTGGATGAGATGAAATGAAATAGCAGAGAAACTATTTGAAAACCTTATAAACCCAATGTCTACTTTCAATGCAAATTGAAGATAGATCAGAGGGGGATCAGAATGATAGTTTAAATTGTGCATTAAAACATCAAAAAAGACTCCCAAATACATATATAAAATAATTCTTTTGAAAGAATTTAATGGCAGTTAATCTTTGTGTGAATCACCGCAGTGCTTGAATATGAGGTAAACTTAGATTATCCTTCCAGAAAAATGCTTTAAGTACTTCTTTACACACACAGGCACACACACACACACACACCACTCACACTTATAGCTTCCCAACTAGTAGCAACCTAGGAAAGAATCTGATTGCACTTTTAGACCATTAGAGAACATTATTGATTTGGCCATGTGAAATCAACTCTTGGGACAGAAAATGAGTGGCTGCATTTTCACTGGCACCGCCAATGCCTTGCCATTCTAGCCTCGGCCATTTCCCTTCACCTTGTAAAATTTGGGGCCAGGTTCTCATAACATGTATGAATCCCATTGCCAGGTGGGATGAGGGTAGGGGAGTATAAAGGAAATGCTGTTCCCATTGTCTTCCACTGGAGAATTCCCTGGACTGACTTCCTGAAAATCTTCTGTTTGCCTCCACCAGGAATGGCGGCCCTAGATAGTAAGGCATCAGGGAAGATGGGGATGCGAGCTGTGGTCTATTACATGACTACCACCATCATTGCTGTGGTGATTGGCATAATCATTGTCATCATCATCCATCCTGGGAAGGGCACAAAGGAAAACATGCACAGAGAAGGCAAAATTGTACGAGTAACAGCTGCAGATGCCTTCCTGGACTTGATCAGGTATGTCCTTACAAGCCCGTCCTTTGAGGTATACTTTGACCATCAAGCCCCTCTTACTGGGAAGCTGATCAAACCCTGGAAGGGGTGTCTCACTGCACCAGCCTTGCCAGGCTTGAAGTGAAGGTCATATATCTTTACTTCTTTCTGACAGAAATTGAAGAAAAGATCTGTTTTCTGATCTCGTATGAGAGAAGCGAGAAGAGCAAGGAGAGGAGGATTTTGAGAGCCTTGCTGTTAGGATTCAGAATCTGGTCACCGAGTTCTCTCAACTACATAGCTTAACTTGAAATTTTAATAGTTCTTAACCTATTTTTCTTAAGTCCTGTTCTTTAAGGCTAGTTTTTATTCAAGTATGGCCTATTCTTTGCACCCTTCTCATTTAGAACTTGTGATCAGTATTACTGTCCACTATGCACAATGCATTATACACAATTTGGTTCCAGAGGGACTTTAGAGATCATCTTGTCAAACATGTCCCAAGGTTTTCCTTTTATACTATTTATGGAGAAAGAATTTGGCAGGTCTGTAATAAAACGATAAAGAATGGCTTCTTTAATGTTGTTTTATGTACAAACCATACATTGATTACAAATCAGTCTTATCTACTCTTTAAAGCAGACTTGGTAATAGAGTTGGCCTTATGCAGAACTGTGAAGTAAGCCAAAATTCAATCCTGGCACCTTCCTGCTTTCTCTCCCCTACACACCTGCCCTTGCTCAGTCAGGTCCTGGCAGGAAGCATAGCACATACTCAAAGGGAACCTCAGAGAAGGTTTGCCAAGGTGCAGGCAGCCTTAAAGGAACCTACAAAGGATGGTGAGGCCCCTACAGCATTAACAATAAGGAACTATTTTGTTACCATCTTTAGCTATGAAGAGGCAAAGGAAAGGAGGTGTTACTGGAATCCAGAAAGAGATATAGCCTCAGGAGAGAAGGGCCTCAGGGGGCCTAAATGGAGAAGAGGGGCTGCCACCAAATCTATCAAAGCCCTGGGAGACTATAGACCCCTTTGCCCTGTGATCTGTCAGTGCATGGCACTAGACAAAGCCCATAGGAACAGGAAGCCAAAAGGCAAGAGAACTCACATGCTGTGGTCCATGGAGGCCAGGTTCCCAGGCCAGGAGAGCGAATCTAGAAGGACAAAGGACCTCAGCACAGGCCTCTAGATCCCCCATCTGCTTAGCATTCTCCTACCATTTAGTCCCTCCCAGCCTGTCTTCCCAAAGACTAGCTCTTTCCTCCCAGCTTCACAGCTAACTTACCCGCAGAATGACTGGGTTGCCAATCCTAGATACCTATCCAAAGAGTTTATGCCCCATGAATCATCTGAAGGAAATTCCTCCATGCCATCTCAAGGAATGGGTCTGTGGCAGGTAAAGTCAAAAGAGATTTGGGGAGCAGAGGGATACCTCCAGCAGCACCTTTCAATTCCCAACATGGCTGACTTTGCACCGTCTCTATGTATGTAAACACTACCCAACCCCAAGAGGCCTCTTCTTGAAAGTCCTTTTTCAGGGAGTTGATCACAATGATCTGTATGCAACAAGCCACCCTATAATGTTATTTCATACCAACCTGACATTCAGTAGCTGTGTTTTTATTTAGTTCATACAATTAATTAAGGCTTTTAACCATTTCTTCATGAACTTTATACTCAGTTTGGATTATAAGTATTTTATTATATTACATTTTCTTTCTCTAAAATTTTTACTCCTTGTTTGAAGAATTGGAATCTTGTCATCCCCAGTCTGGTTGATCCATCAGAGGACCATGTTTCTGCCCTGCCTTGCCCCAGTGACAAATGTATCCTGCCCACAAACAATCACTTGGTTTGAGCATTTATCCTGGAATCTCCTGAATGCACATTTCTTTCAAGGTTGATAGCAACAACCCCATAAAGCATGATAGGAAGAAAAAGAAAACAGGATGGTCTAGTAGGAAGGAAGGGACAAGAGTTTACAATATTAAAATACAACTTTGATAACATGCACCTGCTGGAATGTTGAGCTTGAGATAGCTGCGGAGCATGTCTCCTTCCCCCAGTCTTTCATCTTAAAGCCCTAATGATAGTTTAGTCCAATCTCCTCTTTAAGAGATGAGTCAACTTAGACATAAATGGGTGCCATGACTTGGCCAGTGTCACACAGCAAATGACAGACATCCCAGCCAGAGTGTTAGCCTCACTCTACACCCTACAAATACAAACACTGTTTTGACACAGTCTCAGAAGAAGTAACAAACACTGCCACATGGGCTTCAAGTTCGAATTTTGTAGGTCATCCCTCCATTGGCTACCAAAGACTTGCAGAAGCTTTAGCAATTCAGTGCCAAAATACCATTCTCCAGAATGCCTTTGGGAGGCTTTTCTGGAGAACAAAATTCCATAGGCTGACCATGATTTTTGATTCAGAACATTTGTTTCCTAGACACACGGCTCAATAACCAAAATGACGACTGTTGAACAATAACTCAGCCATTAAGCTGACGATAAAACTCATTTCCATTCTCACTTTGATTATTCCTAGTAGCATGGTTTTTAATAATATAATGGCTGAATGAAGAAGCCCATTGGCTGACAAGAGGATAAATGAGTCAAATTTGAACTCCCCTGAAAATATAAACTACATGGGCCACACTAAGGGAGGACCATATATTCCTTTTCAAGTCCTGAAATCCACTACCATTTTTCTTTTTCCATTTGTTGCTTGATTTAATGCAATCTTTACCTTACACGTAATGAAACAGAATTTAAGGAGTAAACTTATTACTTGGAAAATTTTGCAAGTGACTATTATTTTCTTTGCAGGAACATGTTTCCTCCAAATCTGGTAGAAGCCTGCTTTAAACAGGTAAAGACTCTGCAGACTCACCTTTGAAATTCCTCTTTTGTATACCAAACCAGGTGGGACCCTCTTTTTCCCCCCTCATTTCTCTGCTATAAGAAATATTTCTCTTGTCAACTAGATTAAAAACACTAGCATTTTCTAGGAAATTTTTTGGGATGGAATGGTTCTTACCTTGTATTGAAAGCTGTTGCCAGACACAGTGTGTCTTGCATACAAATAGCTCATTGAGTCTGGCATTGTTAAGAAGGCTAATCACAAGACCCCCTTCCTCTCCCTGCCCCACTCCCCACTGTCAAAAGCCCACCAACCAAGCAAACACCAATATAAAATACATTTATAACTTGCCTTAAAGAAGATTAGAGAGATTATTCAGATTTCTGGGTTTTATTTAAATATTAATGGGCTGGGTTTTTTTTAAGTCTACCAAGGAACTAATGGACTCTAAAGGAGAGCCAAAGCAGAAAGGAATGGCATCATCATTCATGGAAATCCTGCCATATGCCAAGCACTGGCATTATTTTTAGTCCTCACATAAATATGATAAATATCATTGTCTTCATTTCACTGATGGGGCAGCTCATCTACAAGAGCTCACGGGGATTATGTATTGCACACAAATTCTCACAAGTAGTAAGTGGCAGACTCAGCATTCAAATTCACTGTATTGACTCCAAGTTCTATCTGCTTTCTGCTACTCCATTCTGCTTCAAAGAAAGGAATATTCAGGGTGATAAGATACCAACCTAGAAGCTATAATGAGGTCCAGCTCCTTTTAGCTCATATACAAGCAACTCTTGCCTCTGTGTTGTGGATACAAATACCTTTTACTATTAGTAGATAAAATCAATAAAGCTCACTTTAACCTCATTTGAATGTAAAAGCTTTGTGGCCTAAAATATTAAAAGGGAAACAGACACTCTGGGTTAAGTAATATTTCCCAAACATTTCTCCAGATGCTGTCAATTCACTCCTCTTGTAATTCCCTAACGCTTCAGCTTAGGATCTGTAAAACAAACCAAACAAAACCCCAACCTAGTAGAAGACTTAGTTTTACACACACAAGTCTCCCTTTGTTTTTTTCCCTTGAATAATTTTTAAGACGATTTTTAATATGTAATGCATGCACACATTGAAACATTCAAACCAAATTCTTTCTTTAAAAAAAAAAAAATAAGCCTGAGGCCAAAATCTAACTTTCTTTGTTCAAAAACAACTATAACCTTAAATAATAAGTGCCTTTCAATCCAACCAGCCAACTCCAGCACCATGGGGCTGACGATTCCAGTAAGTCAGCTGGCCCTGGGTAATATCAAAAATGCTGATTTCCAGATCTTGCAGATGGAAAAAGTACTGACTCGTGCAGATTGATTGTGTTTGATTTGGAGTTGCATTTACAGGATTTTGAAGGGAAGGAAAATGTTTCTCCCCAGGTCTAGTTGGCTTAGACCAGAATGCAAACAAGGTTGCAGTTTCTGTGTATGCTGCAAACAGAGTCTAAGGGGAATGAGTTAGAGGCATAAGAAAGGCTGATCAGGATTGAAAATCTACCCTGGACAATCCATAAAATGCATAAGCACCCAATGGAATAAAGAAATTTGAGAGTTGATTAGAATAAATGGACAGGGGCCAATTTTTTTGTGGCTGATAATAGAAATTATCAGTACTACTGACTGTTCAAGAATGTGTCCGTAGTATTGACAGCTGGCCATGCCTTTGTTTGGGAATAGTTGTTTCCCAGTGGATAAGAAAGTCTTCCATTAACCCTTAGTAAAGAAACGCCCAAGCGCTTCATATACAGTAGCACTCTCTTCCCCTAGACTCTAGATTCGTTCACTATCCATTCATTGTTACTCTCACTGGTGCTTTCCCTACAATCATCATCAAGATCAGGAATTCTACTCTCATTAAAATCATAGAGGGATGAGCTTACTTGTTTCATGTGGCCAGTATCTCCTGCCTGGGGCATCCATGCAGAAACTGAAGAGATGATGGGAAAAAGACCATCTCTTGAGTTAGAAGAGAAACCCCATTATAGACTTGGAGAAAGTGAGTTGTCGCCATCAACTATTAATCAGGCACCTATTCTTAAGAATTGATGATATCAAAAATGGCTTGGAGACTGGTTGTTTAGGGATTTTAAATTTTGAATACCCACTGAAATCCAAGTCTAATCCCTGAAGGGCTTTGTCATTGAGCACCATTAGCAGACGTTAACTATGGTACTTTACAATTTACAAGATGTTCTCATACAGTCTGTTTAATTTGATCATCACAACAGCACTGTGAGGTAGAACCAGCACAGTTATTCTTGTTTCACAGTTGTGGAATGTGAGAGAAAGGATACCAGGTGATTTATTCACTATACCATAGCATGATCCCCACAGAAAAGAAAAGGATTATTGTGAATATTTGGGTTTATGGTTTAAAAAAAAAATCCCATTGTAGTCCTTTTATTAGGGTTTCAGAAGAAAGCAAAAGCATATGTGTGTGTTTAGTCCAGCATCTTTAATTGGATATCTCTTTCCTATTATCATTTGTTATGTATTTGAGTGTGTGTGTGTGTGTCTGTGTGTGTGTAAGTGTATGTGTGACATGATTTATTTGTATTTCAGTATATGTTTCTATGTTGATAAAGTAGTAGAAGTTTTCCACAGATTAGATAAAGAGAGAGTGAAAGAGAGAGAAAGACTTTCTATAACACTAGTCTCTGAATACAAAGTAATACCTATCATTTTAGAAAATTTGACAACAGGAAAACATAAAGAAAAAATAAAAATCACCTATAATGCTCATTGTGCTTTTTATTTTTAAGTTTAAAACCAACTATGAGATGAGAAGCTTTAAAGTGCCCATCCAGGCCAACGAAACGCTCGTGGGTGCTGTGATAAACAATGTGTCTGAGGCCATGGAGACTCTCACCCGGATCACAGAGGAGCTGGTCCCAGTTCCAGGATCTGTGAATGGAGTCAATGCCCTGGGACTGGTTGTCTTCTCCATGTGCTTTGGTTTTGTGATTGGAAACATGAAGGAACAGGGGCAGGCCCTGAGAGAGTTCTTTGATTCTCTTAACGAAGCCATCATGAGACTGGTGGCAGTAATAATGTGGTATGTATTTCCATTTGCTGTACATGTTATATGCGAGATGTTTATTGCCATCAACATGTGTTCTGTACTTAGGAAGTCAACAAGAGACAGGAGGGCTAATTGCAATGATCTCACTCTGGTAAGCACAGGAAAATAAATGAATCTCTGGGCCTCTGGTGGCCTTGAACCTATCTGCAAGCCTCTCCTAATAAGTTTGCTTCCTTGTTTTCAAAAGCTGTCACTTCCTTTACCTTAGTGCTGATGGAATCTCATTCCTCATTTCTCCAATAGTTTATCATTCAAGACATAATTATTGAGTGTCTACTATATGCTAAGCATATAGTGCCAGGCACTGTGGATATAGCAATAAAGAAAACATATAAGGATGTTCCAGATCTTACTCTCTTTTAAGGGAGACAACAATAAACAAACAGATCAATCAACCATATGCTTCAGTCACAGGTGCTGTAAAAAAATAAAATAAAATAGCCGGTACCTAGGAGAAGGCATAAAATTTGCCTTGGATGGTGCAGAAAGGCCTCTGAGGAAGCGACATACTTTGCTAAGACCTGATGAACAGAGGAAGCCAATCATACCAACGTGCCAGAAGAAGGGTGTTCCCAGTAAAGGGAAAAGCAAACAGAGAGGCCCCCTAGGCCATCAGGAAAACTGAGGGCTCCTCATCTGTTTCAGCCCTAAGAAATGTAAATGGCCGTTCTACTGCAATGTTTAAAGGATTATAAAATGCCAAGCCACAATTTATAACAAAATTTACTTTAATAAAGTTGACAGCAGGAGACAAAGGAAGAGACTATAAATCCAAGCAGAACATTGACCTTGGAAAATAAACTGTACCCAACAGGGAGAGAACCCTTTGATTGGCTTAGGCCTCGTATGAAGGTTGCCTCTCTTTCATTCATTATTTTTAATCCAGTCTCCTCTGTGGCACCTAAGGCAGGAAAGCATCCATCGCTAAGAAAAGCACTCACTCACCAACATGATTAAAAATGTTCTTTGTCTTTAATGCCACCAAAGCCCATAGAAATCCATTTTTCAGGAATCTGTATCAGATGGATATGAACTTGGGCACAAAGACGGATCAGAATACAGTCTCCACAGCAGCCCCCACTTGGAAGGCTCCTTTGAAATCCTGGCAGGAATGAAAGTGGACATTTATCTTCATATGATTAAAATGCCTCCACCTTTCACCTCTTTTATGAAAGAAGCCCATTCAAGGCCACTGAATGAACCTCACATGCAGCTTGTCTAGCTGTACATTCGCCTGCACATTCTAGGCTGAAGTAATATATTTCTGAAAACAGGTGTTCCTATGACTTCCTGGCCTGGGTTCTTAAAGGACTTTTGAAAGAAGCGTTGTATTTTTCAATTTGAAACAAGTCCTCCACAGTTCCCAGGAGACCCTTCTCCTTAAGGGTGATTGGCTCCTCTGTGTTTGGTAATGTGAGTTTGGTGTGGTTTACTGCACATATCAGACAAAGAGAAGGGAAAGCCAGTCAGGGAGGCCTTTAAGCAACCTGGGTTATTTCAACATGTAGAAGTCATTTTGAGACTCAGTTGCTTTTTCTTGCAGTCTGCAGGGGAAAAGCTCACAAATGGCAGTAGCAGCCTGTGGTGAATAATGACTTCATTAGAACACCTATAACTTGATTGCAGTAGTCCATACATGTACATTATTAAGTTTAATAATGAATTTATTTTATGGACATCTTCTATTTATGGCAAACGGTACTAGATTTGCATTTGCACTATAAAATAAAATTTCCTCTTAAAGTTACTTAAGTAAAAAAGGTGATTTGAAGAATAATACTAAGTTATCTTGTAAGTGGTACGTAGACATGGAAAGGCCATAATAAAAGTGGCCCTTGAACAAGAGAGCTGACTGCAAACCTGAGACACTGGCGTAGTGCTGTGTGCCTCTTGGTTTAACTTGGGAATTAGGATCTGATGTGGAAAATGCTTCCAAAAGTCTGCATATTGGAATGATGGATTCTGGCTGTTCAGGACACTTAGCAGGGGAGCAGGAGGCTGAGGGACGGAATGGCATCTGAGGACCAGAAAATGACCCTGGTGTGGTGAAAGAAGGGCTGGCTAGGAAGACAGAGGTGGGTCCTGAGAGCTTTGTATCTGCCTTTTTTACCCCAGGTTTAAGAGAAAAACATTGTGTCCTTGAGCAATTCTGAGTGAGGGGAAAGCCCAATTCTGTAAGAACCAGGGGAAATTTATATTTACAAAAGAGAAAAAAGAAGTCCACAGTATCCTTGGCAGGAAGGTTTGGCAATCAACCCTCTTTCCCCTTTACTTATCACTTGGAAATTTCTGTGGACTAGCTTGGTGGAAACCAGACACCAACTGTGCTGGTGTTACTTCTCCCAGGTACGCCCCTGTGGGCATCCTCTTCCTGATTGCTGGGAAGATTGTGGAGATGGAAGACATGGGCGTGATTGGGGGGCAGCTTGCCATGTACACCGTGACTGTCATTGTTGGCTTACTCATCCACGCAGTCATCGTCCTGCCTCTCCTCTACTTCTTGGTAACACGAAAAAACCCTTGGGTTTTTATTGGAGGGTTGCTGCAAGCACTCGTCACTGCCCTGGGAACCTCTTCAAGGTAAGTAGATATGTGTGGAAAATGAGTCTGAAGTGTTACCTTGAACCAGAGCCCTTCAAGTAGGGTGTAGGAGGAGCCATTTTGTTCTGGGTTTTAAACTTCCAGGAATGATGAGTTAGCTTTCTCACTGCTGATGCCAATCACATCTATTTGGGATTCAGGGAATGCCGGGCTACATATCTTTTGTGGGGACAAATTGGAAATCAGCTGATCACTTCATCTCTCTTTAGTTGACATCCTCTTGAGGGAGAAGTGGCAGAGTGACTTGGCACAGGCTGTCATGATGGGGGCATGATATCACAAGTGATGCCTCACAGAGGAACCCAGAAGCAGGAAAGCTGCCAAATGACCCCGTGGGGGAACCGCACTGTTCTTAACCCGCTCCCCCATTTATACAAGTGCTGACTTAGTTCCCTTTAAGTTAGGACACGGGAGAGGAAGGAAGTGTCTGTCCCAAAGACCAAACACACAGATAGTCAGAACTACCAGGACGATCAGCTGATGTGCCCTGTTTCACCATTCTCAGTTCGGCCACCCTACCCATCACCTTCAAGTGCCTGGAGGAGAACAATGGCGTGGACAAGCGTATCACCAGATTCGTGCTCCCCGTAGGAGCCACCATTAACATGGATGGGACTGCCCTCTATGAGGCTTTGGCTGCCATTTTCATTGCCCAAGTTAACAACTTTGAACTGAACTTCGGACAGATTATTACAATCAGGTACAAGGAAAGAGTTCTATACAACCCTTTCTTAAGAAGGCCTCTAGGGCTGGGCGCGGTGGTTCATGCCCATAATCCTAACACTTTGGGAGGCCAAGGCAGGTGGATCACCTGAGGCCAGGAGTTCGAGACCAGCCTGGTAACATAGTAAAAGCCTCATCTCCAGTAAAAATACAAAAATCAGCCAGGTGTGATGGTGCACGCCTGTAGTCACAGCTACTCAGGAGGCTGAGGCAAGAGAATCCCTTGAACCTCGGAGGCGGAGGTTGCTTGTGAGCTGAGATCATGCCACTGCCCTCTAGCCTGGGTGACAGAGCAAGACTTCATCTCAAAAAAGAAAAAAAAAAGTTTGATGAACTTTTTCTGTTGCATGAATTTTTAGACAGTATAAGAGAGATGACAGACCCTACTGACAAGCAGAGCAAGAATCTGATTTTTGTGGAGAATTTTTAAAAAAATATCGTATTTGAGGTGTTTAGTGAAAAGTTATTTTCCTTTCCATACCTTTCCCCAGTCTCTTAGTTGCCTTCTGCAGAGGCAACAAGTGTTACCTGCAGGTTACTTCTGTGTCCTTTCAGAGATACACCAGGCATACCCATGTTCAAATGTAATCTCCCCTTTTTGCTTATTGAAAGTTATTTTTCACAAGGGACCCCTGAGTCTAATGGCAATGGGACACTTTAAGCCTCACAATCCAGATCAGCATCTGCTCTTCGTTGTTGTGGGTTTTTCTTAATTGTAATTAAAAATATATTTTGGAGAGCAAAATAAGTCAGATTTAGGGGGATTTTTATCACTCAACATTTTGTTATGAAACTTACCCTACATACAGGAAAGTTGAAAGAATATTATAACAACCATCCTCTATTAGATGGAAAAACTGTGAATGTTTTGCCATTTTTTGCTTCTTATTTCTCTTTCTCTGCCATTATGACATTTCACCTGTACATAATTCAGCATGCATCTCTTAAGAATAAGGATATTTTTCTATATAATCACATTAGGGAGAATCTTAAAAATACTTCCAGAATATCCAGTCTATATTCAGATTCCCTAGTTGTCCCCAAAAACATGTCTTTTACAACTTTTATTTCCAGACCAAGTTCAAATCCACATTTATGGCCTGCATTTGATTTCTTAGTTTCTTTTCATCTCAGTCTCCACACATTTGTTATGTTTATTTAGAAATAAGTTGTTAGACTCTGTGTATATGTTTTGTGTTAGTAGAAAATGATAATAGTTGCAGTAGGATGCATTGGAGTAAAAAGGACAAGGCTGATCAGGGCCAGAGGTCACTGACTGACCTGGGAGTTCCGGGAGCCTCCAGCCCAAAGCAGTAACAGTGGGGCTTAGGAAATCATCATCTCAGCTTACCTGTAACCTACACTTTGGCATATTGATTGAAAGGCTCTGAGTTATAAAAAATGATGTGGTTGCATGTGACAGAGTTAAAAATAACAGTAACAGTGACAAACAAGATAGAAATGTATTTCTCTTTCATTCAGCATAGCTCTCTGCTCCACAAAGTCGTCAAGGCTGATTGATAGGTGTTCTGTGGTATAAGGGACTAAGTCCGTAGGGTGTTATCATTATCCAGGTGGTCCGGGATGGCTCATCACCACCCCCAAATTTTAGCCAGTGGGAGGTGGGGAGGTGGTATATGCTGCAAGTTGCTCAATCACTTTCAGGCATGTCCATTGGCCAGAAGTTAATCCAAGCTTCAAGGGAGTTTGGGTAATGTAGTCTTTACTCTGGGGAGCCACAAACCAGCTAAAAGTCCCGATACCTTAGAAGGGGGACAGTATGAATACTTTCTGTGACAGATTTAATAGTTTATTAATACCACTTATAGCTAGATAATACTTTACTATTTATAAAACATTTGCTTTGCAAGCCAGGTCTACACTGCCTTCATAAAAAATATTTCTAATACTACAGAACTTTTTTCATAAATCATTTTGCATTTGAATTAACTAAGCAAACCAAGCTAATAAACCAAATTTGATTCTTTTGACATTAATCATGCATGTTCAGTAACTTTACAACCCTCCACTTGGAGAGGGGAATTATTAGAAACAAATTATTCTTGTAACTCTACATCATTTTAGACCTTGCCTTACAAAATACTTCCAGAGATATTAAAAAGTGCATAGCTGCCAGTTTATTTAGAAATATGGAATAATAGGTACAACTTCACAAGGGTCATTGTACAAGGACCAAATGAAATAGGCCATGCTTAGCATATCAGAAGATGCGTCGTAAGCACATGATAAATATTCGTTAGCATGATGATTAGTTCAATGATTTTTTTTTTCTAATCTCATTTATGGGCCAGGCATAGTGGCTCACGCCTGTAATCCCAGCACTTTGGGAGGCCAAGATGGGTGAATCACTTGAGGTTAGGAGTTTGAGACTAGCCTGGCTAACATGGTGAAACCCTGCCTCTACTAAAAACAGAAAAATTAGCTGGGTGTGATGGCATGTGCCTGTATTCCCATCTACTCAGGAGGCTGAGACACGAAAATCTCTTGAACGCAGGAGGTTGCAGTGAGCCGAGTTTGTGCCACTGCACTCCAGGATAGGCAACAGAGTGAGACTCTGTTTCAAATAATAATAATAATACTGCATTTACGTTTTTTCTGAAGCAGGTCCTCTTGTGTTATACGGCAAGTCAGGCACTGGCACCGTGCATATTTTGCAGGGTATATGGTCTACTTGGGGAGCTTTGTAAAAGTGTTTTCTGCTCTGGTACTTCTGTTAACAGCATCACAGCCACAGCTGCCAGTATTGGGGCAGCTGGAATCCCTCAGGCGGGCCTGGTCACCATGGTCATCGTGCTGACATCTGTCGGCCTGCCCACGGACGACATCACGCTCATCATTGCGGTGGACTGGTTCCTGTAAGTATGCTTGGCCTGCATCCAGCTTGCTGTCACGAGGGGCCCCCTTTGTCACTTTAGGGCACCAGGCAGCCTGGCACACCTACAGAAAAAAACTCTGAGAGAGGGGCCACTTGGCCCATAGTTAAATTGTCTTCATTGTCTGACCCTTGGTACTTATCTGAAGACTGAGCCCCAGACACCATGTGCACTTACTCCTCTATCAGCCTGAGGGGCACATATGGCTGCTACATGTCTCACTCCATAAAGCCATTCAGAAATTGGGAAACCTGCTGTCTTGTGAAGCCAACATGAATCAGCAAGGCTGTTTCTGAATTGCACAACACATCGCCACGGCGGCTGGAACAAAGCTGCAGGCCCCACATACCAGCTCAGGCCCTGTCTCTGTGCTTCCCATTCCAGTGGTTATGATTTTCCCATCCCAGCCCAACAGAGTGAGGCTGGGCTGTGCCAGCAGTGGAAAGAGAGCTGGTGTCATTAAGTGGAATTGAGTTGTAGATATGGGGAAAGTTCCAAGAAGTGTGCCCTCCACACTCTCAAACTCTAACCTCTACAGGACCCTCCCTGTGAGCCCTTCCCTCGCTTTTCCATCTGGCATTCTCTGTGCCTTTTCTCTTGAACATTTCCTTCCACTTTTGAAAATCTTCCCCCAGAATGCCCAAAGCAAATGCCTAGGAGAACACAGTAGGTGCTGGAACCCAACATGGGTTCACTAGAACTGTGACCATGAAGAGCTTGACGGTGTGTGTGAAGCCCCAGAATGGGCGGGGGAGTTCACTCCCCAGTTACTTGTCCCTGTGTTTGTGTCCTGGCCTTGTGTGAAACTGGGCAGATTACCCACCCATCCTGGTTTCCACCTCTGTGAAATGAGGGTGCCCATGACCTCCACCTCCTGGGGATACTATAGGATTCAGTGCAGTGATGCCCAGAAAGTATGCAGCCTGCTGTCTGGCCCACAGCCAGCATCAGTTAACATGAGCACTCTCATAGAAAGTTACAGTTCTCCAAGTCTTTGATCTTTACACTTAAAAATTATTGAGAACTAGGCCAGGTGTAGTGGCTCACCCCTGTAATCCCAGCACTTTGGGAGGCCAAGGCGGGTGGATCACGAGGTCAGGAGATAGAGACCAGCCTGGCCAACATGGTGAAACCCTGTCTCTGCTAAAATACTCCAAAAATTAGCCAGGTGTGGTGGTGCATACCTGTAATCCCAGCTACTCAGGAGGCTGAGGCGTAATTGCTTGAACCTGGGAGGCGGAGATTGCAGTGAGCCGAGATCGCACCATTGCACTCCAGCCTGGGCAACAAGAGTGAAACTGTCTCCAAAAAAAAAAAAATTATTGAGAGCTAAAAAAGCATTTTATCTATATGGGTTGTACCTATTCATACTTATCATATTAGACAAACTTATAAGTTTCCATTTTTAATTTATTAAATGTCTTATTTAAAGATAGCAATAGGCTGGACACAGTGGCTCACACTTGTAATCCCAGCACTTTGGAAGGCTGAGGCGGGCAGATCATGAGGTTAGGAGTTTGAGACCAGCCTGGTCAACATAGTGAAACCCTGTCTCTACTAAAGATACAAAAAATTAGTTGGATATGGTGGCACGCTCCTGTAATTCCACCTACTTGGGAGGCTGAGGCAGGAGAATTGCTTGAACCTGAGAGACAGAGGTTGCAGTGAACTGAGATCATGCCATTGCACTCCAGCCTGGGTGACAGGGAAGACTCCATCTTGAAAAAAAAAAAAGGTGACAATAATAAATTAATAAAATGAATAAATAAAATGAATTTATTATTATCACCTTTAAACAAAAAGGTGATATATGCTAACATAAATAACAATTTTTGCAAAAAAATTACCATTTTTGACCCCAAAATTTTATTTATTTATTTATTTATTTTGAGACCAAGCTCTGCTCTTGTTGCCCAGGCTGGAATGCAATGGCACAGTCTTGACGCACTGCAACCTCTGCCTCCTGGGTTCAAGCAATTCTCCTGCCTCAGCCTCCCGAGTAGCTGGGACTACAGGCGCACGCCACCATGCCCAGCTAATTTTTGTATTTTTAGTAGAGACGGGATTTCACCATGTTGGCCAGGCTGGTCTCAAACTCCTGACCTCAAGTGATCCACCCACCTCAGCCTCCTGAAGTGCTGAGATTACAGGTGTGAGCCACCATGCCCAGCCTCAAACCCAAAATTTAGTGAAAAGAGTGGCACTATTTTATATTTTGAATTCCTGAATGTCTTGCTTAATACAAGACAGTTGGAGTTTCCCAACTGTTTCTGCAGTTTCACAACTGCTTCAGGAAGTTGTGACATCACACATCATGTAGTCTTTGCAAAACTCCACTATATATTCATGAGAAAATGAGAGTGAGAGGGACAAATGACATCTTAGTATTATTATGAGAATAGTTTAAAGAGAAGGGTCGTTCCCCACTGTTGGAATCCTCACTACAGTCAGACTGGTAACTGAACATCCATCATCTATATGGCCTTATAACTTTTAATAGCTACTATTGTGAACATCATGTGTCTATCATGTAATCTTGCAGTTGGTAGATACACCAAACTGAATTGTAAGAGGTGCTTCCCTGGCCAGTTCCTAGTGTATGTTGAAACCTTGTGATGCTTGTGAGAGCCTCATTTTTCCCTCCTCCCCACCCTGCCCACAGGGATCGCCTCCGGACCACCACCAACGTACTGGGAGACTCCCTGGGAGCCGGGATTGTGGAGCACTTGTCACGGCATGAACTGAAGAACCGAGATGTTGAAATGGGTAACTCAGTGATTGAAGAGAATGAAATGAAGAAACCATATCAGCTGATTGCACAGGACAGTGAAACTGAGAAACCCATCGACAGTGAAACCAAGATGTAGACTAACATAAAGAAAGGCTTTCTTGAGCACCAGGTGTTAAAAACCATTATAAAATCTTTCCATCTCCTTACAGCTCATTCTCTCCAGCAAGCCCCTTATCTCCCCTTTCCTCCCTTCTGATAAGATTGGAAAGTAATCCTTCAAAAAACAAAAGGGAGGATTCTGCAGTGGCCAAAGTATATAATTTTCATCCCACAATTGAAATTTTTAAATCATTTCATGTTAGTCTTACCTAAGAAGGTACCAAGATCAAAAATAGTCTTGATCAGATCTTCTAAGATCAGATCTTACAAGTTTATGTGGCACATAATCCTGTGAATATGATTTTTTATATAAGTTCAAGAAACAAATAGTAGGCTAAAAACGTTTTAAAATCAATTTTTGAAATTTAAAAATCTTTAAGAATACAATTGAGTTTTAGTTTCAAAATATTCACAACTTGAATTACAACCGGTTATCAGTTGGACAGTAAGATTTTGTCCCTTTCTCTTCTGACTGGCATTCTTATTTGATTAGTAGCTCAGTGCACATACACGTCTGGCACAGCTGTGAGGAGGGGCAGAAGGCACAGTTTTCATGTGGCCTTGAGTAAGTCACATCTCACCTCTAGGCCTCAGTGTCCTCATCTGTAAAATGAGGGACTTCCCTAGATGCTTTTGTGGTCTCTTCCAGCCCAGACATCCTATGATGTCATGAAAGAGCCTGCCCTCTATTTCCCCTCAGAACACCCTGTGCCAAGTATCATCCATGGAGCAAGGGGGTTCAGAAAGGACACTTTAATGGGAGTGAACTAAGGACAGGGTGGTTGTGTGTGGTGGTTACCAGGTCCTGTGTCCAAAATGCAAGTTATGCAAGTCGCCAGGCAGTAGGCCATTCCAGGAGTGGGATTAACCCTTTGCCCAGTTCATCCCAAAGGGGAAGTATTCCCTTCCTTCTTACCCTTCCCAAACCGAAGGGACTACTCTGGGAAGAATGTCTCCCCCCACTCCTCAACTGTTGATTGATTTCAAAAACAGAACAGAAGACTAGCAGCTAGCAAGGGTGCTTGTGGTCACACTATGGAACAGTAAAGAGCTAGGAAAGAGTGGAGCACAGACAACATTATCAACAAAGGATTTTAAAACACCAAGAGTACAGGTCTTCCTTAAGGAAGAATAAAACAGAAGAGGTTCAATTTTTTTTTTTTTGGCTTTATTTCCACCTGAAACACTTTTTCTCTTGAGTCCAAAATCATTGCCCCATGAAGTCTGCCTACCAAAATATAAAACCACTTATATATTTGAAAGAAGTCAAATGAATGAGCTCTGTAATAGAAGTCCATGAGTTGAGTGGATAGTTTCCTATTTGAAAGTGTTTTACTTTAATCAAAAGTCCTTAGAATGAGAGAAACAAAACATTTCTTTGTTTTGGAATCCCGCTTATCAAATCATTCAAAACTTTCAGCCGAAGTGGGTTTGCTTTTGTTTTGTTTGTGTCCATAAGATAAATGGTAGAAGATGAATCAGTATGAAGACACTGTCAAAGAGGTTATGAGAAAAAACAGCAGGGGCATTAGTTTCAGGTGAGTCAGCTCCCAGGTTTAGAGATTAATTTTTACCCCCTGAGGAATATCCAGTCAAAGACGCTGAGTGGGAGCTGTCAGGCAGGAGCAGCTGTGTTGGAGTTTCTGGCTGAAAACGGTGAAGAATGGACTTAATTATGCTAACAGACTGAAAATCTAGACGTACAGCCCCTGATCTACAATTAGAGATATTTTTATATAGATCCCAAGGATTCTGTGTATAAAAGTTAACATTAGGCTGTGGTGGAGTAAGCATTTAATGTCGAGGCTCTATTTGGGAAATACACTACAGATATTAATGTATGTGGCCATCATCTAAAGACACTAGTAGAGCAAAGACTTAATCCTCTCAACTTAATTCTGTTACACAGTGTGTGTGTGTTTTTTAATATATATACTAACCATTTCTTATGGAAAGGTCCTCTAGGGAGCCCATCCTCTCGCCAAGCCATCACAGGCTCTGCACACACATGCACTCAGTGTGGACTGGGAAGCATTACTTTGTAGATGTATTTTCAATAAAGAAAAAAGAATAGTTTTACATTAACATCTTTGCATGGTTTTGTTATTTTTCTCCTCAAAGGAAAATACATTTTCCATTCATGGAAGTATTACAATAAGCTCAGGGCAGGCTCTGGAAGGGTCCTTGCAGCAAGGTAAAATCTTGGCAGAACCAGCTGGGGGAGCCAGCTACAAGAAAATAAGTAAAGACATGCTCTCCTGCTCAATTCCAAGAACTGGAGCTGAAAACAGGAGGTGGTGAGCGGAGCACTTTGCTGTAACAGGCTGTACTTCCTTGTCCATGTCAGATTCAGATTTCTCAGATGAATTGAATCATTTCCATTTTGGGATTACGAAAGTGTACTGCCACCATGGGCCCTTCCAAAAAAGTTACTTCCTGTCTGATCTTAAAATTAGGTAGATTTATCTCTGTGATTATTACCACCATTTGTGAAAAGAGCAAACTAAGATCTCAAGGTTTTCCAGAAACAGCCATCATGCTAGGCAAGTGCTGTGCTCATTAAGAACAACTTATGGATGACCACTTTTCATCATGCTTTTTAAAAAAGAATTGGCAGGCAATATCATGAAATCTCCAGGCTGCAGTAGTATCAGGAGACTATAATCTGACCCTTTCTACCTGCAGGTGGCAGCCACCTAGAGGAAGTTCTTAAATTGGATCCATGGACCCCTAGGTCATCCACATGAAGACTTCAATAGGCTCATCGCCCATGAAATTGTGGGGAAAGTTTTGTGCATTTGCCTTTCTCTGGGACTAAAATTCTTCATTTCCATCAGTTTCTTTAACAGTTCTCACGACTAAAAAAATATTTTTATTTTTATTTTTTTTTATTTTTAACAAATCGCTGTGTTTGAACCATACATCCTAACTTTTTTGAAGGCATATATGGTATTCACATGGCCAGTTTGAGAAAAGAAAGGCTGTTGCAGACTGAGGGAACCAAGGCCACCCTGCGCAGATCAGTATTTGCTCCCTTTGAGATGTCCTGGGAAGTGCCACATAAAATCAATCCACTGCCCAGAAGTGCTCCCTTCTGCCGGGATCATTTCCTTCCCTTGTGCAGCCCACACTGGGTTTTGGTCACCTCCACAATAACCGGACAAGCAAATCGTTCGGCTGTGGGAGGTCTGTGGAGAGGGAAGTGTCTCTTAGCCAGAGTATGACGAAGAGGATGGGGGAGCAGGCATAGATCCCCACATGTGGTCGTCACAGATATGCTCACAAATGGAACTGTGAAAAATTTTCAGGTTCACATTTTTTTAAAGAGACAGCGCCTCACTATGTTGCCCAGGCTGGAGTGCAGAGGCGCAGTCATGGCTCACTGAAGCCTCACACCCCTGGGCTCAAGCGATCCTCAGCCTCCTGAGTATCTGGGACCATAGGCTCACAGCACCATGCCCGGGCTAATTTTTATTTTTATTTTTTGCAGAGACGGGAGCTCGTTCTTGCTCAGGCTGGTCTCAAAGTCCTGGCCTCAAGCGATCTTCCTGCCTCAGCCTCCCAACGTACTGAGATTACAAGAGTGAGCCACTGTACTCGGCCTCAGGCTGACATTTAAAAAAAAAAAAAAGTTTCCTATAAGTAAGTACATGTAATAAAATGTTTAAATCCTACCCTCAGAAGTTAGGGGTCTATGTCATCCTGTTCCCACATTCATACTGGCGCCACAGCTGTCCCACCCAAGCAAGATTCTACTTTTCAAGAGAAAAAAATCTCACTTAACCGCACTATACCTATGAATAAAGGCATAGGGGAAAAAAGTAAATCCTTGATTCATCTACACAGTGCTGAAAACAGAAGTGTGAGTTCTTGTGAGCTGAAGGGGCCTGGAGGAAGCGTGGCGGGAAGGCTGGATCCCCGCCGCAGGGGCTCCGGGGCGGCAGCTGCCTGCGGGCCGGGCAGGGCCAGGCGGGCGCCCTCCTTCCGGGTGGCCGCTGGCCCAGACCCCAGGCTGCCGTCAGTCAAGCGGCCTCCGCAGCGGCCGTGCTTCCCCTTCTCCCACCCGGGTGGTCCCAGAGCTGGGACAACAATGGCCAGCTCTGTGTGGCCGCGTCCTGGGGCTAGAGCAGTAGGGAGGTGACACGCCGAGGGCGGGCTCCAAATCGTTATTCTGACAAAATAAGAAGGAAGGAAGAGCGAGGCAGACGATGGGCAGCGTCTGAGACGGAAAGCGGGAGATGAGAAATCTGTGGGGTCCGCGAGGCAGCGTGCGGGGAGCGAGCCTCACAGTGGCCACCAGGGGGAGCCCGGAGCTCACCCTGGGCCGCTTTCGCGAGGAGCCCTAAAGGGCGCAGCGGCACTCCCTCTTAGAGAGCTTACTTAGAGCCGTGTTCGGCGGAACACGCCAGTAATCCCAACACTTTTGGAGACGACGCGGATCACGAGGTCAGGAGTTCGAGACCATCCTGGCCAATATGGTGAAACCCCGTCTCTACTAAAAATACAAAAATTACCCAGGTGTGCTGGCACACACCTGTAATCCTAGCTTCTTGGGAGGCTGAGGCAGAAGAATCGCTTGAACCCAGGAGGCAGAGGTTGCAGTGAGCTGAGATCCTGCCACTGCACTACAGCCTGGGCAACATAGGGAGATTTCATCTCAAAAAAAAAAAAAAAAAAAAAAATCTCACTTGGGTAACGTCGAATTCCAAGTCTGCAGTGCCAGAGAGGGAGCAATCTGTGAAAGCTATCACGCCAGGTTTAAAATTCCTCAGTGCCCCAATGTCACTTTTCCCTCTGTTCACCCTGCTCCTCCAATACCCTTTCCAGAGGACCCCCTTCCTTTCTGGGTATCCTGTTTTGTCTCCCATGTGCCTTACTTCTCCTCTCTCCCATCTTCTCTTCTGGATTCTCATCTTCCTATTCTGTCACTTACATGTTTTGCAGCTACAGATAGGTACTCAGAAGGTGGCGTGGTAACATTTTCCTGCAGGTCACGCCTCATCGTGCCCACAAAACTGCTGCCTCAACCTTCAATTTTGAAACATTCACAGTATATAGGGTTATTAGATAAAATACAAGACACTCCGTTAAATTTGAATTTCGGGTAAATAACAAACATTTAGTATGAGTATTAAATAACATATAATGTGGTGGTGTAAGTATGCAAAATACTGCATGGGGCATCCTGTAATTTTATGTGTTAATCTGGCAACCCTCCAGACACATGAAACATGGAACTCAGAACAATTTATATTTGCTTCGATGAAGCTGATATTATAGATGAAAGAGGTTGCTCGGGGTAGGGAGATCTTCATTATAAAATAATCATCCCCATTTTGAATTTCTCTCTGAAAGCAAAAACATGCTTTAAAAAGCAATTTAGATCTAACATTTCCTACTATTAATTGTTCTGGTGACATTATCACTTCTTATGTGCTTATGTGCTTGTAAATCTTGTGGCCACAGTTAAAAAGCTTGATGAATCACATCTAAGATTTCACAAAACTGTTTTGAATAAATTAAGCAACACTTCAGTTATCCATAGTTGAGATATTTTAAGGCTGACATCTGCTTTTGTTTTCTTCCCTCTCCTATTTTCTTCTTTCCTTCTCTCACTCCTTACTTCTACCCTCTCTCCTGCCCCAACATAAAATATTTTCTGTAATCTATTACAGGGCTGAAAATTTTGGCATTCACATATTGTTCTCCAGTGACGGATACATTTTTTCATTTGAGGGGCACCTATTAGAAAAGTACCCATATTTTTTCATATTGTGCTATTCAAAGTTGATCATTTCCAGTCTCTGTAAAGTTAATAATGAGGCACTTTTCAGTCTTTTCAGGGAACTCCAGCCTTCATGAATGGGAATCATTCTCACAAAAACCCCCTTTTTAAGCCAAGGCTGAAGGATATGAAAAAACAAGACCCAGCTGACACCACAGAAGGGGAACAAAATAAAATCATAAGCTCTTCTCCAATAGTGACATATGCAAAATCATGTAAAGATGGTAGTGAGTGTCCTAAAGGTGGTGTCAAATGACAACTTTTGGATTTTTTTTTTCCAACTCTTTAGCTTCAGAGGATCATAGATACTGGAAGCAGCCAGTCAGAAGCTTCCAGACATAGCTGTCACAGGGGAAAATGAAGACCATCTGGGAGTCAGCTCAGCCCTGCACGATGAGCTAGTGACTGGCCTGCCCTGGGGGAGAACTCAGCACGCAACGATTTTTGTTGGCAACACAAGCCTCTGACCACGATCACCAAATTCCCCTGCCCTTGGCACTCCAATGCCTCAGTGAGGCCTTCTTTCATTCAAGCCCGTGAGGAGCTGTTAGCTAAAGAAGTAAGAAACAAACACGAGAAAGTCAGTAGGTATGTTAGAAAACTCATATGGCTAGACTAAACACAGCTTCATGCTTCATAAAACTTAAAGGCCTTCCACTTCAGAGTGGTGGTTGAACTTAAACTTCTGCATAGAGACGGGTTGCATCCACACCTGTTAGACCTGAATTCGTGTGTGTGTGTGTGTGTGTGTGTGTGTGTGTGTGTGTGACAGAGTTTTGCTCTTGTTGCCCAGGCTGGAGAGCAATGGAGTGATCTCAGCTCTCCACAACCTCCGCCTCCAGGGTTCAAGGAATCCTCCTGCCTCAACCTCCCGAGTAGCTGGGATTACAGGCATGCACCATCATACCCAGCTAATTTTTGTATTTTTAGTGGAGATGGGGTTTCTCCGTGTTGGTCAGGCTGGTCTCAAACTCCCAACCTCAGGTGATCCACCGGCCTCGGCCTCCAAAAGGGCTGGGATTACAGGTGTCAGCTAGGCGCCCGGCCACACCTGAATTCTTAAGCGGTTCAGAGCCCCCTGCTGGTCCCCTCCCTGCACCTCAGCGTCCTCATCTGTAGATGTGATTGCATGAAACCCACCAGCTCCAAACCAACTTTCTTATCAAGTGACTGTGTATTGGAGGGGATGCTAGAGTTAAAATACACCTGAGTTAAATGGTCAACTGACCTTGACATATGATAGGTTAAACTTCAACTTCCCCATCATAAGTGGGTATCATACTTTCTTTATTATGGTGTAACGAGAATTAAATAGATAATAACTAGATACAAAATTCTCAGCACAGTTCCTGGCACTCAGGGAGATTCTTAAGACGTTCAGAACAGCCCGGCTGAGTAGGGAGGAAGAGGCACGGGGAGGCGCTGGATGAAGGGAGGGTGGCTCCCCGCGCCATCTGGGCCTGCTGTGAGCTGGAAGGAACTCCCCGGGGAGGCCACAGACCTACATTGCCCGGGGGTGCGGCGGGGGGGGGGGACGCTTTGCGGAGGCCGTCACCCCTGGAAACCGGCATCAGGAAACACTGCCAGGCCTCTTCACCGAGGGGCCCGGGCCTCTGCGCCCGGGGCGGCCCGGCAGCCCCTGCTCGCCTCCCCAGAGGCCTTTTGTCCCGCGGGCTCTCCCAGCGGCCCCGCGCTGCGTGGCGGTTTTGTGAAAGGCACAATCCGATGTTCTGAGGAGACCACCCAGCTTCCTCTCGCAGAGTCTCCCAGAGAACAAAACCGCCCCTCCGTGTGCCAGCGACCTCCCCTTCTGCCAGGCCCCCTCCCAGTGGCCTCCTCCCTGCCCTGCCAAGCGCGGACGGAGAGCCAGCCGGCCCCGGCCGGTGGGAACCCAGTGGATGGTGCGCTAATGAGCTGTCCCGAGCGCGGGGACAAACTCTCTGTGCCTGGGCCGCTGCTGCCACCCTGCGGTCACGGCCTTTCTCTAGGCCCCTAAGGGCCGGAGCAGCCCAGAGCAGGCCACAGCAAACTATCCACTGAGGGGCTCAAGGAAGGCTGGAGAGCCAGAAAACAGTTCCGAAGTCTGAAGGAAAAAGGAACTCACGAGCTATGGCCACAGCGCTGGCTCTCAAAGTGTGGTCCCACGACCAGTATCAGCATTCCCTGGGAACTCACAAACGCAGATTCTCAGACCCCACTCTAGACACACTGAAGCAGAAACTCAGAGGGTAGTGTCCAGCAATCTGTTTTTTGGTTTTGGGGAGTTTTTTAGAGATGGATCTTGCTGTATTGCCCCGGCTGGAGTGCAGCAGTTATTCTCAGGCAGATCATGGCGCACTACAGCCTGGAAGTCCCTGGGCTCAAGGGATCCTCCTGCCAACGCTTCCCCAGTAGCTGGGACTACAGGTGCATGCCACCTCACCCAGCCCAGCCATCTGACTTAATAACCCAACCAGGAGATTCTGACCCACCCCCACGTTTGAGGACCACTGGTCTAGGCTCTAAAAAGAAATGGACGTCAGACTTGACAGAGCAGGACCCTAATCCTGGCTTTGCCTATGAGCTGTGTGGCCTTGGGCAAGTTCCTTAACTTCTCTGTGCCTCGTCTCATCCCTGTCATGATGAGAATCATTCCTAATTTCCAGGATTGTTGAGGATTAGATCAGAAAGAAAGCTGAAGTCACTGACATATATATGGGCTTGCTTCGGGTATTATAATAGGGTCATAAACGTGCCCACACTAACACTAGAATGTACAGAGAAAACACAGTTCCTCCTTTCATTTATTCAACAGGTATTTATGGGATGCCTACTGTAAAGGGCAATGGATAAAGCCCCTCTCTCTAGGGAGGTAGGTTTTAATATCTGGTTGATATGGGGTGCTTTGGACTACATCGTGTCCTCCCACCCTTCACCACGTTCATATGTGAAATCCCTAACACCCAATGTGACTATATTTGGAGATGGGGCTTATAGGAGGTAATTAGGGTTAAAGGTGGTCATAAAGATGGGGTCCAAATCCAATAGGATTAGTGGCTTTCCAAGAACAGGGAGAGAGAGAAATCTCTCTTTCCACAAGCACACACCAAGCAAAGGCCATGTGAGGACACAGTGAGAAGGCAGCTGTCTGCAAGCCAAGAAGAGGGCCCTACCAGAAATAAATCATGCTTAGAGGGTCAGAGGGTCCGACAGAGGCATCCCAGGGAAACAACACCATAAACTGATCTATCTTCCTCTCCCCACACCTCTGCGAGGCAGTTCATCCAGCGATGCTGATTTTGAGCATCGCCGTGGCTGAACTACACAAGCAGGATTACTCTATTCTTAAAGATTCCCAGTTGCTGGTTTCAGAACTTAATCCTCCTTGCACATTAGAAATGCCTCCTTTAGTGAAATTGTAAAGTTCTCTTACCACATGTAATAAAAAAAAATCTTCAGGTACAGAAGGGAAAGGCCTATATAGCCTGGGCTGGGCATGGTGGTTCACACGTATAATCTGAACTCAGGAGGCAAAGGCGGGAGGATTGCCGGAGCCAAGGTGTTTGAAGCCACAGTGAGCTGTGATCATGACACTGCACTCCAACCTGAGCAACAAACCAAGACCTTGTCTCTAAAACAAAGAGAGCAAGAGATGGAAGGAAGGAAGGAAGGAAGGAAGGAAGGAAGGAAGGAAGGAAGGAAGGAAGGAAGGCAGGCAAGCAAGCCTGTTGTGTGGCAGGTACCTCACAACGATCCTGTGAATAGACATAATTCTATTCATTTTACACACTAAAATGTTGAGGTTCAGAAAATAAGTAAACTGCTGAAGGTAAAATTGCAATTTGAGTCTCTCTCCAAATCCAAAGCAGGTGTTTTTTCCCTTAGACTGTCTTAACCATGGAAATTAAGTCTGGTCAAGCACGGCAAACCCAGAAATTCATCCAAAACATACTGTGGTATAATCTAGGCCAGTTTTTTTCAAATTGTAGGTTGTCAGTTTAGAGGGTTTCAATTAGCATTTTTTAATGAAAGAAGAGAGTAGAGTGGAACAGGAAATATCACATGTATTAAAGTATTGTTTCAGGAAATTTTTATTATAATTGTGCACATGTGTGTACAGGCTTGTAACTTGAGTAACTTCCATTTCATGAGTAACAAATGTAAAGCCACAGCTCCAAGTTTTTTTTGATCAGTAACCAATCACCAATCAATAACTTTTTGGGGCCAGGCGAGCTGGCTCAAGGGGGTAATCCCAGCACTTCAGGAGGCTGAGGCGGGTGGATCACGAGGTCAAGAGATCGAGACCATCCTGGTCAACATGGTGAAAACCCATCTCTACTAAAAATACAAAAAATTAGCTGGGCATGGTGGCACGTGCCTGTAATCCCAGCTACTCAGGAGGCTGAGGCAAGAGAATTGCCTGAACTCAGGAGGCGGAGGTTGCGGTGAGCCGAGATCGCGCCACTGCACTCCAGCCTGGGTAACAACAGTGAAACTCGATCTCAAAAAAATAAATAAATAAAAAATAAAAAAGATAAAAAAATAATAACTTTTTTGCCCCTTGAATTCAAGAGTTTGAGTGCCTTGCTGTGTCCAGAGCTGATCACCTTCAAGGAGCTTTATCTTCCAAATACAAATTGTATCTTAGGAAGTGATGCTGTGGACTTTTATCTTAAAGAGCCAAGTGTTCTACCACCACGTATTTTCCAAATGCAGTTTGGGGTTGTAATGTATGTTCTTCCGACCCAGCCCTCCAAAATTACCCCACACTGATGAATTTGAAGATGGCACCACAACCAGGTTAAACTTCTCTTAGACAACCAGCATTCCCGCTGGTGCTGCTTGCCAAATGAATAAGCGTGCCCAGGCCCCTAGTTCTGGAAACAGACCCAGGTGGAGGAATCTCTTGTTAGCACTGACATCTGTTGGTCATTGAGAGGCCAGCACCCCAGCATCTTGAACTTAAAGAAAGATACCCACCTGGGAACCACACACCAACCCTGACTCCAGCAGAGTTGATTCCTCATCCCCCTCCTCTCCTGGACCACCTCCCTTTTCCATGTAGCTGAACTCAGCAAGGTGGGGGGAAAGAGCAAGGATTTAAAGTCGGATGCAGCCAGGGTCTACAACCTAACATGTGATCCTGGGTAAATTACCTAAACTCAGTAAGACTCAGCAGCAAAATTGGGATAAGAAAACAATCTGCAGTGGGCATTGGGGTATCTTTAACTCTCCAAACAACTTTTTTGATGTTAAGTTCAAGACACTTATTAAGCATCCAAATATTAATTCCCTTCTTCCTCCAGTCATTTTATTTAAGGCACTCTCTAATCCTTCAAAGTCTAGAGTCCCACTTCCTTTCCATCACTTTTGCCCGGCTGACTCCATTGAAATAATAGCTAACATTTATGGAGCACTTACTATATGAGTCAGGTGTTGTTCTAAGAGATGTGCATCGTTAAAATCAAGCTATGTCAGCCTTCTGAAGTCAAGACCATCATCTTCCCCCTGTTTTTATTGGTGAGGAAAATGAGGTGGGGTGAGTTTAAGCAGGTTGTCCAAGGCCACAAGTCTTGGGCCTAAATTTTTAAACCCAACACTGTGTAGCTCCAGAGGGAACACTCTTAAACTTTGAGCTGAATTTGACTCTTTGCACTCTGTTGTAATAATAGCTAATGTTTACTGAGTGCTTATTAAGTGCTGAGTTCTTTATATGTATTATCTCATCTAATCTTTACAAAAATCATTATTATCATTATCTTCATTCTACAGATGAAAAAAACTGAGGTTAAATGATCCACCTGAGGTCATGAAGTCAACAAATCTTTGTTCCCATTTGTTGAGTTCATGACCTCAGGTGGAATTCCAACTTGGATCATTGGATTCTATAGGTTTTGGCTTTAAACATCCTTCTCCTGGAGGGGATGCTGGAGTCATGTAGTTCTAGCCTCCCAAAAAGCCTGGGTTCTCGAAGGCAGAGCAGTCTCTGCTGGTAGAAGGCACTTCCTTGCCAGATGGTTGATGACAGTGATGGTGACCTGGCCACACTGGTGAGGCCAGTCCAGCCTTTGTGGCTGTATAGTAGTGAAGCTTCAAGGAGAGGCCAATGACTCTCAGGTGACTCTCAACGGATTTCCTGTCCAGTGTCTAAAGACAAGGGACAATGATACTGACACTAAGAAAGCTCTTAATTCAGTGTGCCGTCCCTGACATGGGTTATTGTCATTCCCTTGCTGACACCAACCAGTGGCTTCTCATGGCTCCAGGACAGCCTAAACTCCTGCACAGAGTGTCAGGGCCTCTGATTACTGAACTCCTGCTTCCCTCTCCATCCCCATTTGCAACTCTCACCTCTGTCAGAAGGAAATATCAGCAGAACGAAATTGCCCCCCATGGCACTGGGCTCTTCTGACTCCAGGCCTTAGTTACAGCTGCTGGTCCTCACCTGGAAACTCACCTCCCTACCCCAGCTGTCCCCTCACACCCCAAACCACTCTGCCCACCTCCTTGCCTTTCCAGACCCCTCTTTGTTCCCCTTGGCCTCCTGGGTTACTGCTATCATGGCAAAATCTGGTCTGTCTCACCAACTGTATGCTTCATTAGGGCAAAAGTGGGTGTCTTTAAAACCATTGTACCCCAGTGCCTGGCATGGAGTAAAAAAAAATAAATTTAATCATATATATATGTACATATATATATATATATATATATATAAAATGCTGAATTCCAAATGACCGTTATTAGCATCTATTTGAGTGCTTCGCCCTTCCCCTTCCATTCTTTCCCAGTACAGGTGTTATTGGCATTTTTGGTGAGACAATTCATAAGGTGAGATTGCCCTGAAAACTGCAGGCATTTGACATCCCTGACTCCTGACACCAGATGCTGATAGGTCCTCACCCCTCTGCCATCCCCATCACCCTTTCCGATTTTCCACCTCATTGCTGTGACAACCAAAAATATAACACCTTTACATATTTTTTAACATCCTCGGAGAAGTGTCTTCCTCAGAACCACTGTAGCTAAAAGGCATTTCTGATTTGGATGGAACACACTTTCCTTGAATCGGGCATTCACGATGTTTATGGAAAGTTTTCATTTCATCTCTAATGCCATTGCTTCTGTATATTTATAATGCCATTGCTTCTGTATATTTATAATGCCATTGCTTCTGTATATTTCACTTCTAATGCCCTTGCCTGTCATGTGTATGCTCCAGGAGACCCTCTTGGGTGACTGAAGTTGAGCTGTGTAGCAATTACATTGCCATGATATGAGTCTGTCCATGATAGAGATAAAGAGTAAGGAGGGAAGAGGAATCCACAGAGACAAAAACGTTGATCACCTTGTCAGGACAGAATGACAATAGTATTCACCTTTCTACTTGATCAACTTAATGAAAACAATAAAATTCTTTTGGGGAATTTTCAGTATCCATTGTTAACATCAATTACACAAGCAGTAGACATCAGGTCTGTGTCAGGAGCAAGTGGGTGACCTGAAGAGATACCTTATGTGCTTTGAAGGTAGTGCTGGGAAGGCTTACAAGTTATGTTGAATATTTGGCATTGCTGATACCCATTTGTTTTGGGAAAGTAAAAATCTTTCCTTTGATTGACTGGTGGTCTCCGTTTCCCTCTCTGCAATGGGGATTTTTTTTTTTTTTTAAATGCTTCTCTTTCTAACTGGGTAGAGCAAGGAGAAACCTCAAGGAATTTCAGAAATGAATGTACGATTCACCTTTCTATTTTGAAGGCTAACTATTGCTTAAGGCAGATCTTGTATCTTCATTATCAGTGTCAGCACATGAAAGTGTTAAGTATGGGACTCTGTTATGAAAAAGATCATGAAGCTACCATCATTTCTTTTATACTCATAGGCACTGATCACTTTAATAAAATATAAAACACCTTGTTTAAAATAGGTAGCTTTGACAATACATGTATAAGCAGAACCTTAAATTGTGAATGTGTTCATTTTCTTCCTCCCTACTACAAATATTAAATAATAGAGCCAAGAAAAGTAGGTGGAAGATGATGCCAAGTAATTTTGGGGCATTATTACAAAGTGAAGCTGGTGAGATTTTTGTCTTTTTGACAAATTCAAGGAAGCCAGCAGAACAAATCTTGTTTCAGGAGTACATTTTCACTTAGCTGTCCTCTAAGTAGAAATGCATTACTCCTAGAAAGAAAAATGAAAGTTCATCAACTGCCGAAGACAAAATGACAGATTTGGCTTCCAGCAACACATTCTTGACAGCTACTAGAGTTTCAGGAAAAGAAAACAAGAAAATTAAATTTGACAGAAATGAAGGGGGGAAGGAATTTTTCTAGTTAGCATCTCAATGTCTTTGGAGGGATTTTAGGGCAATTCACTTACAGACCACGCAGGTCTCTCCCCCATGTTCCCCAGATGTGAATGTTATTTTAATGGAACTGCCACCCTATAGACAGGTGGTATCTACACATGAGCCCACAGACTGACTACATGATGACTTGCTCAAGACAACTTGAGAACAAACAAAAGCCATGACCCGCTTGAAAATCAATTGTACAGCTTTCCATCAGACTTCTTTTCTGTAAACTCAGGAATATACTGCAGAATTTTGCAGAAGCCTGTGCTCAAATTTGGGTTTCAGATTAAGGAGCTTGCTTGTTCCATGTTTGGACAGCTGTGTGATCCAATACTGAAGGAGCTATTAAAATGTAAATTAACTATGTTATTTAAATAAAGTACTTAAATTAATTGGTTGATTATATTTAACATGCAACCAAAAAGTCAGTTCTTCAGTCACACTAGCCACGTTTCAAGTCCTCAAAAGCCACATGTGACTAGCAGCTACCACGTCGGAAAGCATGGATGTAGAACACTGCCATCATGGTGGAAGTTCTCACTCACTGAGTTATCTCTGAGCTCAGGACACAGTCGTGGATAGTGAAGGGTGGGAATTGGGAGTAAAGTGGCACAAAAGGAGTAAGTTGGGGAGAAGAGGTTGCATCGGACTTGTGAGCAACCAGAAGGCAATACAAGTCGAGAAATAATTGCGAGCCAAGGCATGGTGGTTCATGCCTGTAATCCCAGCTCTTTGGGAGACAAGGCAGGCCAATCGCTTGAGCAGAGTTTGAGAGGAGCCTGGCCAACATGGTGAAACCCTGTCTGTACCAAAAAAATTAGCCAGGCAGCACACACCTGTAGTCCCAGCAGCTACTCAAGAGACTGAGTGGGGAGGATCACTTGAATCCAAGAGGTGGAGGCTGCAGTGAGCCAAGATAGTGCCAATGCATACCAGCCTGGGCAACACAGAGAGACCCTATATGAAAAAAAAAAAAAAAGGAAATAATTGCTAATTGCCTATGCATAATGACAGAACCTGAGGGAAGTAGAGAAGAATAAAAGAGATGTGGTCCCTTCCCTCAGGAAATTCAGAGCAGGACAAAAGAAACAGAAGTCCCATTACAAAACCACTTTAATACACATTCCAGTGCCAAAAAGGACATCTCGGGAGAGGGTGATCGAGGAGCTCATGCAGTTATAAATGGAAATTAAAGATGAGATCATTAAATGGCCGAAGGATGGGTGAAAAGGAGACCTAGGGGTAGGAGAGGAGCAGAGGACTCCACAGGGGAGATGGCAGGGATTGGAGGGAAATGTGGGGGTGGAGGTGCTGGTGAACACAAGGCTGATGTGAAGCCAGGCAGGCAGAGGGTGTAGACACCCCAGGATCACCAACAACCATTTTTTATTCATCTCTCACCACTAAATTTGAATGACATTTATTCTTATTACCTGAAATGATGGAATAGGCATGTGCTTTGGACTCAGAAAGTCTTGGGTTTTCACCCTAGCTCTACCACTGTGTACCAGCTATGTGACCTTAGGCAACTTACCTACCCTCTCTGAGCCTACCTTTTCTTTCTCATCTACAGAACTGGGAAATGATAGCTATTTTTAAATACTTTCATGAGGATTAAATGATGTGTGTAAAAGTGCTTAACAGAGTGCCTAGTACATAGTAGATACTCAGCAGGGTTAGTTTCCTTTCCCTTTCCTGAAGGAAGTGGCTACATCTGCAGGCTTTGGGGGCAGACTGCTTGGTTCAACTCCACTCTGCCTCTCATGCTGGCTGTGTGATAAGTGAGCATGCTGCATTCCAACAGAGGCATTCCCAAGTGACAGGTGAGTGTGGACATTTTACAGCTTAAGCCTGAACACACCACTGTTTGCAGCGGGAATGGAAACTATTGGCAAAAATCACTTGGTAGGATTCCATTCACACTTCTTATGTTAAGGATAAATGTTTGCCAGTTAATCTCACAGTAACAATTTGAGAACGATGGGAGAAAATCCTGAAGCAACCACTAAGAACAATTGGTGAGGGAGAGGGGACATTCAATAGGGTTTTATTTACACTTGTATGGTCAGATCTATTGCAATCTGCCCCCATAGGGACACCTCACAGCACTCCCTATTGGTTTACACTTTTAGAACTTAATCACATACATGTTGGGCTTACAGTGTTATCTTTTCTATAACAGATCATCTGCTTCCTTTTCATTTATCTTATCTCCCAAGCCAATATCCAATTTTCTTGAAGGTAAAAGCTGAGTATATGCTCTTTCTATCCCAGGTCATACCTAGCACAGTCCCGAACTTGCTAGAAAGGAGAAAAAGAGAAAGGAAGGAAAGAAAGGAGAAGCTTGTATTCGTGTTAGAAACCTGAAATAGATTATTTGATAATAAAATGGTCATACTGGGTAAGATTCACACAGTCCATTGCAGTCTAACATCTGGTATCAAGTGCTGTGTTGTGGCACAGTCTGGGCCATCTTCATGTCAATCGCAAACAACCAAGACTGTGTCTTGGAAACGTGCTAGAAAAACCCTTTAAGGCTCTGCAGCCATTACTTGTTCTAAATTATTTTAAAGAGATACAATAAATCCTTTTGCTTACACGTTATATGTCTTTTTAAATAGTACATGAATTCATTCCCTTGTAAAAGATTTGAAAAATAGGGAAATATAAAAGTAAACTATAGAAGTTGCCTTCACACCTTCATCTCACTTCCCATCCCCCTGACAAGTCCTGTTAACTATTTATTGTGTTTCCTTGACGTAATCTAACTCACTAGGTTCAAGTTGGATCCAAGCATTAGTTTTCTGTGGCTGCTGTAATAAATTATCATAAATTCAATGGCTTAAAGCAACAGAAATGTATTCCCTCACAGTTCTAGCGGCCAGAAGTCCAAAATCACTATCACTGGGCCAAAATCAAGGTATTATCAGGGCCATTCTTCCTCCAGAGGCTCCAGAGGAGAATCTGTTCCTTGCCCCTTCAGCCACTGGCGGCTGCCGACAATCCTTGGCTTATGGCCACATCACTCCTGTCTCTGCCTCCATGGTCACATTGCCTTCCCCTGTCCTGCGTGTGACAGATCTTCTGCTTCTTGTTTAGAAGGATGGCACTGTGGTGACATTTAGGGCCCACTGGATAATTCAGGATTGCCTCTCCACCTGAAGATTCTTTATCGCACCTGCAAAGACACTTTTGCAATATGTCATAACATTTGCAGGTTCCAGGGATTTGAACCTGGTATCTTCAGAGGCTATTATTCAGCCTACTCCGGTAATTTGTTTCAGTTTTTGAAAAAAACAGTAAAGTATTCCTTCAAAAACTAATGACAATAACAATAACAAAACTGCTGTCGCGACCTCATTCATGTTACTACAACTAGGAAAAGCTAATATTCTGATGAGTCTCTAACATCCCTCACCAATTTTCCTCTAAGGGACTTAATTATATTCCCTTTAAGGTCATCTGAAAAGAGTGAGATATTACTCAGGTAAATATGCAGCTGGTAATTTAAATTCAGTGCTTCAAGATATTATTTTTAACCTTCTTTTCTGTCTTCCCTTTCGCAAGGGTAACTTAACTCCCAGTGCTCCCAGCCCCTTCCGTCCTGTTGCATCAGTTTTAACCATGATTGTTCCAGCCTCATTGTCAGAGCACGTGATGAAAGATCATTAGCATCTGATGCAAGGCTGTGCTCCCTCAGTGTGCTCATACCTCAACAAGTTGGCTCCGTGCCCCCATGTGGAAACCAGGCTGCCTGGCGGTGGACCATGTGCCAGTCCCAGGAGCCCCATAGATTCTGACTTAGGAAGTAATTTTCAGGGCTTTACCTGGGAAGCAGAACTCTGGAGAATTCTGTACACAGGTGAGTTCACTAGGACAGTGAGCAAAGTGGAGGTAATGTACACTCTAGGAGGAAGAAAAAGGCAAACAGAAACCCCAGCCTCCACTGACCAACCTTCCTCTCTTGATTTCCCACTGAAAAGGCTGGATCTTCCAGAGACAACCTGGAAGTTCTTGCCTGGGGAATGTACAGTGTAGAGACTTGGCACTTTCATTTTCTCATATAATTATGCATTGAAAATGATGCTTAATATTGAGGTGATAAGGAGAAGCTGAGTTCAAGGCTTAGTACCTTCCTATATTTTATGCCCTTACTCATCCTGGCTCCATCTCACCAGTATCTATTTTACTGCAGGGAAGGAAGCAGTTAAATTTCAATATGAAACAACAGCTCCCAGAACTTTCATTTACCGCCAGTAATTACTGCTCAGGGAAAGATAAGAAATAATAATAATAAAGCATAACTCCAATTCCCCATAACCTGCCTGCTAGCTCTTTTCAGTGGCCAACATGATATTTACAATATATTTTAAGTCAAGCATGAAAAAGTTAAGAATACCAATAAACTTTATTATTTGGAGTGCTGACAAAGAGCATAATAAAGCAATTAAACACCGTGTCAAGACTGGGTTCATTACACAAATATGCCCATCCTCCTGGAGGGCTGTTGGGTGCAATAAGTGAGGTAATGTATCTAGGGTGCTCTGCACAGTGCCTGGCAAGTGGCAAAGGCTTGATAAGTAGCAGCTAGTGCTATTCTTAGCACAACAGTGGGGCCCACAAGGAAACTCCACCCAGTAGTAGGCACAGGGAGGAAAAGATATAAGAAAGAGTGCACAGTAAGAGGTGAGGAGGGAGAGAAAAGGAAGAGGAAAAAGAGAGAGCAACAGTCCGCCACAAAGTCTGACAAGTTTCCCACAGGATCATTTCTACCCCGGAAGCATAATCCAAATGGCCACTTTTATCTGATTGTTAATGCCTCCATTTGAACTAAAATTGTTATACTTTTTATTTATGTCAGAAAACATTTTCCACAGTGGAAATGCGGTTAGCTCTATTTATTTTCTTTTCTTTACAAAAATAAAAGACCCAGGTGATGATTTTTTTTCCACTCTTCATCCCTGAGATTCAATTCAGGTTTTCTTGGTTTCATGGACCATTTACCTATCTGGAATATCTGGAAAGTGTGTCTGATTGGGTAAAGCTTTCCTTCCCTGGTCGGCAACCAAGACCTCCCATAGTGAAATGAGTGAAATCTGCACCATCGCCCCTGCCCTTTCAATGTGCTAGATTAAAATAAACAGCTGACGTTCATCACCAATCTTTTGCTGGAGAGAGGGACATCGAGATTAATATTCTTCTTTGCTTATTTGTGTACTGGTCCCATGGGGAATTTGAAGAGCTTTTCAACAAGAACACATACAATACTATTATTTGTTAGAACAAAGAATCAGCAGCAACAGGGGCAAAATAAATAAAAATAGAAAGTCAAGACTGAGAAAAGCCCATTGTGACTGAAATTTAGCTGGAGAGGGAAGTATCCAGGCAGCCTGAGCAGCAACCTGGGAGCCAGAGCCCAGGAGGTCAACCTGGGGATCAGAGAGAAGGAAACAGCAGGAGCCTCTGGAATTATCAGGAGGATGGTAGGGCAGGGCACACAGAGGAGAGGCTGAAAGACCTGAGAGTCTGGACGGAGACAGTCAGTGCGCCGAAGATACCCAACTTTGGTCTTGTTATTGCAACTTAACTCTGCCCCTCATGCCCCGTTAGTGTGGCCCCAGGGAGATGTAGATTACTAGTTTCCAGTCAAGAACTCGGTGTGCAGAGAGTCTGAGATGCTGGTTAAGGGTAGATTCAGATGCTTGTGGCAAAGCAAGTGGCAAAGTGAGCATCTGCAGGGTTCCCCGTGAGCAAAACCAGGAATTTCCTGGAGACACGGAGTCTGCTCTAGCACGGCAGCAAATGAATGCTAAGCTTGTGGTGCTTTATACCACGGATCATGGCTCTGATACTCTCGGCATGGAAAATACTTAAATGAGTCTTACCAGTCATTCAGCAAGGTCAGCAGAAATAAATAAATAAATAAATAATCTCAGAAATATTCTCATGAGCAACAGCTTCCCAGTGAATCTGCCTGGGTGAATTAGCTGCACAATGTGCTCCCACAGGAACTAGATGAATACGCTTGCAGCAGGAGGGTACTAGATATGAGGCAATCCATTTTGGAGGACATCTGCCAAAAGAACAATTTTCAATTTAGAATGGTTAATATTCAGTCACTCTTTAAAAAAGAAAAACAATTAGCTGGCAGGACCACCTCTGTGCAGCAGGCCCCTCCCGGTCCCTACCATGAGGCTACAGATCAGTTAACTGCAAGGTTTACGTAGCTGCATTCTTCCATTATCTATAACCAGGCATCTGGGTGACTGCAAAGAAGATTCATGTCATTAAATATAACTTTGCAAATAGGTGACAGTGGCAAGGCACAAATCACAAATGTATCTAGTTTCTTAGCAATCCATTCTGGCTTGGCTAAACCTACTTCTTACAGAAGTATGAATATACCATGTACCAGGCTTCCTATCACATCTGAATTAATAGCATAATGATTTTTGAGTGCTATAAACCCTCCAGTTGCCTCTTCTGATTTAAAAAGTGTGTGGGAGGAATCCACTAGGGTACCTAGGGTACTTCTTCCCCAGTGCCCCTGTCCTTTATTATCTCAGGATAAGTAGAATAACGGCCCCCCAAACACAATCTCATCCTAACCCCTGGAACCTATGCATATGTTAGGTAACGTGGCCAGAGGGGATTCAAGCTGAAAGTGAAATTAAGTTGTTAATCAACTGATTTTGAAACGGGGGCATTATCTGGGGTTTTCCCAGTGGGTCCAGTGTAATCACGGGGTGCTTAAATGTGGAAGAGAGAGGCAGGAAAGTCAGAACCCGAGATATGGCATTGCCAGAAAGACTCAACCAGCCTTTGCTGGCTTTGACAATGGCAGGAAGCCTCTAGAAATCAGAAGAGGCAAGAAAGCAGATTCTCCCATAGAGTCTCCAGAAAGGAACTCAGCTCTGCCAACACAGTGCTGATTTAAGCCCAATTTTTAATTTCTCACTGTAAAATAGTACATTACTACCTTACCATGTTATTTCTCCCCAACTGCGACTCATACATAACCAGAGAGTTCACCTCTCTCTCTTCCCAGATGGCAGTGCTTCTCCAACCTTGGCTGTGCATTGGAATTCCTTGGGAATTTTTCAAAACACTGAATCCTAGGGTCCAGACCCAGAAAGTCTGATTTAATTGTTCTGGAGACTGCCCCCAAATTGGGAATTTTCAAAGCTCCCCTGACAATTCTAACATGCAGGTGAGTTTGAGAAGCACTGTCATTAACTCCTCAGTGTCTCGACAGTTTTCTGTCTCATGCTCTTCAGACCATAACTGTTTCCTATCAAAGGCTAATGAAAGAACAATACAAGGTATACTGACATATAATTGTTGACAGATTTCTTTCCATAATATGGAAAGAAATAATAATAATAGAGGGAATAACAATGATTGACAATGGAGAAGCCATACTTGAGCCTTGTCTGCTTCTCATATAAAATGTTGGCACAGGACGTTGGGTCCCTAAAGCTCTACATTGATCAGGGTTTACTTGCAAAGAACTGAATCCACTGTAGCTAGTTTAAGCAGGAAAAACTATTTATTATAGGATATTAAATGGCTTACTGAATCATTGAGAGAGTTAAATAAATACCCTCCAAATCAACCTTTCAGGAACAAAAGCTACAAAGTAGAAATGTTACCTCAGAGCTTCTACTTCTTGTGTGATCAGGAAGCAGCTGACACTGGAATCATACTGCTCCCACTACGACAAGGAAGCTGCAACAATGCAAAAGCTGCCTCATCAGGAAGTTGCGCCTGCCTGCCATGACACACACCAGCAGAAGCAATGCCCATGGCCAGCTCCTTAGTGCTCATCAACTCAGTTATCAGACGCTGGTATCTAAAAAAAAAAAAAAAAAAAAAAAAAAAAAAAGAAAGAAAAGAAAAAGAAAATGAAAATGAAAAAAAAACATTCCATGACTGTGCTTTCCAGAAAAAAAAATGCCAGAGCAGCTAAAGTACAGCCTTCACCTCACCTGCTGTCCAGATCTTGCAAAAATACTTTTAACCAGCTCAACTTAAATGCCATCCAAAACCTTAGCTGCAAGAGAGTCTGGGGAAAGTAATTTTTTTACTTTCTAATTTTTGTAGTTGAAGAAAGTACTCTAGAAGAAATCTTGAGTGGATATTGAACACCAATCCACTATAAATTCCATAGACTGTTCCTCTGACTTTTCAACATACATGCTTACTTTCTGCCTGTATTCAAAGTTCCTGTCTCTTATACCAAAAAAAGAAAAAGTACTCACTTTTTTTCAAAAGGAGAGACCCAAAGTCCTCTAAGTCTCTTCATCTATATCTATCTTTGGGTGATATTCATTTCTTCTCTAGTTCAGTCACAACCCCACCATAAATCCCATTTATATTATACAAGATATAAATTACCTTATAAAGTTAACCAACATCAGTAGGCCATTTATAAAATTGTGAGGATGAGGGAAAGGAGAAGTGGAAAATGGTTAATATATTAAAAATATACATAACAGAGAAAGGAAGAAAATATTGATGTTTATGATCGTTCTAGTTATCATCACAAGGCTGTAGTTGGCACTTATAATTTTTTTCCTCTACAACCTATTATGAGCTACTTTGGCCTCAGTCAGCAGCATAGCTGGGCCAGGCTACTGATCTGGTGGAGTCACCCAAATCTTCATTCCTAATGGCTCTGAGCCTCTGGTAATCCTGATTATACTAGATTTTGGCAGTCTTCCATTAAAAGTTCATATTAAATACGTAAATTAAATATATAATACAAATATAAGGTAACTTTTACCAGTGGGCATGACGTTACTTTGAGGTGACCCACAAGATCCCCTGGGTTCCAAAAATACTCTTTCCTGGTCCTGTTATATAACAGCAATCATATTTCCCCTTGATAATTGGGATCAATCACCCTGCTGACAAAGTAGTGACCCCTCTTTTGCCTGTTGGTTCATCAGCACAATTTGTCCAAAATGTTCAATGGCAATCTCAAATTCCAATCCAATGAGACAAACTGGCATCACATGCAACCTGATGTTTTCCATTGAGAAAGACACACATCGGTTGGGTGGTATTCCTGCCAAAAGTGCATCCCCTGAGTCTAATTGTGAGGAAACAATCCATCAGACCGGGGAAAGAGGCTAACAGACATTCACAAAACAGGTCAATGTGTCCAGTTTATTTTTTAGCAATTTCTCATCAATACATGGTTATTGTGAACAAATGCATAGGTCACACATATCCTCATATTCTGTGCCCGTCCCGTAAGTTATAGTCATATACGTCTTCTGCAGTCTTTCATGACACCAATATTCCAATCTTTTGCCTTCCAAATTTCTTTTCCCCAGCTAATCCAGTGCCCGTTAACCATAACCAATAAATCTGTGTTGACCTGGACCTCTGAACATCTTTACATTCTGGCAACATTGACAATTTCTGCCCATTGGCAGGTTTTCTTTCCCCCACTTCAGGATCACCGCTGAGTGGTGCTATGATGCTACATCAGTTGACTTTCTACTAACACAAGAATGTCATGCAGGTGCATCCACAAACTGGGCTTGATTTTTTTTCTTTTTCAGATAACTTGTTCATTGGGCCTTCCCAAGGAACCTATAGGTGCTGATTGAGGAAGAGAGTGGTGCAGTGGGTGATGTCCTAACAGCTTGAGCCTCCCCTCCTGGCTCATACAATTACAATGTACTGTGTCTTCAAGACCACATAACAGTGAAAAATGAAGAACGAGAAGACCCATTCTTGTAGCATAGGTAACCAACTAACAGCCAGCTTACGAAAAGCACACCAGGAGTTTCTCAAAGGGAGAATAGTCAATTGACAAATAGGGCCTGGCTTTGCTCCACAACCCCAGGGAACTGCACTGTCATTCTCCTGGAGTGGCTTGCTACAGGTTTCATGCAACATCCTCATCTGATACAAACACTTCAGCCACTATGAGACCAGATGGGTTATTAGGGCCAAGTGGTAGCACTGCTTGCTCTGCAGTCTGGGCCATCTGAAAAGCCTTTTAATACTCTGGGCCCTACTCAAAGCTGGTAGCCATACAGGTTGCTCAGTAAATGGGTCTGAGCAGCACATCCAAATGTGGTATATATACTGTCTCTGAAAGCCAAAAGAGATCTGCCAGGCTTGTGCCTCTTTCACAGTGAAAGGTGCAGCAACTAGTCTTTCGCATTGGTTGGGTTATCCCAAAATGCTCCAGGCCACTGGCCTTCCATCAATTTTACCAAAGTGATGGGTCCTTATGTTCCTATGATTTTTAAAATATCCTCTGTCATGTACACATCTTACCAAGAGTACATGCTGCTTCTTTCACCAGGCCCAATAGAATGACGTCATTAATGTAGTGAACCAGCATGATGTTCTATAGCATGGTGTGATGATCAATGTCCCTGCAAACTGAAATGTGACTGAGAATCTGACAGCTGACACAGCTCAGAGATAAGATAGGGATAATGTACTACATCTCTGTGAAGTAAAAGACAACCGATTCTGGTATCAGTACTAACTAGAACAGGAAAAAACGTATTTGCCAAATTTATGGCTCCATACCAGGTTCCAGAAACTATGTATTAATTTCACATGTGAAACAGCAAAACTGGAGTCACCATCTGAGAAAGTTTACAGTAATCTACTGTCAATCTCCAAGACCCACAGTTTTTCTGTAAAGACCAAACACATGAGTTTAATATAGACACGAGAAAAATCATCATCCCTGCCATTTCTCTGTTACCTCCTTAACGTTGTAGTATTTTTTCTTGGAGGTGGTGGTATTACTATTTTTATAGGTGAGGTACTTGCAGCTTCCACTTGACCCTTGACAGTTAATAACCTTTACTCCCCAAAACCTATGTGGTAATTCTCCAGGTACTGAAATGTGTACTCCAACTATGCGTTCAGGAGTTGAGAAAATAATCACAAGATGGCTTCACAAACCCTCTAGGTTCACATCACTGAGAGATAAACTCAGACAGGAATTCTACTCATTACTTCTAGAGAACCACAGTGATACGTTTGGTCTCAGGGGATTAATGTTAATAAAAATTAGAATACAATAAGCCCTCAAAAGTCTTAGTTTTTTTTCCCTTTCCCTAGTGCAGAACTGAGTTGTTAAATTGCTACAAGTTTCTTTGAGGAAGGTTAGGAGAAAGATTTATAGTACATTCCCTTGGTAGGATCTCAGGATCCTGGCTTCCTTTTCATTCAATGGCCCTAGGTTTATAAACTGCTTAGCCTAGAAATTGGGTGAAGTTGGGCCTATGTTTTCCAGATCTACGGTATTTTTTTTAAATTATATTGATCCTGATAGATCGGTCATCTACTCATTCCTAGAAACTCAATGGCCAATTAACCTACAACAAAGATCAGCTTCCCACTCCAATCCTGCAGCCAGCCGTTTCCACCCTGCGTCTGGCATTCAAGAATTGCCATTTGGCCTCTGCCACTCCAGCATCTCAACATACCCATTAATATCAAAATGCCCATTTCAATAGCAGCATTTTCTATTTCACTCCTGGCCTACAGAGGACTCCACTGCAATACTTTTCAATAATGTGTTTCTTACAATTGTGTTCTCATTGCCTTGGTGAAAAAAGCATCCATAGTGAGTGACTGGGTGGTACATGAAACATCCATTTCAATAGTTCTTCCTTCTAAATGTTTGGATCCCTCCCCCTATGCTATACCATGAATTTCTGACACCTCAATTTTCTTGCGAGTATGCCACCATGGAGTCCTGTTTCCAGTCAATCAGACAGACCAAATTACAACCATTCCCATCTGTAGCACCTAGGAAAATGAACTCATACCAATAAATCAATCCAGATTTAAAAGTTTGCTTCTTCCTCTGTGGCCTAGATTCCTCCAATACACTCCCACACCTATCCCCCAGGTTTTTGCTGACATAAAATGAGCAAAATCTTGTAGTTCTTTGAGTGTATAAACTTTTGCTTCTTAAGATAGGTGCTGTCCTTCTAGGGTGTGCTGGGTCTAGAACAATGAATGGTGGGAGAGAAGAACAGGAAGAAATATGGCAGCCCCTTGCATGAAAACTACCTCAGCAAGACCATTGTCTCTAAACAAGGAGAGACCAGCCTCAACAGACAGAGGAGGAGAAGATGTCTCTACTGACAAGGGAAGTTTGATGGAGTTTGGAGAACTTGTGTACTTAGGTTCAGTCGAACTCACCCAGAAGGCTCCATTTCACTTCTCAGGGTCTCACCTCTTCCCAATCAATACCCAAATTTTCATGTAAGTGACCTAGTGATGCTGTGAGTTCAGACCATCTTTTATCATCAACCCACAAGATCAAACTGCATGTGATGAGAGAATGCATCAACCCTATGGTTACATGAAATAAATGATTCTTCTAGAAAGTCATAGAAGCTCCTCGGTCCTCAGATCTTGCCTCATACCAAAATAGTTTTAAAACTTAAAAATTTAAAAACTTTCTTAAAGTTCTCCAGTGTAGGTAGAGACAGCCACCCAAACCCACAGTCCTTGTTTTCCTCATTTTCTCCATAGTGATTAGCAGGCACTCAGTCCACTAAAGCCTTGCCTTCAATGGGCACTTCATTACAAGTGACCAATGGGTGATATTTTAAGTAACTATTTTGCCACTGCATGTCAAGCACTGTTAGCATTCCTTATTCTAATGCGAACCTAATCATTGCTCCTTTCAAACCCAGTCAAGTCAGAAAACAATCCAGATCTCCAATCTCTTTAGAGCCTGTTGTCTGTAACCCTCCTGGCACCAATAACAGTCATCGTCAGGGTCCTATTGCAGAGAACTTAAGCCATTCTAGCAAGTTTAAGCATGAAAGGATTACAGAGTGTTAAAAAGCTCACTGAATCATTGGGAGAGCCAAAAAAACAGACTTAAGTTTGAGATTTCAGAAATGGCTCCCAATATCACATCATAGAATTGGGTCACCAAGGAAGCTCTTGGGCCACCCAAGATGAGGAAACCACCACGCCCTAAACCATAGACTGCCAAAGTCAGGAAGCCATCACAGTGTGGAAGCTTTTATGGACAGAAACTGTCTCACGTCAGATCAGACATGCTTTAATCCTCACCTGCAGAAGATCTCTGTGATTCACCTCTTGACACCCACAAACTTCCACTAACACTGCCACAGAAAATGCAAATGCCTCCACAAGCAATTCCAAAAGAAAAAGCAGACACAGCAAAAGCATAGCCTCTGCTCATTTCTGCCTTCCTCGCCTTGCACCAGTGCAACGTTATGGCTGGATTTAAATCATTGAGGGTGGGGGTGTACAAGAAGTGTGGAGTTTGGTTCTCCAGCCTCAGCAGTTCAGGAAGGCGTATTAGAAGGCAAGTGAAGTGGACATAGGGGGCAGATCTACTAAACCCATCACAAGCACCAAATACTGAGTTCTAGTCTTAAGCTCTGACAAAGGACCCACGTAAATGTAACTCTGTTTGCCATCAATGTGTCTAAAGCTTATATCTCTTTATGTTCCCCACGTAACTGGTATAATCCCTTGACAGTTACATGTAAATTGTAGGTTCCGATTGATTGCATGATTGGTTTAGAATATGTTATAACATTAAAACCCTTTTTTTTTCTGACTCTTGACAGGATCCCAGAGGGGCTTCTGAAACATCTAAGTAACAGTAAATTATATTCAGTATCATCACAGTTTGAAGTACACTATGCAATATACCCATTTCTGGAAACTGATATAGGGAACAAAAACATCCTTTTTTTTTTTTCCATTCACTTCAGAAAACAGAGAATTTACTGTCTTGAGGAAAGGCACTTTCGTGGCCTCTTGCCTTGAATTCAATAATGTGCTATTCCCAAGAGTCCAAGTGGGGATGAACAGTCGATCTTCTCCAAGATAGCCTTTCTTATCTTGCATTCAGCTGTCTTGAAACTCCTAAGGTCTCTGGCGTAATCATTCTGCATAAGACAGAGAACATCTTTGTGAGTATTTCCCAGAGGAACAACTGACCCAGAGAACTATGGGCCCCTCCTTCAAAGTCTGCTCTGAGCACCAAAATCTATTTGGAGTATTTAAGTATCCAATTCACACAGTGTGCCAAATATTAGGCAGAATCTACACCTTGCACAGCCCACCTGCCTGCTCAGAATTTGGGAGATCAGAGGTCATCCTGTTCATCCCCCTGCCTAGTCAGGACTATGTCAAATCATTTCCAATCAACAAGAAACCAACTGTGACTTGGAAATAACATGAAAGACTAAATAACCATTTTCTTCTTCTCAAATCCCTTGTATGTTTTTCTTCTTTCCTTCTTTCCTTCTTTCTTTCTTTCTTTCTTTCTTTCTTTCTTTCTTTCTTTCTTTCTTTCCTTCTTTCTTTCTTTGAGATGGAGTCTCACTCTGTCACCCATGCTGGAATACAACACCACGATCTTGGCTCACTGCAACCTCCACCTCCCAAGGTTCAAGCAATTATCCTGTCTCAGCCTCCCCAGGAGCTGGGATTACAGGCACATGCCACCATGTTTGGCTAATTTTTTGTATTTTTAGTAGAGACAGCGTTTCACCATGTTTCCCAGGCTGGTCTCAAACTCCTGAACTCAGGTGATATGCCTGCCTTGACCTCCCAAAGTGCTAAAATTACAGGCATGAACCACCACACCTGACCCCTTGTTAGTCTCTAAACCATTGATTGCAAAAAAACTAGCTAAGGAAGGTGAAAAGATGCAGTTTCAGAATCCCCAAGGAGATCTTGCCAAGGCCCATACAGGTCCAGGGAAAGGATATTTCACTGGCCATTGTGTCTTGCTCAAAAAAGCCTAAGGACTTAGGAGGCAGCACAAGCCCAGTGATGTGGCACACATTGAAGGAAGCAGACCAAATCTTTCTCTAAATACAAAAAAGAAAAGAAAGAAAGTGGAGATAATTATTTTATTAATTCAACAGCTCCCCTCCTGAATTACTGGAATAATTGTCCCATCTTTAGTGGAAACTGGATTGCAGGCTCGGAAGTAGCTGTAGGCTTGAATCCTAACCGTGGTCTTCAGGATAAGGTAGCCTTCCAGTCCTCCATTCCTACTGCAAACTTTATGTTCCTTGGCAATGTGCATACAACCCTCTCCATTTTCTTTCCATAAACACATTCATATCCACACCTATTTGTCCCTAAATTCTCAGGGCTTGTCCATCAAGTAGAGCCAGGCCATGGAGGTTATTGGCTAGGACGGAAGTTATGGCTACACAGAAAGGCATTTAATGTGGCATTATTTTTCAAATTATATTCTGACTGTGACCATGGACAGTCAGATGGGATATCTAGTCATTTATAAGAAGTCAGCAAAGGAGTAAGAAAAACTCCCGAGGATCTCTTGCTAGAATCCTCTCTGGCCTGCAAGGCTATCTCAGCTCTGTCTTGAGGCTTTGTGGCATCTGTCACTGTCTCCCAACTCCCTCCCCCAACATGCACCAATGAAGGCTTCCACATATTCTTGCCTTTCTGACCTAAGTTGTGCCTTGCACTCTCCCTCTTATCCCTGTCCTACCCCTAGCACACATACATACATTCACACATGTGCACACACCTGCCTGCACACACACACAATATTTGACACACACACACACACACACCCCCCCCACACACTGATCTTTTGCCATGACCCCGATGGTCATAAAGAATAGCGGCCTGGAGCTAAATTGTGTGGGTTCCAGTTGTGAGACCATTTCTGAACTATTGGGCAAATTCTGTGCCTCAATTTTTTAATCTCTAAAATGAGGATAACAAAACATCTGTTACAAAGAATTGTTTTTGAGGTACTTAGAAAAAATGCCTGCTGCAACACATATTAGCTCTTATTATTTTGGGACATGGCATCTGGGATGGTGTTTTAAGTGATTATATTCTCCTCCTGTCCTAACAAAGAATAAAGCACTAGGTGCTGGCCATGCCCCCAGCTCCCTTCAGAGAAAATCGGTCATAGGTAGTCCTTTCTTAAGATGCCATAGCTAACATTCATTGAAATTAAAGATGAGGACCAGGCCAAAGGGAGCCATGTACAAGCAAACGGAATATGAGTAAGACCAGTAGCCAAGGAGATAACTCTGCTTTAGATGCTACGCAGTGGGGATCACCTTTCAATATGGAGTGCCCTGATCAGAGCTTCTCTCTTAAAATTTTTGAATATAAAATAAAACAAGAGAGGCCTGCTTGGAAAGAGCTGAAAAGATGACCAGATTGCTAGCAGTGCCATCATAGTCTGAATGGCAATGATTCACTGAGTTATCCATGAAGCCCATTGTATACATTTAAGCCCGGGAAGCAAAGGATCCAGGGGCAGCATAGATGCTGAGATAATTTCCCACATTCCTTTTCTTCTGACGTATCTTTTTCTCAAAACCTATCTCCTAAGCAGTGATTTTCAAACTTTAGTGTTAACAAGAACCTGTGAGATTTGTGAAGATGAAGATTCCTGGGTCCCCTCCTAGAAATTCTGATTTAGGAGAACTGGGATGGGGCCTCAGATGGGGCCTCAGATAGGGCCACTACTTGTGGCCACGCAGCTTACTCACTGCACTCCTCCAGGAAGCACATTTATACTAACTGTGATGTGAATGCCTCCTGGGAGTCGTGTAGTACACATGCTGTCCCGCTGAATGTGGCAGCTCAGGAGTAACTCTTACATAAGTGGTTCCAGCTTCACAGTAAGAAATGCTGAAGGTAACCTGGATACCTTGCCACCTAAAAGAATTCCAGGCAGGGCACGGTGGCTGTAATCCCAGCACTTTGGGAGGCCAAGGCAGCCAGATCACTTGAGGTCAGTTCGAGACCAGCCTGGCCAACATAGTGAAACTCCAACTCCACTAACAATACAAAAAATTAGCCAGGCATGGGGGCAGGTGCCTGTATTCCCAGCTGCTTGGGAGGCTGAGGCACAAGAATCGCTTGAACCCTGAAGGCAGAGGTTGCAGTCAGCCAAGATCATGCCATTGCACTCCAGCCTGGGCGACAGGCTATTATTCTCAAAAATAAAAACAAATTGGCAAATAGTAGCCCTCTGCTGACCCACTGCTGGTCCTAGTCACCGCTCGTAACCACACAGTGTCTACAGCTGGCAAGGGCTTCACTAGAAAAGGAAAAAATTAGGCAGAGAAAGGACCAGCACATTTGTATTTCATTATATACAGAAAGTCTCAATAAGAGGCTTAGAGTTTTGTCTAAATATATGTCCCTTCTGAGTGCTACTGGCTGTGAAGCAATCAGAATGAAACCAAATACAAAGAGTGCAAAATGAATTGCTGATGAAAACCTTACAACACCCTGAGGCACTGGCATTGTGCTCCCTGCTCCCTGCCTCTCATTAAAAATACTGCTTTCCAAGCCCCATTAATTGGTAAGGGTCTCAATATACAGTAGTTAAGGAGTAGTAAGACTCCACAGGCCTTTGAAAAGATAATTGTGCATAGAGAGAAAGAATTGATCATCTACCAAGTGAGCTCAAGTCAACAGGTTTCTGCAGAGCACAGTTAGGCGTTGATAGGATAAAAAAGAATTTGAAGACTCCATCCCAAGCTACCCAAAGAAACTGATGTCTTTCATGGGAAAGCGGGACGCAGTTAAAACATAGAAATACATTGAAGGACACGGAAGAGATATGTCATGAAGTGCCAAGTTACTGAGCCTATACATGCAATTAGAGTTCAGAAAACCAAGAGAACAGTGAGGCTGTCCAAACCCACGTGGAAGCAATTGAAGAATATTCCAGTGGCTACTTTTGTAAAAGGTTTGAAAGGAGAAGCAGACTTGCTCACTTTTCTGCTGACGAAGCCCTATACTAGATGTGGCTTATGTCCATTTCACGTTCTCTGGATCTCACATTTTACTCCAGTTTTCCTAAGTACACCTCACTTCTGCTGCATAATGGCTTGGGGTTTCTCAGACCCCTGGCCTAGGACATCTATGAGAATTACCCAGCACTTGTGCAAACCTGGCAGTGTGAAGCAGTTAACACCTGGGGTTGATGCTTGACCAGTCAAGGATGGGAGCTTGTGGAAGCCCGCCCCCATTGTGTCCCTTGAGTAGGCAATCATGAGATTCATTCTTCACAGCTGTCAGAGAGTCCCAGGAGGATCACGCTCCAGTTTCCCACAACTGCAACCAAACTTGATAACACAACTTTGTAGGTATTGGCTTCCCTTTTTTCTTTGTTTCCCGCTTCCCAGTCCTCTACTCCAGTTCCCTGAAATCACTTCCGAAAATAAGCTACTTGCACACGAACCCTTGTCTCAGGCTCTGCTTCCTGGCAGGAATTCAGGGGCTATGACGAGCCCCTGGGAAGATGAGGAGTTCTGTTTTTTAGAACTTGAATACTTTCTGCTCAGTTTGCAGTGAGCTCTGACACAGGGCTTCTTCCCAAGCAGTTTGCCCTCTAGGAAAGTGCAAACCAAAATGTACTATCTGCTTGGCTTAGAGGTTTAACCAGAAATGAGATTATATTTTGGAAGGCCCAGAATATAAGGACAAGGAGCAGAAAGGAGCATTTTCTATTTCCTAAGTCCCTATGATGGGCCAGCACGGTGCCATATGTATTTGTATTTTATCAATGATTAAGTGAATCTGATTAGGTAAGTAGAATGATCTCTCTTTTGGAGAGGAGAAAACTATGGCTCAGTGGGAGCAAGAAGTGACAAAATTACAGGCTGAAATCAGGTCCAGGGACCCCAAAGCCCACAGCTGGCTCATTTACCTAATGCTGTTTCCCACGCACTGTTAATTCACAGGGTTAGGTACATCTCTCAAGTGTGTCAATGGTCTTCAGCATTTTTTTTTTCAAGTTTTGAACTAGAAATCAGCGATGTGCAGCAATTAGTTGACATTTTAATCTCTCCAGGTTGAGGGATAGAGTTGGTCCCTTAAAAGAGCATGAAAGCCCAGAACACCAGAAAGCTGCTTGTATGTGCCTGCCACACTAAGCAACTGAAAACCAGCATCAGTTTGGCTCTGAGAAATGCAGGGCAGCTGTCTGGCTGGTGTACAACAACACAGAACATGAGTCATGCCTATCACAGCTCTGGGCTCAATGCTGAGCACACAGTAAGTGCACAAGAAACAGTTGCCAAATTATATAAAAGATCTGAGAGCCACAGCTCAATTTTCTTTGTGTTGTAGGTCACAAAATACATTTCTATGCTGTGTGCACTGTGCCCCATTCATACCTTTTACATGTGGACGCCCAGAATAATAAGGATCTAAATACATTTATTAAAGCCACACAATAGCATCCTGAGTATGAGAATCCTCTTGTGCTCACACAGCTCCTAGAGCATTATAACTCACAGCTATTTGAGTTATCACTCTATCTTGCCCCTGCACAATGAGCTAGATCCCTGCTGCCTCATGTCATCATCCTCTGTGCTTTTCCTGATTCTGTGTTTATTTACGAATTGTCTGATTCCAGTTGTTTTTTTATTGGCTTATAGGTCAACAAAGAAAAAGTGATTCAAGTGCAGGGTATTGAAAGCCTAGATATACATTCTTACACTGCTTTCATTGGTCACTTGACCATGTCACATCTCTGAGACAACCTGCCCTCACTTTGCATCTCCCAACCTTGGAGAAGAAAGAATCAGAAACATTAAACCCTCCTGTAGAAGACATGCCACATCCATTTGTTCATTTGCATTTGCTGAGATAGAACTACCTGATTTTTATGCAAAGAAAAGTAGGGACTTTAATAACTATTATCAATTTTCTGGAGCATGAGGGTGCCATGGAGTTGGGACTCTATGCAGTGTTTCCTAGACTGTCATTCTTCAACCAGCTGCATCTGAATTTCCTGGAATGATTGTGAAAAATACAGATTCCTTTAGCCTCCATCCCTGATTATTAGTTCAGAATTTTGTTCTGTTTTGTTTACATGGCAATTGATTGCTAACCAAGAGATTCTCATCACAGTAAAGCTTGAGACCCCCTAGGTCTATGGAGACCTGCAGGGCCTGAAGTGGCCACATGAAGATTTCACTGGTGCACATCACCTCTACCTTGTTCACTTCAGAGCTCTCACCCAGCTCTGGCACTGCGTCATCTAAACCTTCTTCATTACATGAATTTGTCAATGTATTGATGGAAGTGAAAAGAAATTAAAAAGAAATATTCAAGAAATCACAATCCAAAAAGTTCACTGATGGACGATGAGAAGGAAATTGACCCAAAAGTAGACTATGACAGTAAGTCACCGTAAACACATTATGCCTTCCAGCTATTTTCCACATCTGTGTTTGGCTCTCAGAAACTTCCCTGCAGGTACCCCGTTTTGGTTCCAAAACCACAGTTATCCAATTACACTCTGGAAGCAGGGAAGAGTTAACCTAATTTTCTAATTTCCATTGAAAATGTAGGAGAAATTTGGCTTTGTATAAAAGCTGTATGTTGTAAAAATAATAATACCGCCTTATGTTTGCAAAGTCATTTATGGTTCCAAACGTCATTTAAGTACAGTGTCTTATTTAAACTTTTCATTGTTGAAGATAACAAAATTATAATTTGGTATCTAATAAGGTAAACAGCAAGCCAGGATTTGATTACTTCACCCAAATAATTTCTATCAAACACACAGAGGTCTTAACAACAAAGTCAGAAGAAATTCTTCAGCTAGGGTGTGAGAAACATGCAAACTCTGACTCACAGACTGAGTTTTCTGAGACACTTCTAGTATTCACATATATAGTTGATGGCAAAAAAAAAAAAAAAATCATGATTTACCAAAATGAAAATTAGATTCTCTGAGTCACTGTTTTGAGTGTATAAATTTTGTTAATAAAAGTACCTGCCATGGATTAGGTTCTAGGAGACATATCATGTCTTAAATCACTTCCTGAATTTATTCAAATCTGCCTGCCAAAGAAGGGTTCACTCTCAGACATAATGCTTTTGACCACAGATAAAGTCTCTACCATCTGTTTTCACACTAGGAAAACGCTATTTGGATTCAGTGATGAAATAAAAAACCCTATTCACATAAATCCAGGTCTTGTTCTCTTACCCTCGGATACCTCCTGCTGAAATTACAAGAAAAGGAACTTTGTTAATTAAAATGATGAAGTGTGAACATATGTTGTTCAAGAATAGCAATACCTCCACCCACATTTCCAAATTATTAATATTCATATAGCCTTTGGTTTTTATTTGTTTATTGGCAATGAGAGCTCTTCATAACCAGGGCTTCAGATGTCATCAATTTATCAGGCACCAGAATACCTGAGGGAGGAGGTGTCTTTATTTTTATAGCTCCTTTTAGCTCTTTGCACCAAATACTTTAAGGATATTTATAACCGCTGAGTATCTTTTTGAAAAGAGAAAACATAGGTAGATTAGGACACTAAAGAGCTACAGAAGGGAATTTCAGCTTGGGTAGACAAAAGAAAGGTTAGATTGTCATGGCTGAGAAAGGTGGATTCTGGGCCCCTAAACTGCACCCCATTGATGACCCCTGTTCCAGGTATAGAGAAGGACATGGCTTAAGGGAAAATGCATGGTCAGCACAGGCTGGAGTTTCAGTCCCAAATTTTACCCCTACCCAGGGGAGCTTGGGAGGCCCCCTATACCTCTGAGCACCAGAGCTAGAGTGAAGGCACGTGGAATATCCTGCTACCTGGCTCATTACTCCCAGCCCCCACCATGTTACTGATGGGCTCATCTTGCCATTTTTCCTCCAGAAGAGGAAGTATGAGGATGTGTGAAAATGTGAGCATGTGTATCCCTGAAGGTACCTTTCCATGCTTCTTGCCCCTGGCCCCAGCCAAAAGGACGTCTAAGGGAGTTGGGGGATAATCAGGCCCGCAGGTGCCCTGGACCAGACTGCCTATGATCCGGCACATGGGAGGGAAGATGCTAAGAAAGTACACATGGAGAAGACAAGGGATGCAGGGTGTTTCTTTCCAACCTCTCCACTTCTCCCAGCAAAAGCCCCATCCTCTAGCCTTCAAGCATGTTGGCCCCATGGAGTGCAACTAATCCACAGCAACATCCCTCCTTTTGGGGACAGGGTGTTGGGCAAGAAAGGGTGGGCCAGCCAGGGCCAGGATTCATCTCTGCATCTTCGAAACCTTATCAGCCTAAAATCTCAGGGTCACGCACAAGTCAAAGGCACTTTCTGCCACCCCCACTTCTGACCCTGGTCCCACCATGCTTTCAGGTGGAATGCTCCCACCGTGATCTCCCCTCTATGTCCCAAATTAGTCTAAATGTTTCCTTCATGTCATCTCTCATATAGCTTTTCATATTCACATACCAGGATTATTACCAGAGATTCTGTTACTGGATTCCTTGACTTTTCCATCAATTATTCTATCTCTCTGCTTCCAAATAACTCTTCCTAAGTATTACTGTCTTCATGCCATTCTTACGTACCACCCTTCAGACTGTGATGGAGGGAACTATGAATAGCACAGATTCTGGAGCCAGTCTCCTGGAGCTCCGATCCAGTTCTGCCACTTACTAACTCTGTTACTTTAGGCAAGTTACTAAACCTCTCTATGCTTCAGTGTCTACCTCCTAAAATAAGATAGTACATACCCCATAGGATTGATCCAAGGATTAAATGAGTTGTTACAGAAGTGTCTAAGCAACCAGGAAGTGGTAGCTATTATCACTCTTGTTACTGAATGCGGTCCCAATTTCTCAGCCCAGAAGCTATTGGTGCATACTATCTGTACCCTGAAACTACACTCTTGAGATTGTAGATGCTATCCTAGGGGTCAATAGTAGCTTCTAAAACAAATTAGAATCCCACTTAAGGTGATAGTCATGGTGGCCAATGAGTCATTCTCTGCTCTCACAGAGTAAAGATTTAATTTGAACTAAGAACCTTAGAAGAAGTGCAGAACGCTGGGGAGGAGAGGTGGTTTTCTCCCCTCTGCTGCTCCTAGGGACACATGTGATGCTCTGAGAAGCCGGAAGGGAAGATTTGAGCTGATTATAATCTAATGAGGCTGCCAAATCAGTTTTACTTTCCAATACGGCATAATGACTGGTGAGTCTCATGGGCCTTGAGCCAGGATTATTTTAACTGGTATCATTAGCTGGGTCAGATCAATCAGCCTCTATAGGGAATGCTTTGGGAACTGTCATCTTCCAAGCCAGTGCAAGAACAGCTTCTGCCACTGAATAGATGGTGATACATGGTATTTGGAGAGCAAATCTGATTCATATGCAGTAGCAGGAGACGGAAGAATAGAAAAAAATGAAAGGGAGAGGGGAAGAAAAGCAAGGGAAGAGCATAATACAGGAAAAATAGAATAATACAAGTAGAATGGGAATTAGGTACAAGGGGAATTCATTTTTAAAAGAAAATAAGGGCCAGGCATGGAATACCAGCACTTTGGGAGGCCAAGGCTGGAGGACAGCTTGAGATCAGGAGTTTGAAACCAGCCTGATCACATAGTGAGACCCTCATCTCGACAAAAAATACAAAAGTTAGCCAGATGTTGTGCAACACACCTGTAGTCTCAGCTACTCAGGAGGCTGAGGCAGGAGGATCACTTGAGTCCAGGAGTTTGATGCTGCAGTGAGCTGTGATCATGCCACTGTACTCCAGCCTGGGTGACAGAGACCCTGTCTCTAAAAAGTAAACAAATGAAATAGAAAATAAAAACAAATGGTAGGAATAAAAGGAACTGAGTAAAAGGGGGCAGAGGCATGTCTAGGGGAGAGGACTAGAACTGCCAAGGGGTTTGAGTGCCTGATGGATTCTGAAGACTGAAGTATACATGACCCAAAAAAGCAATGTCATTTGTAAACTTTAGTTGACGAGCTTAGTGAAGTGCTGCATGGAGGAATGATCTGACCAATAGGAAAAATGGGCACCAGCCAGTTAGATTCTTGAAGCTGCAAAGTCCTCATCTTCAGCCACAGCAGGTAGCTAGGGGCTAGAGTTACTTGGGACTTTCCCCAGTGATCTAGTTCCTTCTATCTCTTGTAAACAAGGCTGGCTCAGTATGCTCGGCAGGCCCGGACAAACCCCTCGATGTTGCTCAGAGAAAGTGTGAATCAGGGCTCACTGACACCAAGGTTAGTAGCAGAAGAGCAGAGCCTCCACCTTCCCAGGCAGGAAGCCCCCATTCTTGGCCACGTGCATGAAGGAGGTCTTGGCAGCCTCTGACATACCTCGGGGTCATGATTTAGCCACCCCAAATACTGTGTCTCCACAGAATGGCCACTTGGGGCCACACTACATTGTGGAGAGACAATGAAAGAGCTTCTGTTTTTGAGATAACTTTTCCTCATATGTGAATAATTCCACACACAAAAAATGAGAAAACAGCTTCTCTCTGTCACTTCCAGAATCAGGAACAGGGATCAGATTATCTTTTAGAAACCCACTCCAAAAAGAAATAAAAATCATGGAAATATGGATAAATACCATGGTGGACATTTATTTTAGGCAATAAATGAAGTTCAGATGAATTCAAAATGATTGGCTGGAGATGGATGTGTTTGTTGAAAATAAGGAAAAGGGAGGGAAAAGTTAGTAAATAATAGGTCAAATCTTCAGCCTAGAGGGCACCACTCAGTTATCTTCTGTTTCCCCTTAGGTTTCCTGAGCAGGACTTGGTGGCCATGGACTGACATGGGCTAGGTCCCTAGAAGGCTCTTGGGTTTGTCCCACCTGTCTCCAGCTCCAGGGCCACCACGCTAATGAAGCCACTGAATTTCTGACCAGCTGCCCTGCTGTGGCTTTCATTCTTGCTCTCTCACACAGCAGCAGCCAGCATGGCACTTTCTCTTCCGAGCCCCTCCCACTGACTGCACCCTGTGCTTGTCCTTCACAGCACTCACCACAGTGTGTAAAGATCTGTATGTGGGGTGATTTGACTAATGGTTCTCTCCCCTTAAGTGTAAGTAAACCCATGAGGGCAAGGACTGCTCACCATCGCATCCTTGGTGCCTAGTAGGATGCCCACCCCATAACAGGCTGAAGCCCCTGGGTGTGTGGGAGGGAGTAGGAAAGAAGCAACAGCTGCCAATCAAAGGCCCTTTTGGGCATGTGACCCTTAGCTAGCCAATCAGAATCTTTTCCAGGGTTGTAGCCATGGAAGCTGTGAGCATCTCAGTTGGTTGGGCTGTCTGTCTTGTCTTGGATTGGATTCTCCCAGAAGGAGATCCTGAGTCAATGATTCAGGTGCAAGTGGATTTCTTCTGGGAGCCTTTCTTTAATAATGCACTTGCACCTGAATCATTGACTCAGGATCTATTTCAGGATCTCCTTCTTAAGGGAAAGGGGTAAGCAGAATCCAGAAGAAGCAAAGCAATGGAGCAGGCATGGGATCAGGAAGAGGAGAGGGAGGCTGCTGTGAGCCCAGCAGGACTTCTTTCAGGCTGTTAAGGAGAGGGATTCGTAGGAACATGAAGATGGCCCAAATAGCTCATGAGGAGAGGGGCGGGGGGGAAATGAGACAGCAAACCACCATGGCATGTATGTACCTATGCAACATTCCTGCAGGATGCAGGACGTGCACTTGTATCCCAGAGCCCAAATACAATTAAAAAAAAAAATAGCTCTAAGGTCCCTTGTCTCATCTCCTGTCCTTATCCAGGGCCATAGGCTCTGGATAAAACGCTGCCACCGCCACCTGCCTGGGCTTTTGTTTTGGCTCACCTTTCATCTGCCTTCTCAGGCTCTGTCTGCCTTGGCTTCCCTCAACACAGAATTTGCATTTTGCTATTTTCCATCTGCTCTGGGTAGTCTGGCTCCAGATGTTGGGGCAGCAAATGCAGAAATTCCATTGCAAACGGATCCGAGAATTCTCTGCTTGGCTCCACTCACTGAATCCCAAGCACCAAATACCTCACTGGTGTCTGCCTACCTTCCTGAGAGGCAGATCCATGGCTCAAAGGGAGTATCCAACTACAAGACCCAGTACTTATGGAGGCTTTTTATTGAATAACTCATTTCATTGAAGGAAAAATCTGGAATCTACTAAGACCTCCTGATATTCTTTAATTAACTAGAAATTTTGTTTTGTTTTCCTCAATATTTTCATCTAAGGTGGCTGAAATGACTATGGAGGTAAAACTGTGTTTTAAAAGCTTGTTACTCCATTTCTTTCACCCATCTCCATCAATGATAACATGAGTTATCATTCATCAATGCTAAGCATGTGTCAGGCTTCATGCATTCTCACATACATTTCATCCTCAGGCCTGGAGAAGATAATTTCCCCAAAGTCACACAGGTGGTACTCAGAAAAGTGTAGGTTTGAACCTGGATCTGACTGCAAACCCATACTCTTAACTGCTTCATTCAACTTTTGCCAGCAATCATTTTTCATAGGTTAAATGCCAGAACCTAAAGCCAAGATTTTGCAGTATACAGTGGAGAAACAGGATGTCTTTTGAAATGCTTCAGAATAGTTTCTATAGTACATATCTAAGCAGCATTCTATGACCAAAGGATCCCAAATCCTTTGCTCCTTGTATTATACTTCATTCATTCATTCAACAAATGTATATAGAGCACTTCTGTAAGGCTTTATTCTAGGCACTGTTTGTTATTGAACAAAGAGGACCAAAAAAAAAAAACAAAAAAAACAACAACCCACTATTCTTATAGAGTTTGCATTCAGGGATGCAGGAAGGAGGTTGAAACAGGAGATAGGCAACAAACATTAAAAATTTTAAGAAAATTTTGTAATATGTTAAAAGGTGGGCCAAGCATGGTGGCTCACGCCTGTAATCCCAGCACTTTGGGAAGCCGAGGCAGGCGGATCACAAGGTCAGGAGATCAAGACCATCCTGGCCAACATGGTGAAACCCTATCTCTACTAAAAATACAAAAATTAGCTGGGCATGGTGGCACGTGCCTGTAATCCCAGCTACTCGGGAGCCTGAGGCAGGAGAATGTCTTGAACCACGGAGTTGGAGGTTGCAGTGAGCCGAGATGGCGCCATTGCACTCCAGCTGGGCGACAAAGTGAGACTCTGCCTCAGAAAAAAAAAAAAAAAGAGGTGATCACTATGAGGGAAAAAGCAAAGTAAGTGAAGTCAGAAGTGCAATTTAAATTAGGGAGGTCAGGTTAGAACTATTCTTTTCATAAAGTGTGAGTATATAAAGATCTTGAGGGCTTAGACTGGTGTGGCTAGAAGTGAGGGGGGTGATAGGAGATGATGACACAGAGGTGGCAGTAACCAAAAGGCTAGAAATTAGAGGCACTATTTTTATACTTGCTCTCTTGAAGGATCAGTGGTGGTTTCCCCAACACCGGCTAAGCCCTCAAGGTCTTTATATACTCACCATTTTATGAAAAGAATAGTATGGTTCTGATGATATCAATGGGGCAGCTTCAGATGCTCATAGAGCTATTCCTATCCCATTTGCCCCACTCCAACACCCACACCCCTGAACTCAGTCTTTCAAGAAGCTGGGGTGACTAGAAACCAGAAGAGGCAAAATTGCCCACCTCTCAGGCCATCGGCAGCTGCCACCTCTGCATGCCTTCCTTCCCCCGCAGAGACTGAGCCCCTCCTCCCTTCCTTGCAAAAGTGCCCTCCAGAGTCTACTTACCCTCCTAAGAACAGCTTATCAGTGTGTGAAAGAAATTGGTTTCACAATTTTTTTTTTTAACAAAGTACTTTCTTCAAGTTAGGGAGGCAGAATTTCCACCGGGAGCTAACGTCGCTAATCAGAAAAGTAGCAAAATGTACCAAATCTTAGGGACAGTAAGGGAGACAGAATTCCCACTGGGAGCTAACGTCACTAATCAGAAAAGTAGCAAAATGTACCAACTCTTAGGGACAGGCTAGCACATAATGAGCAAATGAGTCAGAAGTCACAGGCCAGGGGCAATACCCAGTGAGGTACAAGGTTGGATTGGATCTAGTGGTTTGAAGGCAGTCCTCTCCTTGGTAATCCCAACTTGTGCCACAGGACGGGCTCCTGTTTAAAGGAGCTGTGCCAGGCTGGACAGATGTGGCTGTATGCAAATTTTACTACCACAAGTACAGGCCACCAGTCTTGCCAATGTTAACTTATTGGTAGGGGAAAAGCAGAGCTTTGTTTCCCATGGCTTTGTAGAGTGACATTGCCACATGTCAGCGAAGAATCCTCATTCACACAAACACATCAGCCCCACTGCAACTCTCACTTGAGGGAATATAACACAGCCCATCTCATCGTTTCTGTTTTAGATTCAAGCCGAACGTGAATGTGACCCAGCACTGGGAAACATCCACAGCAAGAAGGCAAGGCCTTTAACTGAGAGGTCAGAGATTTGAGGTCGAATCCCAGTTCTGCCACGGAACAGCTGGGTAGCAAGTTACTTTAAATTCTGAGTCCCCTTCCTGTAGAAAAATGTGGTGAAGGAATGTCATGAAGATGAAACAGGCTGGCCCATAGCACCTACTCAGATAAGCCCTTTTGGAAGAACATCATTCAGGATATTCTGTGGGCTGCAGAGTTAGATGCCATATTTGAGAAACTGAGGGAAAATATGGAAATGTCAATGATAATCTCCTCAGAAATATACAACATACTTTCAACTCCACTCTTAGACTCCTGAGCATCCAAGGGAAAGTGGGATATTCAGCCTGCAACCAAAGACCTTGGAAGAATGTCTCCAGACTGTCCCAAGCAAACCCCAATTTAGACGTCCTTTCTTTTGCAAAACACATTTTATGGAGAAAAAGACACAAATAAATTAAAAGTTTATTTCCATACACCATTCTCTAAAATGACTCTGTGGAAAAGAGAGCAAGGAGAAATCTTTAGGTAATATTTCTTTCTTTCCTTGACATTAATTCATGTAACATAAAATACTTGATTTCAAACTATTTCCCACCCAAAACAATTAAAGGCACGTTTAGCCACCTATTTCTTATAGCTTTAGACCTTTATAAAGAAAAGGATATTTTACGTGGAAAAAAGGATTCTAGCTTTTACTGGTTAATATTTTAGCAGGAAGTGTCAGATATTTCTTGAGTAAATTCAGGTTTTTTTCCTGTTAAGCTCTACTTAAATTCTGAAAGACATGAATGATTTCCAGGATTTACCACCAGAGGGCACTGATGCAAACTGAGTCACAAAGTCGCACACGGTATATTCAGCCTCCCTATTGCTGAAATGCTCCCTTTTAAATAAAATGCCCACCTTTTATTTAAGAAAACTTTGAATACAAATGCCTCACATTAGCACTGACTGAAAGCAAAATGTCTGACTACATGCAATCACTAATATTAAGCATATTATTCAGGAACACTATACATAAATTGTTTTCTTTTTAAAAGTAGCAGTGCGTAAAATTAAAACTAGGGAGGAACTGAGAACATGTTCAGAATAACCATGCCCTCACCTCTTGAGCTTGCTTCTCTGAGTTCTCTAGTTCTTGTTCTCTGTACCACTCCTTTGGGTTTTGCACCTAATAAGCTCCTTTGAGGCTGTACTGCAAAGACATCTAGACCCGATCTGGATTTGAATCCCAGCTTTTCCACATAATAGTTTTGTGACCTGGAGAAGGTCTCTGTGCCTTAGTTTCCCCATCTGTACAGTGGAAGCAGTTAGAGCTTGCAGAGCTGTGGTAAGGTGTAAGAGATATGCTTATGAAGTCCCTGGAAGATTCTGGGTGCCTAATTCAATGCTGACATTTAGTGAGATTTTATGTGGGATTTCTGTACATAAAGATGCTCAGAAAGAAGTACTATTATTATTCCTGTATGACAGACATGGAAACTGAGGTTAAGTAATATGCCAAAGGTCACAGAACTAGTAGTGAGCAGGGAGAGTTGCAAAGCTCATGTTATTTTGACTTTCCACACTGCTTGCCCTCGGAGGTTAGAGGATGGGTGGGCGGACATGTATATTAAGCTTCTTTGCACCTGCAGGGCTGACACACATGGTAGATTCTCAATGAACGCGTGGTGAAGATGATGAATATGCATATGTGGCAGATTCTGAATAAAAGGAGGAGTAAATACAATCTCTCTAAAAGATCAAAAGGGCTTTACCAAAGCATGGTATTGTTAGCATCATCACTGTTATCATGATCACTATGATTAAATGCATCACCAGTTTGGCAGATTGCAGGATAATGATATGCAGAGACTATCATTTAGCCTAAAAGGTGATACCTTCCCAGGAAAGGGAAAGAAGGGGGAGCTGAGCTGAGGCCCAGGGAGCTCAGAATTTCTGAGGCAGGAGAGGAGCGGGGCCTGTGCAGGGAGAAGGACCAGAGGGGCACTGGGCCCCTCACAGGTGAACTGGTCGAGGGCCCAACAGGTAGCCAAACCTGGATGAAGAAGGGTAGGTAGTAGCAAGGCACCAGAAGCATATTCTGCTAACAATGTGGCATTTCTGAAGGGGAATACCTCTCCCCAGCCAGCCCCAAAGAACAGTCTGAACTTGACGTGGCTTTGCTCCTGGATCCAGTGAGGGAGATGTGATCACTGTTCCCCTCTGGCCTCTGCATCCATCGTGGTTCCTGTCCCCATCATAGTTCCTTGCTATCAGGGACTGTGTCTAGCCTGTCTTTGTATCCCCAGTGCCAAGCCTAATAACTTGCTCAGTAACTCTCTATAGCCTGAAAAATGAAAGGCCCCACGCTCTCCACCACCACCCCAGGAGGAGGCCTTACCAGCATCTGTCCTAAAACATCAGTGTCAAGTGATTTTGGCTGCAGCACCCTCAGAGCTCTGAGACCAGTGTTTCTGGCTACACAGGCAGTATGAAGCACAGGCCTGCTGCTGCTTACAGCCGGCCAGACAGAAGCTGATTACAGCAAACTGAACTTGCCATGACTAACATGTTTATTTAATTCAAGTGTTTGTTTGTTGATCTCCAGAAATCAAATATAGAGGCCTCATGGGCCCGGCCACCACTGGGGCCCTGGGAGCAAGGTCTGTGTGCAGAGCAATTACGCAGGCCCACGTCCGGCAGGGGTTGGGTTGCATGGTGATACCTGGAGCTGTATCCACTCTGGAAAGATGTCAATTCTGTGGGGAATGTGGTTCAACTTGGGCAGAGAATGAAAGGCATGAAGCTGGTCATGAAGGCTCTCAGCCAGGGGCAGCTTTCCTGCAGGAAGGCTAATTTGTAGAAATAATAACAGCTCCCTCCACCAAAAGCCTACTACGTATCAGGTCCTTTATGTACATTTATTTCTCCTATCTTTATGAGATGGATATAATTATTTCAGTTTTATGGGTAAAAAAAAATTAGTTTCTTAGGCAAGGACCAGGTTAAGTAACTTTCCCAAGGTCAGATTGTAATAGTAATAACAGTAACAAATATTTTTGGGGTGTTTACAATAATTCTGAGCTGAGCACTTAATGGAATACCATTTAGTACTCATATAAATCCTATGTGGTAAAGATTATTATTAACTCCATTTTCCAGATGAGGAAACTGAGACTTGGGGGAGGTTGAGAAACTTGTCCAAGGTCACAAAAAGCTATGATATGGCAGAGCCAAGGTTCCTACGATGAGCATAATGGCTAACATTTAAGGCAGGTACAATGCTCCACGGCTTTTGTCGTTTCAGTTTTCACAACAGCCTGTGAGGTGGGAATCTGTTTCCTTATTTTACAGATGAGGAAGCTGAGGCTTAGGAAGATTAAGTAATTTACCTAGGGATTAAACAGTTCAAGGCAGTCTTACCCCAGCACTCTAGCCTGAAATTACTATGCAGGCAGCCACACCTGGAGGAACAAGGCAGGCAGTGACACAGCACCAGAAGCATACTCTGCTAACAATGTAGCTTCTTCTATATACAGCACAATTTAGAAGTTGTTCCAGGCTGGGTGCAGTGGCTCAAGCCTGTAATCCCAGTGCTTTGGGAAGCCAAGATGGGAGGATGGCTTGAGGCCAGGAGTCCAAGACCAGCCTCCGCCACATACTGAGACCTCATCTCTACAAAAACCATTTTAAAATTAGCATGGTGTGGTGGCACATGCCTGTAATCCCAGCTACTCAGAAGGCTGGGATGGGAGGATCACTTGAGCCTTGGAGTTGGAGGCTGCAGTGAGTCGTGTTCATGCCACTGCACTCCTGGCTGGGCAAGACCACGAGACCCTTCCTGAAAAAAAAGGGCTCTTTCTCCTCAGCAGCTTCTCCCCCAATAGAAAGAAAAACCCAGAAGGTTCATGTTAATTGAATGCCTTCACTTGAATTCAGGAAACACATTTTAATTCACATTTGCCAGTCTCGGAGTCACAATTACAAATGCTAGCAAATATTTCTTCCAAATTAATTATTTCTGAATATTTTCATATATCACTAGAATCATTACAATTATAATAAATGTAGGCTAAAGTCCACCTACTAATATTTAACCATTCTGTGCAATGGATTTATTACTCCAAATACTGATAATTCCCCAAAGATTGTTATTTAGTTAAATGCAGAGAAGTCTTCATGGACAGATTTCTAATTTACCATTTCTATGCCAAGAGAGTCTCTGAGATCTCATTTCCATTTCGAAAATTCTACTGCTATGAAAAGAAGAATTAATGAAATCAAGTGGCTACTATCTTCCCTAGGACTGACCTGCTTATACTTGAATCCTGGATTTAGGGCATAGGTCAAAAGAGCACCCTATCTACAGGGAAACCCCCTTCCTCCACCAACTTGAGCACACACCCACCAGCAGCACTCTTAAATTTTTAAATTCTGTTTAGAGATATTACAGAGCTATTGAAAGTGCAGTACTTAATTTCTTCATCCCATCCACCACCTTGGCAGAAATTCTTGGAAAACTGATATGTAAGTTGGTGTTAAGACCTTGTGAGCACATTAAGGCTTGCCATGGAAAAATGGGTGCAGCATTATTAAGTCCAAGAGATAGTTCCAGCTTCCGGTCCTCACGTCAGGTTTCTACATCTTTCTAATGAGCTAACAGGAGTGTCTAACCTCTGGAGTGCAGTGTTGGACAACTTAAAACAGAACATTGGCCCTGATCCCCATCTCGCCCACAGCCATTCCCCTCTGACATAGTTTATCTTAGTCCAAAGGACTAAAAGACTTTGCCTTTAAAAAGATATCTTTGGCTGGGCGCGGTGGCTCACACCTGTAATCCCAGCACTTTGGGAGGCCGAGTGTGGATCATGAGGTCAGGAGTTTGAGACCAGCCAGGCCAACATGGTGAAACCCCATCTCTACTAAAAAATACAAAAATTAGCCAGGCATGGTGGCGCACACCTGAAATCTCAGCTACTCAGGAGGCTGAGGCAGGAGAAT
>NW_016107520.1:1228672-1243558 GCF_001604975.1 Cebus imitator | reverse complement strand
GCAGTGGGGATTCATACTCCTTGATCTGCCATTGACTCCTGTCCACCAAATGGTACCCAACATCTGCCTTTGCAAACTCATCCTCCAGTGTCTCCCTATGACTGCCTATCTCCCCATCGTTGACTCCAGAGATGGCAAATCACCCTCCTGTTTCCATCTCTGCCTGTAAGAATTCTACCCTCATCTTTTCAAATGCTGCCTTCTTCATAAAGGTTTTTCTCACCTCACCCCACCCATTCCTCCTGCCAAACACACACACACAGATACAACCTGGTTCTCTCTGAATCCCCATTGCATGCTGCAATTTCTGAAGATGTCATCCCCTGCTCAGTATTAGAGCTGGTAGTGAACTTGCTGTAACCACAAGCACCTTACAGGGTCACATTTCATATTCCTCCAATATTCAGGACAATGCTCTGAGCACATACCAAATACTCAGGAAACATTAGTGTGTGCATTCATTCAGGCAAACAATACACTTTCATTTTGCTTTCAAAAAATTGAAAAGATTTTTAATTTCTACATTTGCAAATAAAAGAATTTTAAGACAATAACACTTGCTAAAAGGCTTAATAGTATACGATATCATTCAAAATAAAATATTTAATCAATGGATCCACCTTGCCCATAAGTGAGCCAATCCTGCAGATTTGACAATTCAAACACGTGACTCTGTGAATGCTGCTAGTTAATACAGCTCAGCACTCTGCAGTCAGCCTTGCATGTGGTCTCCATCTCCAGTCCTTTGTCCCTTTTCTCCATGGAGCTTCTTTATAAGCTTTTTTTTTTTTTTTTAACTCAAGTTGGTACTGAATTTTTGGCACTTACAGATCTATCACTCCAAAAAGGAAGCTCAAAAAGTAATAAGCAGGCCCAGATTTATGTTCAGTGCCCAAAAAATATGCAATTTCTCTACTTTAATCTGATCCAGCCAAATGGCCAGTCCAATGTGCAACATATGTCCAGCCAACTGGTTGGATTCCATGCATTTAGTTCCTTCTGTAGATTAATGAGATTATGGCATTGTTAAAAAGAGACAGAAATGCTAATTTGACATCTACCATGATATACTTTACAGTTTGGGGGGTTTCTGCATTTTAAGACATTTTTAATTACTTTGTTATGCTGTGCCAATGGGGACCATATGCCCATTCTTGTCCCTCCACGCTGTCTGCATAGTCACCTGCACATTCCCAGGCAGCAGACTGTCCAGACCTTGCTTATCACAGCCTCTGTCTAGGAGAATCAAAAAGCAGCCTTCTCCTGCCACTGGTGCATGAACCTTTTGGTTAAAGCTGTTTCAGAAGAAAATAAAAGTCACCTACATGTTCCGAGCTGAAGAATGAACTGACCATGAAAAGAACACTTACTTCAAAACAATAGGAGTTCGCTTGTTTGCAAAAGAAAGCCAGCCACATAGCGCTAGAAGCCCTCACCAAAGGTACATTCACCTGTGACTTAGCAAAAATTGGAATTTTACTCATATGATATACATTATCTGCATTTAAAAAAATAATTTATCATGGGGCTGTGAGCTACTATGCTGCCCCAGAAGGTTGTTGGGGATGATTGATGCTAACATACAGGATATTATTCTGTCTTTTGCAAATGTTTCTGAACGCCACCAAAAACTTGAGCAAAGCAGAATTGAATATTCCTCCGCTGATCCTCAGGAGCGCCCTCCCTGCCCATACTCATCTCCTTGTATGGATATGAACTTCACATGAACAGAGAGCTAAGGCTGAAGGGCAGCACCACTGTTCACTTCAAAACATTTTCTAAAAGACTACTTGGAGCTGACAGCTAGAATTCAAAAAATAAAAATAAAAAAATTCCCATGCTGAATCATGAATACCACCAGCGCTTAGGAAGCACCTACTCAGTGGTGGTCGTCATTCTATAGGCATTATCTCTGTAAACTCATTTAATCCTTGTATTTATACTATGATTATGAGATAGAGACGGTTATCATCTCTTTCTTACAGTTAAGGAGACAGAGGCACAGAAATGTTAAGTAATATGCCCAGTGTCACCCAGCTAGAAAGCGTCAGAGTCAGCATACACAGAAGTCTGGGAGAGACTGTGCCCTTAGCCACTACATTATATGAAAAGAAAAATATGAACAAAGATAACCATTCTACTGAAAATAGAAAGATGGAACAAACAAGCTTATTTTTCCAAATTCTCTTGAGCAATTATCGAAAATGTTTTGTTTACTACGAAAGAGTTTTAACATTTTGGGGTTCCAAACTATGAAATAACGGCATATAGATTGAGTTAAACATTGGCACAATGGCAGCACTGCGCTGAGGAGGTATAGGGGAAAACAATGCAAAACAAAACACAAGCATATGCACCTCGAATCCACCCAGCAAGAACACAAATGGCAGTGAGGAGAACACGAGCCTCTTCTCTCCCCACCCAACACCTGCTCCTCTTACCAGATGGGAACCTGGTTTCTGTGCATCCCCTGTTCCCAGAAGGCAGTAGAAGGTTCCCAGATGCAGATAGAGCCAGCAGCTCCCCCACAACTTGGAGGCAGCCAGGCAGTCTCTTGGCACAGATCTATAGTGAACAGAAATGTCAGCCCCAGGTAAAGGGTGCGGGAATGGCCAGGAGGCAGGGGTGCTGTCACAAACTGCTGTTCGGCACCTGCATCTACCACCCAGAAAGAAGACCTGGGGACACACCTTCTTCCAGTGCTGCTGGAGGCCTAGGGCAGGCAATAGAAAATGGAAAGTCCAGAAGGAAGTGGCAGAAAAGTGAGTAGACCAGTGAGCCTCGGCCTTTCCTTCTCCACTTCTTAGGATGGTTCCTGGCAGCGTGGGCCAGTGGCCATAGGCTGAGCTTTGGAGTTAGACTGAGCGTCGGATCAAATCCCAGGTGTGCCACATTCTGGTTATGAAACCTTGCAAAGTCATTTAACCTTCTCCTACCTTGCTCACTACTACCTTCATCCTCTTCCTGGTTGCCTTGAGATCAAATCTAAGCTTTTTATTTTATTTTATTTTATTTTATTTTTTAAGACATGTTCTCACACTGTCGCCCAAGCTGGAGAGCAGTGGCACAAACACAGCTCACTGCTGCCTCAACCTCCTGGGCTCAAGCCATCCTGCCAACCTCATCCTCCCAAGTAGCTGGGACCACAGGAATGTGCCACCACAACCCAGGTAATTCAAAAAAATTTTTTTCGTAGAGATGAGGTTTCGCCATGTTGCCTGGGCTGGTTTCGAACTTCTGGGCTCAAGTGATCCTTGCACCTCAGCCTCCCAAAGTGCTGGGATAACAGGCATGAGCCACTGCACCCAGTCTAAATATCCCGTAAACTAAGCTTTTTATGATAACCCATAGTTTCAGGCCCCTGCTTACCTCTTCGGCCTCATTTATCACCCCAAATCTATATTCCAGGGGCCATTGTAGTTCTCATCTCTGGACCTTGCTCATTCTGTTCCTTCTGCCTGGAACACTTTTTCTGCCCCTTCTTTTTTTTTTTTTTTTTTTTTTCCTAGGGTTTTAGGGCTTTTTTTCTTTTTTCTTCCGCCTTCTTTTTTTTTTTTTTTTTTTTCTCACCTTTCGCGTCTCAGTGAATGTCACAACCTCCAAGAAGCCTCCCTTCTTGTCTCCTGTGTACTTTCATAGCACCAAGTACTTACACTTATGGAACATTTATATAACCCTACATTGTAATGCAGCTGTGATGTGCACTTATAACCAAGAGCATTGTAAAAGGCTGTCTGCTGCTCAATGTATCACTATACTGTGTGCTCCTAATGGGAAGAGGACAACATTTAGCAGCACCCTATGAAACTATCATTCATACCTCTTTTATGTTTCTCTTTCCTGCTAGATTGTAAGCCCCATGAGGCCAAGGACTGTATGTATCTTTGTCATTTTTGTAATACCAGAGCCTAGCATATAGGCTGGGCTAGCATATAGCACAAACTTAATGAATATGGTTGACTAAATGAATAAATAAACCTCTCTATGCTTCAGTTTCCCCATCTGTAAAATGGGGAAAAACAAGATTCATCTCAAGAAGTACGTATGTGAGAATTAAATGAGATAGCATGTACAAAGCCCCTGACACATAGCAGAAGTCAATAAATGGCAGATCTATCCATTGATCCTACATGGGTGGTTCCATTCAAACTTTATGTTCTAGGGAAAACTTACACTTAGCAGGTTGTCCACATCCCATCTCAGAAATATAACTCTTGCCCTAAAAATCTCTAGAGAGGATGCCACACCTCTCCTTCTGGCAACTTCCTGTGTTTCCCAGCCCTTTGTTAGTCAATCAGGCAATAATTATGTCTTAATCATGAACATATGCTAGATATTCAACTACAGTATTCACACAGTTTTTCAATCTTGCACAGAACCATCAGAGTCATTTATTCATGATCCTCTCTCTCTCTCTCTCTCTCTCTCTCTCTCTCTCTGTCTCTGAGACACACAGTCTTCACGATACTAGAAAGTTTTCAAGGGGCAAAGAGTTATCCCAGAGTTTAATTTCATTCCCCATCTACTGTGGACTCACCCGATACCAGCTAGATGCTGAGGCAAAAAGACCAAAATAGAGACATGATAGAGAGAAGATATAGACAAAATTAGAGAACTCTCTTTGGGAGTTCCCAGTCTTTTGGAAGGAACAGGCACATAAATAATCTGCATAGTAAATGGACCAACAATGAAAAACACAGGGTAATACCTCAGGCTCCCAGAGGAGGGAGCTAGAGAACAACCTAATGAGATCCTAAAATGGCCCCTGCCAGCCGGCTCTTTCTAACAGGACTTCTTGCCACATCTTTCACCCCCTTGCTCTCATTCTGTCTCCTGTGAAGATGGAGAACAGTTCATCAGCGTCTTCCTGATAATAACTGCCTCAATTCATCATTGAGGCCAGCCCTAAGGAGCACAGAAGTCACCAAGGACACGGTCCCCGTCTGAATATTTCACTGTCACAGAAGTCTATGCAAGATAAGACTTGGAATCTGAGCGGTTGAGTTAACGGGGATTTCCAAGCACTAGCTATTCCACGCTTTCATAGATAAGCTCTTTGCGGGTGGTTGTGAGAATACATCATTCTATTTGTTTCCTGTGAGGGCTACTTTGAGCCCTGACTTGGTCTTCAACCTTCATGGCACTTTATTTTATGTCTTGAAAAACAGGACCCAACTGAAATTCAGAATCATTACTAAATGCAAAGAGAGAGAGAGAGAAGCATGAATTATAAGTGCAATAAAATCTCATTTTTTTTCTGTGTTGCTAATGAGGAGGAACACATTTCTTTCTGAGCATGCTTTCAGAGGGAGGCACATGGAGGAATCCACTGCCAGACAGACACAGCTAAGAACAGGTGGCAGAACAGTCCTCGAACAGCTGTGAGCCGGGTGCTCAGCAGGCATCTTTGACCAACTCCCTCTCCCACAAGCCCTGCTCTGGACACCAGAGTCCCCACCACAGGGAGCCTCCTGAGATACAGAGCACCGTTACTGGGGGAGGATAACCTTATGCTTCCATCCACAGGATCACATTTCTGATGACGACTAACTACCACCCAGAACAGATCCAGATAATGAGGGGCTGGGAGACAGACCTGATAAAATGTAAGCAATGGAATAAGCTGGCAGCATGGAGTGCCCTCAGCTAGAACAGGGTGGTGATCCAAGGGCACGGGTCCCTGGAGGAGTGTGTTAGCTTGCTAGGGCTGCCAAACAATCACCAGAGACTGGGCAGTGTAAACAACAGAAACTTATTCTCACAATTCTAGAGGCTAGAAGCCTGAGATGGGGTTGGCGTCTTCCGAAGCCCCCCTCCTTGGCTTGCAGGTGGCCAGCTTCTCCCTGTGTCTTCACATGGCCTTTCCTCTGTGTGTGTCTGTGTCCTAATTTCTTCTTCTTATAAGGACACCAGTCATATTGGGTTAGGATTTAATTATTTAACCTTAATTTAACCTTAATTATTAACACCTCTTTAAAGGGCCCGTTCCCAAATACAGTCATATTCTCAGACGGTGAGAGATAGGATTTCAACTTGAGACACAGGTCAGCCCTTAAGAAGGAGTGGAATGGGAAACATGGGATGAAAAAAGGAGTGTCTGAGAATCCACCGGTGCAGACCTCACATGAGTTGATCATATGGAAGGCTGCAGGGCAGAGGTGAAGTGTCACAGCTACCACCTCTTCACTGATGACTTCCAAACCTAATTATTCAACTAGGAACACCTCTCACATTCCGGTTCCACATTTCCAGTGGGCTACTGGACATGCACCACCTGGATGTCCTGCCAACATTTTAAGCAAACACAGGAAAATGCAAATGGAACTCATTTCTGATTTTTATTATTGTCATTACTAACCTTCCAGGAATTTTTCATCCTTTCCCTCTCCCCGCAAATCTAAAATATCACCAATGCCCTTTGCTCTTGCTTTCGTGTGTCTCTCGATCCATCTCCTTTCCTCAAGCTGATGGTTACTGCATTTCCTCTGGTCATTATTATCCAGACCACTGAAAATACAGGCCTCATGCCTCCGCCCCCTTTTGTCGCCAATTCATCTATATCTACTACTCCTGGATTAATCTTTCTAAACACTGCTTTTAATATGAACCTACCTCTGCTCTAAAACCTTCCATGGCTCCCCATTATTACTGGAAAAACTTTTAACTATACAACCTAGCATTCTAGGTCTCTGTCCATCTGGTCCCTTCTAGTCTGACAGTCTACTCTTCCCCTAAACATTCTGGAGAAAAGTAGAAATAAATGAATGAACAAACACCCCTACACAAACCCTCCACTCCACAAAAGAATAAGTAAATCTTATTTTCTGCCTCCTTGTAATACGCTCTGTAGATGCTCATGTGCCCAGCATTTTCTCCTCTGCCTTTCTAATTCAACCTGTCTTCTAGTTCCCATCAGTAGTGCCTCCTCCATTCCTGACCTTTCTTGATTGTTAAAAATACCATTTCCTACTTCTCTCAATAGCACTTACCCATTTAGCACTTCAGTGTGATATTTTTCTTATATTTTTTACTGTCGATTCCTGTGCATCATCTTACACCACAACTACATATGTGAGTACGTCTTCCTCCCCAGGCTCTACAAGGGCAGACACAATGCAAAACCTGTGGCACTTAGTAATAACCGAAACACTCATTGAGTATTGATCATATGCCAGGTACTGTGCTAAGTATTTTTCAGGATTATTTCATTTAATTCAAACAACAATTTAATAAGGTAGGCAGTATTATCATTATTATTATTGAGACAGAGTTTTGCTCTTTCTGCCCATGCTGGAGTGCAATGGCGTGATCTCAGCTCACTGTAACCTCCACCTCCCAGGTTCAAGCGATTCTCCTGGAATTACAAGCATGCGCCACCACACCCAGCTAATTTTGTATTTTTAGTAGAGACAGGGTTTCTCTATGTTGGTCAGGCTGGTCTCGAACTCCCGACCTCAGCTGATCCACCAGCCTTGGCCTCCCAAAGTGCTGGGATTACTGGTGTGAGCCACCGTGCCCAGCTGGTAGGTACTATTATTATCCCCATTATACAGATGAGAAGATTGTAGGTTGGAAAGGTTAAATAACTCTCCTAAACTGGCATAACTAGTAAATGACAGAGCTAGGACTCAAACACAGGTCTGCATGACCCAGAAGTCCCTTCTAATAGTACTTTCACAGAGTAAGTGCCTTTCAGAAAGTAAGTGCTGAGCATATGTTTGTGAATTAAGTCTATGCCTGTTACCAAAGCAGTTGGGGTGTGTGACAGGCAAAATTATGGCCCCCAAAGATGTCTACATCCTGGTTCTCAGAGCCTGTGAATGTATTACATTACATTGCAAAGGGGAATTAAGGTTGCAAATGGAATTAAGTTTGCTAATCAGAGGACCTTAAAATAGGGAAGTTATCCTGCACTCTCTGGGTGGGTCCAACGTAATCACAAGGGTCCTTAAAAGTAGATGAGGGAAGCATAACAGAGACTCAGGAGTGATGCAATGTAAGAATCTGACTGCTGTTGCTGGCTTTGAAGATGGAGGAAGGGCTCATAAGCCAAAGAATCTGGAAGCCTCTGGAAACTGGAGAAGAAAAATGGATTTTCCCCTGGAGCCTACAGAAAGGGGTGCAGTCCTACAGCCCGACATGCTCTTATCACCCAGTGAGACATATTGGTGTCAGATTTCTACAATACTGAAGCGTAAGATGAGAAATTTGGTTGTTTTAAGCCACCAAATTTGTGGTAATCTGTTACAGCAGCAATAGAAAGCTAATTCCATGTGCATAAACTGACAGCTGGCCCTGAATTATCCTGATGAATGGGCATTGCCCTGGTGAAAAATAAGTAGGCAGCTCTCTGTAGAACCCAGATAGCTGCCTTCCACCTCCATGGCAATTCTTCATAGACAGAAACTGTACCACTCTCACCTGTTCCTGGGTTGATCCTTTTCCACCCTGTCCCTGCACAATTCTGAAAATAGCTTTACCAAGAAGAGCATGAAACTGTGAACAAAAGTCACACATTAGTGACAAAATTCTCTCAGGAAGATTATTATTCCAATCAAAACATGTATGGTATCCTTTTGAAATATCATTACATCATTACCCCGCACTTTCATTCTGAAGCATTTCCCCTATATTATCTTAGGCATCTGTGCCAGCCCTTAAGTGTGCTTAAATGGCAGTTTCGAGCGCACACCGTGGTTTTTAGTTTGCAGTTTTTTAGTTGATTCCGAGAATTTTTCCCATAAGAGGCCCAAATAGCACTGCAGACAAATGTATTTTTTGAAATAGTAGAAAAACTAACAGTTAAGAATTTTTGGACTAAGTAGCTGACAGGGAACAGGTTGGTGATAGGAGACTGGTGTAGACTCACAGACCCATACCTTCTTGCTCACCCTGTGGCTTGGCCTAATTGATTTTCTAGAATCTTTAACCACTGTGTCGAGGCTGGGGACACACCTTGCATGGTGGCGTGACCACATTGGTGGAGTGAGAACTGGGATCCACATTCTCATTTCTCATTTCCTGTCCAGCTGCCTTTGATGTATTTTCCTTAATCACCTGCACCCTCACTGCTCTGCCACTTTCCTCGTTAGTGGACAGTGAGTCCATGACGTCATAGCTCCAGTTTGATGTTTACGTGTCTATAGTAATGGAAATAATGAAAGCCACCAATCTCCCTTCTATTCTCCAAGTGCTTTACATACACATTATCATTTAATGTTCAGTTTAGTGCTGTGCTTACACCATGGAATTGGGAGCTAGACCACCTTATTTCCAATCCTGGCCCTACCATTCATCAGCTTATGTGACCGTGGGCACATTCATTCACATCTCTAGGACTCAGCTCTTCCATCTGTGAAATGACAATTTTAAAAGGACTTCTTTATAAGGTTGTTGCGAGGATCAAATATTTAGAAGGGTCCTGGTAACACAGTGCCACGTAGGTGTATGAGCTCTTCCCGATCTTTTGAGGTATGTGTGAGACTACGGAGCTCAGAAAAGTGGAACGACTTGGGAACAACTTGCCCAAAGTCACATACTTGATGAGGGGCAGAGGCAGGATATGGAACCAGATCTTCGTGTCTGTAAGGCCATGGATTTTCCGCCCTGCTGCGCCGTCTCGCGTTTGTCCCTGACTGGTTCTGAACCCCCGGCCCCCATTCTCATCCTGCCCAGATAAAACAAGCTGCCTCCCGCAACCCACTGCCTCCTGGGAGCTCCCAGGAACTCTGGACAAAACAATCAGGACAACTGAAAAGTGCGCTCTCCCTGCCGTGCCGGGCATGCCCCTCAGGTGGAGCCAGCGGGGCTTTATTTCGTCCTGCCCGCCGGCCCCCGGGCGCGGCCCCCAGCCAGGCGTCCGGGCTCCTGCCGCGCTGCAGGGACACGAGGGTGCGCGGCTCGCAGGAGGGTGCGCGGCTCGCAGGTGTCCGCGCGCACCGTAGGGCTGCCCGAGTGCGGCTGGCGGAATCCCTCCCCAGCTGGGGAGGAAGGCAGTTGTTTTCTTCCTGGTGGAACGTTCCACTTGAAACGTTTCCACAAGGGCTGTTCTCGCCTCCGACTCCGGGAGGAACTGTAATTAACACAGCAACAAACGCCCACGACGCTAACTGGCAAAGGGAGTGTAACACGAGCCGCTGCTACAACCGAACTGGGCCAATTGCTTTCCCTTCTTGCCTCCCATTTGGTCTGTTTTGGTTCCGCAGTCATCCAACTGTAGCGTTTCTTAAAACATGTCAGTGGCTGGTGTTTGTGTTTTGGGTTGAACAGTTTCACACACGTCGCTGGAGCCCGTGCTCGACCAGCTGCTGTGCTGAGGACTTGCTTTCTGCGGCTTTGGGAGTGTCAGGTAGCAAAACGAAGAGAGTAGTAGACTAGATGGGTGGCAGGGAGGAGGAGGAATTGTCTGCAGTGGAGTTGGGAGCCTCCTCCGGACCAGGACGGGTAAAACCGGTCGGCCAGGTCTCCTGGGGAGCGGGTGGAGACGCCCCACCTCACCTGGCTGCGCTCCGACTCAGGCTTAGCCGGCAGGTTCGGGGGCAATGGGGGATGGGAGAGGGGCCAGGCCCTGGTGGGTCCCGCACACAGTACTCAGAGGCCGACCAGGTGCCATCACAGATGGCCCAGCTTGGGGTGGGCAGCCAGGGTCAGGGCAGGACTGTGTTCTGAGTCCTTTGCGTTTGTAAGGTCTGATTTCCGATGCTGTCCTTATATACACCCTTGCTCCTGCGGAGTTCGGCTTCACGTGGGAACTTGTTAAATGCAGATTCCCAGGCCCTGCCTCAGACCCAGTGAGGCAGAATCTGCCCTTTAACAAGATCCTCAGATGATCTGCAGGCACATTAAATTTTCTGAAGCACTGACTGCCTTATTATGACATATACTTTCTTCTAACGTCTTTCTATCAATGTCCCATCGTGTCAACACACTACCTTAGAAAATTGCAGAACAGGCAGCGGCTTTTAGAGGACTATAACCCTACTCTCAGCTAAATGTCTGCCCCATTTGATGCTTAGTAGTAGCTTTCTGCTAATTATTGCTAAGGAGTAGAGTGGGGAGAGGCACAGCCTGCTATACAGTCCAACCCAGAAAAGCTCAGAGACTAGATGGGGAGCCAAAATCCAAAAAAGAAGAGTGATATAACTCTACAAGGTAAGAATACGCAAGGCAGAAATAACTATCATATAGGCAGCATAAACAGTATGTGCTGCATGCTTAGAAAATTCACTGTATTATCTACCACCAATTTTGTATGTATGCTCTCTACATACAGATTCATACACATACACATGTATCTCTAATATATAGAGACAAAGAGAATATATATTCTGACACAGTAGGATGATCAATATTTATTGAATCAATAGCTAGAGCCCGTTACAACACTTTCTCCTGGAAAGAATTTTGTGTTTTACACCAAACCAGCATGTGTTTGTTCCAAAATTAAAATGTATTACCAATAACCAAAGGTCCATTTCACATGTCTTTTAAAACATTATGTAAGTAGTCATGATAGGTACATGGCTCCCATTTGAACATAATGGATTCTAGAAGCTCAGAGAGGCCCAGCAGAGCTACTTCAAGAATCCTGCTAAGTCTTCCCAATCAGAATAACCCCACATTACCTCCCACATGTCCATTAAGTCCTCCCAGGCCACAATGCCCTCATAGATCACAGACTGTAACTTTTTCAGAGCTGTTTCGTTCTTATGAGTTAGTTATTGATCTGCAAGCTAAACATTTTCAAACTGAGCCTTCACTCAATGGCTTGGAATCACTTCAATTTATTCTGTCAAGTACTCAACTTTCCTTACCTAAGCACTTAATCATGTGAGTTGTACATAGTGAGTACCAGTGAAAAGCGAGGTGGAGCACCCCTCATCTTACCCCATCTGAAGGATCACTACAATTTTAAAAATTTATTTGTTCCATCTAAAGGGACTAAGGTTAACAAAACATTTCAGGCATTTTTTTTTTCTGTTTTATGTCTCTGTTATGTCCCAAGTGCTTAAGACAGATCTGTGGAGAGCAGCAGGTGCTCAATAAATATTTTGAGTTGAGCCAAATTGAACTGGTGCTTGAATACATAACCAAGAAGAGATTATCACTTTATCACACTATGACACTACTCCCTGTACGTGCCATTTCCAACAATATTTAACACACAATCTGAGGTATTCCCTCATGTTTTATCCTTGCTGGAGACAATCAGTGCTGGTAAGATGCTGGAAGGCAAACAAGGATTCTAGAGGGAAGGGGTTGCAGGAGGGAGGGAGGAAGGACATGCATTTAACAACACCTAGTGAGAGGGGGAATGAGAACTGTCACTTCTGAATGTGAACAGTAGAAGGGCAGAACAAAAGGTTGAGAACCCAATCTGGAATATAATTGCTATTTTTAAAATAAAAGTTTCTAAAAGGCAACAACTTCTGGTTCAACAATGCTTCACCATCCACTCCAATAACCACAGCTATTATTTGTTGAGTACTCACTACATGCCAGGCACTGTCCTAGCTCTTTACACTGACTAGCCTTTACACTAACCCTTAGAGGGAGGTGTTATTATTACTCCCATGATAAAAATGAGGAACAGATGAACAGATGTTCAGTCATTTTCCCAAGATCACACAGAGCTAATGGGCTCAAATACAGGGCCAGAAATCAGAGAGAGACTTTGACTCTAGAGCCCGTGCTTGTAACCAGTGGGCTGAGGGTAAGAAACCAAGTGAATTTGAAAGAGAAAACAACCTAGCCGAGGACCCTGCCCTCCTGTCTTTTGTCCTTCTGTAGCAAATGCTCTCAGTCCACTGGCACAGGCCCTCAGCTTACCCTGAAAATCACTGGTAGCTTCAGTGTTTCCTTCTACATTCACTGATGGCCCCCTACATGAAGACCCTCTGCTTGTCTCCGCAGGAGACAAGGGCCAGAAATGCCAGGGAGCGAATGCCCCAGACCCTAAGCCAATGAAGAATGGCAGTCAGTAAATCATTGACTTTTCTGTCCCCTTGTGACATTGTAATAGGATAATTCTGACACGCGTTCTACAGTCTTACAGCAGGCTCCCAGAGGGACTGAGTCCCAACTGTCCTCTGTGCTAATTCTCTCCCCGATACACTCTTTACTGGCTCTCCTCCACTCCTTGCCTCATTTACCCATGTTTCCTGGAATCACCTTTCAAACAAACTCCTTGTCTCAGGATCCACTTTTGAGGAACCCAACTCAAAACACTTAAATAACGTGGTATTGAGTAGAACTTTTCCCATTGCCATGGATTTAGCAATTAGAACCCCAAACCAAGGATGTTCAGTACCCTACATACTAAAGACATCTGAATATGACTAGAGGCAAGACATCTGCTTGGTGTCTTAAGAGAAGGCTGAAAGAGTTCTGCAAACATGCCGGGCACGGTGGCTCATGCCTGTAATCCCAGCACTTTGGGAGGCTGAGGCGGGTGCATCACTTAAGGACAGGAGTTCAAGACCAGCCTAGCCAACATGGCGAAACCCCATCTCTACTAAAAATACAAAAAATTAGCCAGGTGTGGTGGCACACACCTGTAATCCCAGCTACTTGGGAGGCTGAGGCAGAAGAATCGCTTGAACCTGGAGGCAGAGGTTGCAGTGAGCAGAGATTGCGCCATTTGCACTCTAGCCTGAGCAACAAGAGGGAAACTGTCACACACACACACACACACACACACAAGTTCTGCAAACACATTGTCTCCACCTCGTTTCTCTCCTCTTCTCCAATCCATATCAGCAGACGTCTAGGAGAGGAGAATTTAAAGAAATGATTAAAATCCTCTAATAAGGAGTTCTGTAGCTTTTCCTTCCCCTATCCATGGGAGCTTCTGCTACCCAGGATAAGTGAAATTGCACCAAAAGTGGATATTCAAGTCACAGAATCTACAGAGGCTTCTGTAGAGCCCACCAAGAAACACGTATGCACCCTTCCTCCTGGACCAAGAGAACCAGCCTCTGGGCACTGGCCACATAGAAGCCTTCAACTTCCAACAGAGCATCAGTCTTGTGCCCAGCCGAACAAAGTGATGTCTGCTCCTATTTCCCCCTCACTAGCACCAGAAGAGCACGAAGTGAAGGGGAGAAGACAGTGGGAACAGAGAATGTGAGTCTAGACCTGCCACTCCCATAACTTCATGTCCTTTGGGTCAAAACCAGTGGAGAGATGAGTGTTAAACTGGATGAGACATTGAAGTTTTGTAGAGGACTAGATTGTTTTATTTTCTTTTGCTTTTTACTTAGGGTGATTAAAAGCCTGTGACATCTCCTTGAGATATAGGTAAGAAAAGGAAAAGGAATATTCTACCCAGCACAATTAGGGCAGCAACTGGAGAAAAACAATCTTTAATATTTACACCCCAACCAAATTAGGCTTTTCGGTTTTGCAAGTTATACTTGTTTTGTGAAGAGAGTTCAGCAGAGCCTGTCTGGTTATACTATCTAACAAATACTATGGAGTAAAGATGAACTGTCAAATGTGAATGAAAAATTGTTAGGAAGCATTTGAAAGCTTTCTTTGTCCCCACCATTAGATTAAAACAAATTTTCTAGGAGAGGTAAGCAGCAAATAAGCAGACTGCAGCTGGGTATGGTGGCTCATGTCTATAATCACAGCACTTAGGGAGGCTGAGGCAAAAGGATTGCTTGAGGCCAGGAATTTAAGACTAGCCTGGGCAACATAGTGAGACTTCTTCTCTACAAAAAATTAAAAAATAAGCTGAATATAGTGGCGAGTGCCTGTAGTTCCAGCTACTCAGGAGGCTGAGGCAGAGGATCATTTGAACTCAGAAAGTGAATGCTGCAGTAAGCTATGATCTCACCACTGCACTCCAGCCTGGGCAACAGAATGAGATCGCAACTCTTAAAA
>NW_016107520.1:1203830-1228007 GCF_001604975.1 Cebus imitator | reverse complement strand
AACCTCTGCCTCTCAGGTTCAAGCGATTCTTCTGCCTCAGCCTCCTAAGTAGCTGGGATTACAGGAGCACACCACCATGCCTGGCTAATTTTTGTTTTTTTAGTAGAGACAGGCATTCACCATGTTGGCCAGGCTGGTCTTGAACTCCTGACCTCAATGATCAGCCTGCCTCAGCCTCCCAAAGTTGGGATTACAAGTGTGAGCCACCATGTCCAGCCCATGAAGGGTATTTTTAATGCTATATTAAAAAGAGCTAGTTTATAGAAAATGTGTAGGAAAAAAAATCTGTGAAGACAGTCATTAAAGAGATTAACAATAGATCGCTTTATTCCAAGCAGAATTTAACTTCTCTAAGCAGAAAAAGACAAGAAGACACTTTAACATTAAAAACACCTAAATGTTTTTTCCAGGAGGACATATAGGGGATCATGTGTACATTTTTATAGACTCTAGCTCTGTCATTGTCACAAATGGACACTTGCCATTCTGTCTGGCCACTCAGCATCTGAAACTCTGCTTGAAGAGCACCCCTCTGGAGTCTCATCCACACTCCTGGGGCAGAGCCCATTTCCCACTACAAAGCTGAACATGCTAGGCTCTGGATCGCTCAGCCTTCCTGTGGCTGGGCACAGGCACTTCAGCAGTCTCTGTTTATCAGATGCATCCCCTCAGACTTTAAAAGAGGAGGGACTGCCCACGTTTATTGTGGAGATATGTGTTAGTGGTGGCAGCAGGAACATCTGATTTTCAGAGGCAGCAGTGACAGCATTTATGGTAGCCACGTGTGATCATTAATACTGAGTGTCAACTTGACTGGATTGAAGGATACAAAATATTGATGCTGGGTGTGTCTGTGAGGGTGCTGCCAAAAGAGATTAACATTTGAGCCAGTGGACTGGGGAAGGCAAATCCATCCTTAACCTGGTGGGCACAATGTAATCAGCTGCCAGCGAATATAAAACAGGTAGAAAAAGGTGAAAAGGAGAGACTAGCCTAGCCTCCCAGCCTACATCTTTCTTCTGTGTTGGATGCTTCCTGCCCTTGAACATCAGACTCCAAGTGCTTCAGTTTTGGAACTTGGACTGGCTCTCCTTACTCCTCAGCTTGCACAGCCTATTGTGGGACCTTGTGATCGTGTAAGTTAATGTTTAAACTCCTCTGTGTGTGTGTGTGTCTTATTGGTTCTGTCCCTCTAGAGAATCCTGGCTAATACAGCCTGGGCACACCAATGTCAGGAATATCAGCAGCACAAGCTCTAGCATCAATGTCCAGAGAAGACACTTCTGCAGCCTGATCTGGGTATTGTTCTCAACCTGTAGCTTCCCCACAGGTTCTCTGAGCTGCCTTTACATTAATTCTTCAGCTTCTGAAACCTAGGTGGTTTCAGAAGCTGAAGAATTGGAAGCTGCAACATGTAGTGGAAACTGCAAAATGATTTGGAGCAATTATATCCATTAAAAGAAATGAAATTTCATCAAATCCCCTTTGGGATAAGAATCTTCCAAAAAGGCAGTCCCTTTTCCCCACAAGACATAGGGGGAATAAGTTTGCATATCTACAGACTAAAGTACGGAAAATGGAAGTGACAACTTTCATTTATCAGCAAGTCCTAATTTTTTCCAAAGCTTTTTAATAAAAATTTTTTTTGTAATCGGAATTAAAAATGGTCAGAGAACTAGAAGAGAAGTTAGGGAATTCTAAATCCATCACTAAGGATAGTATTTCAAGCAGACCATAAAAGAGAAGCTTGAGTGAGAACATCTAGGAAGCTGTGAGTAACAGCATGAAATAAGCAAAGGTCGATTTAGTTGGATGTCATTGAACGAAGTGCTTTACAATATAGGATCAATATGATCTCTCAAAGAAAAATTATTGAACTTTCATCTGGAAACAGTAAAAATAAAACCAGTCAAACGTGACACTTATTAACCAATAAATTATAGCATATAATAGTTAAAAATAGCAACAAGAGAAACACCTTTTATTTGAAGGTCAAGGTTCCAAGCAAACATTCCCTAATTAATCCTTTCAACAGTATCAGGAATTTATTATTTAGCGTTTTCATAGAAAGCACTCAGTGTTTTCAAAGTGCTTTGCCAACAGTAATTAGATGTTTTTCTCATCAGCCTTGTGAAGTAGGTCAGTATAATTATTCCCATTTTAAAGAAAAACAAGGCAGTCAATAAATACACACAGATAGTGAAGACCACTAACATAATTCTCATGTTGATCACTATCAATTTTTCTACAATTCTCATCTTTAAAATATGTAAAAGCATCTTTTAAAAAATGCCTCATTTTAACTCCCCTCAAAAACCCAACATGGTAGGTGCAATTGCCTCCATTTGCCCAATGAAAAATTGAGGTTCACACAACACACACACACACACACACACACACACACACACACACTTCATACTAGAAAGGTGGTTGCCTATTTTGTCTTCTTGTAAGGCCTAACTCAACCATGGTCCCAGAGCCCAACACGACTGAAGCTAGGCAGGCAACACTCACTTATAAAACAATTCCCTTTCGAAGGGAAAAATATTCCCCAGCATCTGTGCCACATAGTCGAGTGGGTTTTTGCAAAATGCCTTCATACCATCAATAATTCTGAGCTTATTTTATTATAGCAGATCCATGGACCACCAATCCCTTAAGACAACTGTAAGGAACATTTTGAACAGCAAGATGGTACTTGCTACATAGAAAACCAAACACGCAAACAAAATTACCAGATTCCCTGATGGCTTTAGGAAAATCAATCTCGTTGAGAATAATAGGAGCTGATTGGCCTTTGAGAAGAGTAATTCAAAACTGGGCAATCAGATTTAAGAAAACAGTTTAGATGGAGGCAGAAACAAATTTATTTACAAAGGTTTTTTTTGTCATATATGGTAACAAAAATTAACCAAACAAGCATGCTTTTTTTCTCCTCTGTAATTACAGTGGACTTGATATTTTCTTTTTATGGAGAAAAAATGTCATCTGTGTATTTTCTTTGTAATTTAGTTGGACTGTTTGCTAAATGTTAACGATTATAGCAAAATATGAATAAAAAAAAGAAAAATTGTCAGATCGTAGCCTGACCTTCTTTTTTCCCCACTGCATGAATTTTGACTGTATCAAAGCAAAATAGTTTGGAATAGTAATATGCTATTTTCCATTCATCTAACTGACAATTAAGCTAAGTGAAGAAAATTTGTCCTTGAAGTGTATGGAATTATTCAACACGAAACAAAAAAATAACTCAAGTCAGTCCATGTATCTTCAGTCACTACTTTGTAGGTGATGTTTTGTTATCTTGGAAAAGCTGCTTTAGGAAACTTGAGATTTAATACACACTATTTTAAAAACTTGTCCTTTTCATTACAAGCACACTATAGTAATTCTGGCCAAATGTTTATTTTCTTTAGTTATATCTCCTTGAATGTTTCATTTGAGAAAAGCTTCAGTTTGAGAAGCCAAATGTGAGCCATGACAGAATTCCACAAATCGAAAATTACTTAAAGGTTTACATTGGGGTAATTCCAAAAGCAAGGAAATGCCAAAGTACAACAAATCATCACCACGGGGATTTCTCTTTAATGCCTTCCGTCAATCCTTGCTATTTAGCTTCACTTCAGAATGAAAGTCAAAAGCATTCCACGATCCTTTTTTATAGTGATTTCTTTTCCTAATTCAAGTATTCCAAGTTTGTGCAGAGAGGTATAACCAGAAATTCTTTCTTCTGGGGGAGCCCTAAGAGCAATGCCACTGTGTCCTCATTGGTTATCTTCTGTGGGCAGCCCAGTATACTGGGCAGCATTTGGGGACCTCATGAATGAGCTTGGAAAGGGGAACAAACCCCCAGGATTGGTGAGCATAGATATCAACAAGAGCAAGGGACCAGGAACAGATCAAAGGCAGCTGGATCTGTCCCCTTTCCACAGTAGCACCCAGTCACCAGACACTTAACCCTGTCTTTCTTCTCACTAAGCTGTCCACACTCTGCAAACCAAAGTTTCTAGAATAAGGTACTAAATTAAGTTTCAAGGTCCATCTCTCTAGTTCGTAGGGTTAGTAAAGACTGAATGTGATAACATGAGGCCATCAGAAAAGGAAAAAGTGCTGCTTATATTAAGCTACCACCATCACTATCTTAACAGTCAGGGCTATTTGCTCTGCTCCAGCTTGACATGGACACAAATAATAACTAACAGTCGAATGTGTAATATGTGTGGTAGTGTATAAGTCTCACTTAATACAGACCCATGTGGTCTGTAATACAGACTTACAGACCATAAAACAGAAGCATGAAGAAGTGAAGTAACTAACTTGCTAAAATTGAAGCCTCATTTCTCTAACCTTAGAGCCCACTCATTTAACCATATCTTAATTAAAAATATTTATTGTCTTAGTTTGGATTCCTCAGAAAACAGAGCCTAAGACAGAAGGTAATGTGATGTTATTTGCTAGGAAGTGAGCCCCAGGGAGCAGTAGTGAAGGAAAGGGAGAGGACAGGGAAATGAGGAGAGGCGATGACAGGAAGCATGATGGAACTCACCACTACTGACTGATATTGATTGCCCCGTCAACAGGACTTTATCCCTAAGAAATCATATCAGCTGCATCTCATTATGAGGAAAAAAGGGCAGAATTTATTCACTGGCTCCTAGCCTCTGTTAGTTCTAGGGTATTAACTCTTCCACACCTCCAAGTTGCCCTTAAGTGGGCAGGAACCCAGAGCTGAGTGTCCTGGTAGAATCAACAAGGAATCCCAGGGCTGGAGATGAGAGATGTGTACATAGGCAGCAGGCGATGGGCTGTCAGCTTGCACCTGAAATCAGGCAGAATCCATGCAGAGAGAGAGGGTCTGAAGTGGTTCATAAGAAAAGTCTCATGCACATATACTCTACCATGACATTGGATTTCCAAATGGAGCAAAAGGTCAGAAATCAGTCCCATGCAAGCCATAGAGTCATCTACAACTTGGAAATCATTGATTGCTTCTGAAAAAATTATACCAACTCTACCACAGCATTTAGAATGGTATAAGAGTGTGTATACTCACACTAACCTGAATTCATCTCATACAGTGACAATATATATCATCCAACACAATACTATTCACCTATAAAAAGCAGCTCAGCTATCACTTCCCTCTGGGAAGTCTTCCCTAATTCTCTCCCTCACCCCTGCCGTTGGGTTAGGGACCTCCCTCTAGGTTCTGATAATGTCCTATGCATAGATCTCTGCTATTGCCCTTTTCATATTATGTTATAATTATTTGCTAATATGTCAGTCTTCTCCCCAAAGAATGTGAGATTTTTAAGAGACGGACCTGCTGTCATAGGTCTTTGAATCCCCAGAATAGCGTTGTATACCTTAGCATGCATTAGGCACTCAAGGAATACAGTGTAAGGAAAGGGAAGTTGGAAGTGTTGGTGGGGAGTGAAGGCCTGACACAGTCTTTGTGAGAAATGGAAGAGTGAGCAGTCCAGAGAATCCGGAAGAGTGTGCAGGCAGTGCTGAGGGTCCACCTGTGGCCGGCGACTGTGAAGTCATGATGGACTATCTATCCACCTGTGTGACTTTCTCCACTAGCACCTAACTGGAGAGGACAGAGCAACTTTGAAGCACATGTTGTAGATTTTGATAAGTGCTGTGATCAGGAGGTCAAGAAATAATAATTTAACAGGCTGTTAAATGGTATTTCCTGCTGAGACCCCAATCTATGGATAATGGGTATAAATGTTTGCAAATTCAAAGGAGTGGTAGTGTCAGTTAGTTATATCCAGGGCTTACTAAGAGGTAAACAGAAATCAGTCCTGCAGCCTTTAGCCTATTGCCCATCTCTAAGCTATAAGACAAGATGAAATTTTTTTCAGAGAAAAATTCTTTAAAGAAAATTGTCATTCTGGAAAAAAACATTATGGCACTTCCCCTCACCTTTCCAGAGGAGGTTGATGGTCACTACCCTCAAGCCAAACGAGAGAGCTGTTGGTCCAGTAGTCTCATGAGGCCTGTGATTGGCAGAATTCTAAGATGATGCCCATCCCCCCTCCAAGGACCCCATACCCTTGTATAATCACCTTCCCTTGAGTGTGGGTGAGACCCGTAGCTATGAGGGCTATCACTCCCATGATTATATTACATTACATGACAAAAGAGATATTGAAGATATAATTAAAGTCTTAGACAAGTTCACGAAAGGGAAGCTTACCATGAGTGGGCCCAACCTAGTGAGGTAAACTCTTAAAAGGGTGTCTAATAGTCTCAGATGCCGTCTTGCTGCTCTAGAAGAAAGCAGACAGCCGTGCTATAAACCGTCTATGGGGGCCATGTGACAAGAAACAGTGAGTGACTTATAGAAGCTGACAGTGGTCCCCAGTTGACAGCTAGCAAGAAAACAAGGACCTTAGTCATACAGCTGCAAGGAAATGAATTCTACCAAAAAGCAATGAGCTTGAAAGAGGACCCAAAGTCTTAGGTGCAAATCACAGTTTGGTGTAACAGCTTGATTTCAGCATGGCGAGACCCTTAGCAGAGGACTCAACTAACTCCTACCAGGACTCCTGACCCATAAAAACTGTGACATAATACATTTGTGTTGTTTTAAGCTGCTAAGCTTGTGGTAATTTGTTAATCAACAACGGAAAATGAAGGTGGCGCCTAAGCAAAATGTGGTAAAAATTCTTAAGAAATAGTCACGCCTGGCCCTTAGGGTTGGAGAATGACAAAGGCCGATGCCTCATTCTTACCTGGAGAAGTCTGAGGGTGAATGGTTGCCTAAAACTGTTACCTGCAATGGCATGGAAAGACGAGAAGCCAGCAGGGTATGTATTTATTTTGAGCCAAGTTATCCCTGCTGAAGTAGCTAGGAATGAGATTTCTCAAAAAGACTCGAGAGAACTCTCTCTGGGGAGAGACGCTCCCAGCAGAAGGTGTCTATCGGAAGAGCAGTGTAAGAGATCAGCTGGAGAGGGCCGTCCCTGGTGAGCAATGTGAGGTAGGAGGTCTACTGAGTGGTGGGAGCATCTCTGAAGAACACACAGAAGCTCCCACAGGAGAAACAACCAGCAATAAGACATATGACTTGCACAGGCAGACAAGTATTGCATGATCTTGCTCTTAAGTAGAATCAATAAAAAGTGCTTCTCAAAGAAGTACACAGTAGAATAGCAATTACCAGAAGATAGGCAGGGTGAGGGAAGGAGAGAGTGGTGAGTGATTGGTCAACAAGTACAAAGTTACCGTTAGATAGGAAGAGTAAGTTCTGGATTCTATTAGGAGAGTGACTAGAGTTCACAACAATGTATCGGATATTACAAAATAGCTTAAAGAGGCATTTTTAAAATATTTTCACCACAAAGAAATGACAAATGGTTAAGATGATAGATATGTTAATGACCCTGATTTGATCAGTGCACAATTTATACATGTATTGAAACATCATGCTCTCCATCAATATGTGCAATTATTGTGTGTAAATCATTTTTAAAAGGACATCTGCCTTGACAGAGGACAGTGATGGCCATGTACTATCAGCACCAGTCAAGTAAGAAACTGCCCATCCCCAGGGACATTTGCAATATCTGGAGATACTTTTGGTTGTTACAGAGGGAAATAAGGTGGAGGTGAGCCTGCTACTAGCATCTAGGGAGTAAAAGCCAGGCTGCTAAATATCCTTTAATGCATCGGACAACCCCCCACAATGAAGTCCAAAATGCCAAAAGTGCTGAGGTTGGTCAAATCTCGAATCCCTTCCTTCCCTGTCTTGCATGAGCCCAAGGCAGCAAAGAGAGTGAGAGAGGAGGTGAGTAGAGGACAGGAAAAGACTTTACCTCACTTCTGTAGTGTCATCCTACAGCATTTCAATGCCATCCAATGAAGGGAGAGAGGGGCACCTTTGAACTGAATGAGAGATGCAAATGGAGGCATACCTCAGTGATACTGCAGGTTCAATTCCAGACCACTGCAATAAAGCAAGTCACACAAATTTTTTTGTTTCCCAGGCATATAAAAGTTATGTTTACACTGTACTTTAGCCTTCTATGTGTGCAATAGCGTTATGTTTAAAAGTGTACACGTCTTAACTTTAAAATTCTCTATTGCTAAAAAAATGCTAACGATAATCTGAGCCTGCAGCAAGTTGTAGTATTTTGGCTGGTGGAGGGTCTTGCCTTGATGTTGATGACTGCTGACTGATCAGGGTGCTGGTTGCTGACGGTTGGAGTGGCTCTGGCAATGTCTTAAAATATGACAACAATGAAGTCTGCCACATTGATCAACTCTTTCTTTCTCTATAGCATGCAATGCTGTTTGATAGCATTTTCCCCAAGTAGAATTTTTTTCAGAATTAGAGTTAGTCTTCCCAAATCCTGCCAATGCTTTATCAGCTCCGTTTATGTAATATCCCAAATCTTTCACTATCATTTCAACAGTGTTCACAGCACCTTTACCAGGAGTAGATTTCATCTCAGGAAACCACTGTCTTTGCTCATCCACAAGAAGCAGCTTCTTATCTGATTCAAGTTTTATCATGAGATTGCAGCAATTCAGTGGTATAGGCTCCACTTCTAATTCTAGCTCTCTTGCTATTACTTCCTCTACTAAAGTCTTGACTGTTCAAAGTCATCCATGAGAGTTGGAATCAACTTCTTTCCAAACTCCTGTTAATGTTGGTATTTTGACCCCCCATGAATCAAGTTTTTAATGGCATCTAGAATGGTGAATTCTTTCCATAAGGTTTTCAATTTATTTTGCTCAGATCCATCAGAGGAACCATTATCACTGGCAGCTATTGCCTTACAAGATGTACTTCTTAAAAATAAGACTTGAAAGTTGAAAGTACTGTGTGATCCATGGGCTGCAGAATGGATATATTTAGCAGCCATGAAAACAACATAAATCTCCTTGAACATCTCCATCAGAGCTTTTGGGTGACTAGGTGCATTGTTAATGAGCAGTAATATTTTAAAAAGAATCTTTTTGTCTGAGCAGTAAGTCTCAACAGTGGGCTTAAAATATTCAGTAAATCATGCTGTAAACAGATGTGCTGTCATCCAGGCTTTGTTGTTCCATTTATAGAGCACAGGAAGTGTAGATTAAGCATAATTCTTAGGGTTGTAGGATTTTCAGAATGGCAAATGAGCATTAGCTGTAACTTAAAAGTCACCAGTTACATTAACCTCTAACAGAAGAGTCAGCCTGTCCATTGAAGATTTGAAGCCAGGCATTAGCTTCTCTTCTCTACCTATGTAGATCCTAGATGGCATCTTCTTCCAATAGAAGCTGTTAAAAATCTGTTATTTAGTGTAACCACCTTCAACAACAATCTTAGCTAGATCTTCTGGATAACTTGCTATTGCTTTTATTTAGAGCAGGATTTGCTGCTTTTCCTTGCACTTTTAGGTTATGAAGATGGCTTCTTACCTTAAACCTCATAAGCCAAATTCTGCTAGCTTCAAAGTTTTCTTCCCTCAGCTTTCTCATCTTTCTCAGCCATCATAGAATTGAAGAGAGTTAAGGCCTTGCTCTGGATTAGGCTTTGGTTTAAGGGAAGGTTGTAGCTGGTTTGATCTTCTCTGCAGACCACTCAAACTTTCTCTGTATCAACAAAAGAGCTGTTTCATTTTCTCATCATTCCTGTGTCCACTGGAGTAGCACTTTTAATTTCCCTCAAGAACTTTTCCTTTGCATTCACAACTTAGCTACTTTGGCACAAGAGGCCTAGCTTTTTGCCTACCTCAACTTTCAATACGCCTTAATCACTAAACTTAATTATTTTCAGCTTTTGATTTAAAGTGAGAGACATGTGACACTTCCTTCCACTTTAACACTTAGAGGCCAATATAGGGTTATTAATTGGCCTAATTTCAATATTGTTGTGTTTCAGGGAATAGGGAAGCTGAAGGAGAGGGAGAGGGATGGGGAAATGATTGGTTAGTAGAGTAGTCAAAACACACACAACATTTATCAATTATGTTCACCATGCCATCTTACATAGGTATGGTTCATGGAACTGTTCATGGCACCTCAAAACAGTTACAGTGGTAACATCAAAGATTGCTGATCACAGATCACAATAACAGATATAATAATAATGAAAAAGTATGGAATAGGGTGAGAATTACCAAAATGTGACACAGAGATACAAAGTGAGCACAAGCTGTTGGAAAGAAAGCACCTGTAGACATGCTTGCTTGATGCAGGTTTGCCTCGAACCTTCAATTTGTAAAATACACAATCGCTGAGAGGCACAATAAAACAACGCACAATAAAACATGATGTGCCTATATTGATGGGACTTTTTAGCACCCCAAAATGAGACTTTGCTGTTAACCACATGTGACTAGCAAAGCTATGGAAGTCCAAGATAACAGGAGAACAGAGTCAAGGAGGTACAACTGAGTTTGTTTTGTTTTGTTTTGAGATGGAGTTTCTCATAATCTGTTCTGTGCCTCTTTCCTAGCTTCTGGTGATGGCCAACAATCCTTGGTGTTCCACAACTTGTAGCTGTGTCACTCCCACTTCTGCCTCCACCTTCCGTGGCACTCTCTCTGTGCCCTGTGTCTTTACCTTATATGGACACCAGTCATATTGCATGAGGAACCCACCCTGCTCCAGTATGATGTCATTTTAATTAATTATATCTGCAAGGATCCTATTTTCAAATGAGGTCACATTCTGGAGTGCTGGGAATTAGGGCTTCAACATATCTTTTTTGGGAAACACAATTCAACCTCTAATGTCCCTTAAGGGAATGAGGGTGCAGCATAGGGCAGGGAAGGAGTCTGGCCAAGATATGAGTTTAGCTCAGTTCCAGCCCCAGCCTAATACCACCAGGAGCTCCAGAGCCTGAATGGCATCACAAAGTCATCCCCTTTCAAGGGACAGAGCAAGCAGCCTTTTGTAATCCCTGAATTGGCCAACCATTGGCTGCAGGTAGTCCCTGACAGGAAAATCTATCAGCCCAAGCATTTCTGGTTTAGGTTTCCATTCACCCAAGGGCAGTTGTTGTCTAACGTTACTGTGCATCAGAAACACAGACGGCTAGACCCCAATTCCAAGTTTCTGAGTCAGTAGGTAGGGCCTGAGAATTTGCATGTATAACAAATTCCCAGGTGATGCTCTGCTGCTGGTCCCAGGACCACACTTTGAGAACCACTGATGCAGCGCAAAAATTCTTAATGGGGGCGGTTGTGAGTAGCCAGTGGTCAACACTTAGAGCAGCGAGGGGCTGGGATGGGTTCACTGGAGGGTTAAGGGAACCCAGGCAGAACAACAACAATATAGTAACTAACCACTCTTCTTCACAAAGTTGAGGTACACGGGAGTGGGAAAATAAACACAGAATGACAGCAGGGGAAACCGTGTCCTTCAGAGAGAGCCAGATTTTTGTTGCAGCAAAAAGGAGATCAACTCCTACAAAAAGAGGTTGTGGAAAGAGAGATGATACCAGTACCAGTGTAGACTGCCAGGTTTTCTGGATAAAAAAGCCAGAAAAAGGAGTTTCTATTTTTCAAACGATTGGTGAGTCAAGCAGGGTGTACAGTAATAATGCAGGTGATTTTAAAGCTACAGAATCTTTCTTGGATCTCCCCTGTGTGCCTTGTGACCAAATTGGCTACCAACGCCATTACTCCTTTTTTTCTTTTTCAATCTCTATGAGTCATTGAGTGGCTGCCAACTATGCAACCACACCACGCAGTCGTCCAGAGGGCCTGAAGAATCCCATCAAGCGTGCTACAGTCTGGTTATTTAATTGGTAGAGACAAAGCTTTATGGCAGCTTTAAGGTGTGGCTGAAGCTTAACTACATGGCTCTTCTAGCAGGAGAGTTATCAAAGATGGTACAAAATTGCAGCAATTTTACTGAAGCTGAGAAAATGTTCCATGGTTAGAAAGGGAAAAGAAATGATTTCAAATGCATTTATAAAAGACAAATTAAAATAGGCAATTTAAAGACATGGGTAGCACTATGTAAAGGGAGCACGGAGTGGATTATCCTTGATATCCACAGAGGTTGCTTGAAAAACAAATCTGGGAATGAAGTATGAACGAATTTAATAGCATCAGACTAAATTATGAAACTAAATGTTTAGAAAATAGCAGAATGTCTTCAAGTTAAAAGCAAAGAACAGAAAGGTTTTCAAAGAGCTTCATTTCAAGCTGAATGGAAAACAGATGGAACAACCCATATGAAACAAGAAGGAAGCTTCCTCTTGGGGAAGCATATCCTTAAGAGATTCACACATTTTGAAATTGGGAGCCACATCTTTATTAGGCAGCTACCCAAGGAAGTCTTATGGGACAAAAAGCCTTTAAAAGTTGGGATTCTCTAATATTTATAATCTTGCATTGGAAGGCTATTTTACCTTTTATTTTTTATATAAAGAAAAATAGGCTTGATGTGGGGGCTCATGTCTGTAACCCCAACACTTTGGGAGGTTGAGGCAGGAGGATCACCTGAGGCCAGGAATTCAAGGCCAGCCTGGGCAACATTGCAAGACTCTGTCTCTACAAAAATGCTTTAAAAAAATGCATTCTCACTGCAGAAATTATAGAAAGTTCAGAGTATACATACTTTCAGAAGTTTGTACTAGTAGTAGTACTCCTAAAAGCATGCAGAGGAAAATAACCCCTTCATGGAAACAAAATCATGGAATATACCATTTTTTCTTCATTGCAATAGAGATTGTGTTGCTTTTGACCACCTGTGTCACAATTTTTTCACTTAACACCATATCACAAACTTTTCCAGTATGTATAAGGAATTGGTCTTTTTTATTTACATAAGTAAGCTTTGTTTATACAACTGTTAACTTACGATGTTAGATGACAGAGTGTTATCAAGAAATCCCAGAGTTCCCACACTGGTATCATAAGCTAGAGCCAAAAAAGCCTGCTATATTTTGATATCAATGTCAGGTGGGACAAGTGTATAAAACAACAAATATATCTCTGTATTGATCTGTGCCTTGCAATAATCTGTCCATGTTCTAGAAACTCCTTCTCCTACTCTGTAATATTACCAAACTCAATAATACAATAAGTGAATCTCTTTTAAATAGTTTCTTTTAGTTTTAGCTATGATACCTGTAGATAGATAGATAGATAGATAGATAGATAGATAGACAGATGTACATAACAAAAATACAATTTTTTATTGAGACAGAGTCTTGCTCTGTCTCCCAGGCTTGAGTGCAGTGGCACAATCTCAGCTTACTGCAACCTCTGCCTTTGGGGTTCGGTGATTCTCCTGCCTCAGCCTCCCAAGTAGCTGGGACTACAGGTATGCACCACCATGCCCGGCTTTTTTTTTTTTTTTTTTTATAGTAGAGACGGGGTTTTGTCACGGTGGCCAGGCTGGTCTTGAAATGCCTAATCTCACACAATCAGCTTCAACTTTAAATCCTATTTTTTTTTCCCAAAATGAAAGTATATTAACTTTGTTGGGTTTTGTTTTTGAATTATAAAAGCAGTTTATGCTCTTAGTTGAAGAAATAGCAATAGACTGAATCAACTAATTAAAGTAAAATAATAGAATATACAAACACATTTTAAAAGAAAAAATAATCACTAGTAATCCAAACATCCAAAATAAACACTGCTAACATTTTTTTTACACGGCAAAATAATACCATCTCTTTAGATAACACTAAGAGGGTAGAATATAGTCGTTAAGAGCAAAGATTCTGATATTAGTCAGCCTGGATTGAAATCCCAGCTCTGCCATTCTGTGATCTTAGCCAAGCTACTTCACCTCTCTGCACCTCAGCCTACAGGGCATTAAATGAGTTAGCATAAGCAATTAGAAAAGTGTCTAGCACGTGGTGAGTCTATATAACAGCTAGGAACTATTGTTGTCCTTAAGCAAACGTATTCTTACTGACTTGGGAGATGGCATAAAAGGATAATCTAAATCATGTGAGCAATTCTGCCCATCCTTTCAACTCAATAAGTGTATGCCTTGAGTGAATGTGAAATAGGAGATACAAATCTGCAGTTCCCCCAGTAGGACTGTTCCCAGCTACTTCTGTGGGAGGATCTCATGTTTAAAGATAAGTATTTTATGGCCTACAACATGACCTCTAAACACAAGTCCACTACTTCATCCGGCATCTAAGCAGAAGAAATGACACTCCATTCCAGTGCTGGGGAAGACACTGCCATATTGTTCTCCAATGTGGGACATTCTTAAGTGATTTTCTGTAGTCAAGGTATCTATATGTAATTTTGCCTTAAATTCTGATATCTAAGATATCATTCTACCATATATCTGAATTCATTTCCTACTGTTGCAGTGATAAATTAGAACAAACTTGGGGACTTAAAACAACAGAAATGTATTCTCTCACAGTTCTGGAGGTCAGAAGTCCAACATTAGTTTCACTGGGCCAAAATCAAGGTATTAGTGAGGCAGCATTTCCTCTGGTGACTCCAGGGAAGAATCCATTCCTCGATTCTTCCAATTTCTGGTGGCTGTCAACATTCCTTGGCTTGTAGCTGCATTCTCCCAATCTCTTCCTCTGTGGCAACATTGCTTTCTCTCCTTTTGTCTGTATCAAATCTCCCTTGGAATTTCTTTTATAAGGACATTTTTGATTATATTTAGGACCCATCCCTATAGTCCAGGATAATCCCCCCATGTCAAGATCTTTAACTTATTTACATTTACAAAATCCCCTTTGCCATGTAAGGTAACAGTAAACGCTTTGGGAATTAGCATAGGAACATATTTGGGGCCATTGTTTAACACATCAAAATATCCATTAAAATTTTTCATGTGCATTGGAGGTGGAGGGATGGGAAGGAAGGAAGGAAGGAGAGAGAAACTTCATGAGTGTCACCAAAACTGTGGTTTGATTTGGATGCCATTGAGCCAACACAGCCATGTTCTAGGTGCAGGCTGATCTCCAGAGAAGGGAAATCAGTTGCTATTCAACAGGCTTTTATAATCTGCTTTGAACACACCAGGTGGATCTTCAATTACAATATTTCCCAAGGTTTAGCTTAACAAAGCAAGTTCTAGCTCCCCATCCTCTCCATGTGTTGTTTTCAGTAAATACACATTTGGTCTTGTGTGAAGAAAGAGGATTTCTCAAGCCCTGTTTCAGGATCCGTATACTCTAACCCATTTGTCTGATTCCAACACCCCCACCCCACACTAACTAATTTTTCAAATGTTTTCAGGAATAATCAGTTTTGCTAACACATGAAATCCAAATTTCCAATTTTGTAATAAGATTAAAATCAGAAAGTAGAAGCCAGAAACTGCCTTTCATCAAAACACAAGAATTGTATGTCTCTATGCATATTGTCAAATTTTGTCAAAAAGGAAATGAAAAGGTAGAAAGCTAACTCTTGTTCATGTGATAATCAACCCATTTTTTATTTCCCTCTCAAATAAAAGGAATAGATGCATAAGAATTGGTGCTGAAAAAGTAAAACAATAGTAATACTACATTTGGAAGATTCTATTCAGAATATGTGCATGGAGAAAATCAAAAGGTGCTAAAATCTCCAGATTAATAGAAGCAGTTATTCCACTTAGAAAAAGTTCAGGCTACAGCCCTCATTTTCTTTTAGTGGTTTGAATAATAATGTGATTGAATATAGATCTTGCAAAATTTATGAATTAGATTAATTCAACTTCAGAATGTGTTGTTTTGGAAGCAGCTAGATCGAGGTCAAGACTGCATGTAGATACTGGGCAGAGGAAAAGAGATGGTTGGATACATGTAGCCTGAGTTACTCCTGAGAAGCCTGCTGCAGTAACTGCAATAAAAACCATCATCAGAAAAGCTCTGTGAGAAGCAAAGTGGGGTGGAGAAGTGAGGATGAGAATTCAGAGTCTTAGGCTTTGGTTTTGGCCTAAGAACTATGCTTTTCTACTAAAAAGTTCAGTTGTCTCACAGTTACATAGAGGGGCTCCAGGACTATTCCAGCCAGCTTCATGTAATGGATCAATGGAAAAAGTTTGGGAACCACAAAACCCAAGACAATTATGGAGAACTATATTCATATCAAATGTGTACACACACACATTTCTCATCTGAGAACTAGAAAACCCTGGTGTACAATGCTTACATGTTTTGTTTTGTTTTTTATTGTACTTCAGGTTCTAGGGTACATGAGCAGATCATGCAGAATTGTTGCATAAGTACACACATGGCAATGTGGTTTGCTGCCTCCATCTCCCTGCCACCTACATCTGGCATTTCTCCCCATGTTAGCCCTCCCCAGCCTCCCCACCCCCAACGCTGTCCCTCACTTGCCCCCTACAACAGACCCCAGCATGTGATGCTCCCCTCCCTGTGTCCATGTGTTCTCACTGTTCATCACCCACCTATGAGTGAGAACATGTGGTATTTGATTTTCCATACTTGTGTCAGTTTGCTAAGAATGATGGTTTCCAGATTCATCCACGTCCCTACAAAGGACACAAACTCATCGTTTTTTATGGCTGCATAGTATTCCATGGTGTATATGTGCCANATATAATAAAAATTTTTAATATACCACAATTTTTTTTTTGAGACAGAGTCTCACACTGTTGCCCAAGATGTAGTGCAATGGCACGATCTTGGCTCCCTGTGACCTCCACCTCCTGGGTTCAAGCGATTCTCCTGCCTCAGCCTCGAGTAGCTGGGATTACAGGTGCCTGCCATCATGCCCAGCTAATTTTTTTTTTTTTTTAATAGTAGAGACGGGGTTTTGTCACGGTGGCCAGGCTGGTCTTGAAATGCCTAATCTCACACAATCAGCTTCAACTTTAAATCCTATTTTTTTTTCCCAAAATGAAAGTATATTAACTTTGTTGGGTTTTGTTTTTGAATTATAAAAGCAGTTTATGCTCTTAGTTGAAGAAATAGCAATAGACTGAATCAACTAATTAAAGTAAAATAATAGAATATACAAACACATTTTAAAAGAAAAAATAATCACTAGTAATCCAAACATCCAAAATAAACACTGCTAACATTTTTTTTACACGGCAAAATAATACCATCTCTTTAGATAACACTAAGAGGGTAGAATATAGTCGTTAAGAGCAAAGATTCTGATATTAGTCAGCCTGGATTGAAATCCCAGCTCTGCCATTCTGTGATCTTAGCCAAGCTACTTCACCTCTCTGCACCTCAGCCTACAGGGCATTAAATGAGTTAGCATAAGCAATTAGAAAAGTGTCTAGCACGTGGTGAGTCTATATAACAGCTAGGAACTATTGTTGTCCTTAAGCAAACGTATTCTTACTGACTTGGGAGATGGCATAAAAGGATAATCTAAATCATGTGAGCAATTCTGCCCATCCTTTCAACTCAATAAGTGTATGCCTTGAGTGAATGTGAAATAGGAGATACAAATCTGCAGTTCCCCCAGTAGGACTGTTCCCAGCTACTTCTGTGGGAGGATCTCATGTTTAAAGATAAGTATTTTATGGCCTACAACATGACCTCTAAACACAAGTCCACTACTTCATCCGGCATCTAAGCAGAAGAAATGACACTCCATTCCAGTGCTGGGGAAGACACTGCCATATTGTTCTCCAATGTGGGACATTCTTAAGTGATTTTCTGTAGTCAAGGTATCTATATGTAATTTTGCCTTAAATTCTGATATCTAAGATATCATTCTACCATATATCTGAATTCATTTCCTACTGTTGCAGTGATAAATTAGAACAAACTTGGGGACTTAAAACAACAGAAATGTATTCTCTCACAGTTCTGGAGGTCAGAAGTCCAACATTAGTTTCACTGGGCCAAAATCAAGGTATTAGTGAGGCAGCATTTCCTCTGGTGACTCCAGGGAAGAATCCATTCCTCGATTCTTCCAATTTCTGGTGGCTGTCAACATTCCTTGGCTTGTAGCTGCATTCTCCCAATCTCTTCCTCTGTGGCAACATTGCTTTCTCTCCTTTTGTCTGTATCAAATCTCCCTTGGAATTTCTTTTATAAGGACATTTTTGATTATATTTAGGACCCATCCCTATAGTCCAGGATAATCCCCCCATGTCAAGATCTTTAACTTATTTACATTTACAAAATCCCCTTTGCCATGTAAGGTAACAGTAAACGCTTTGGGAATTAGCATAGGAACATATTTGGGGCCATTGTTTAACACATCAAAATATCCATTAAAATTTTTCATGTGCATTGGAGGTGGAGGGATGGGAAGGAAGGAAGGAAGGAGAGAGAAACTTCATGAGTGTCACCAAAACTGTGGTTTGATTTGGATGCCATTGAGCCAACACAGCCATGTTCTAGGTGCAGGCTGATCTCCAGAGAAGGGAAATCAGTTGCTATTCAACAGGCTTTTATAATCTGCTTTGAACACACCAGGTGGATCTTCAATTACAATATTTCCCAAGGTTTAGCTTAACAAAGCAAGTTCTAGCTCCCCATCCTCTCCATGTGTTGTTTTCAGTAAATACACATTTGGTCTTGTGTGAAGAAAGAGGATTTCTCAAGCCCTGTTTCAGGATCCGTATACTCTAACCCATTTGTCTGATTCCAACACCCCCACCCCACACTAACTAATTTTTCAAATGTTTTCAGGAATAATCAGTTTTGCTAACACATGAAATCCAAATTTCCAATTTTGTAATAAGATTAAAATCAGAAAGTAGAAGCCAGAAACTGCCTTTCATCAAAACACAAGAATTGTATGTCTCTATGCATATTGTCAAATTTTGTCAAAAAGGAAATGAAAAGGTAGAAAGCTAACTCTTGTTCATGTGATAATCAACCCATTTTTTATTTCCCTCTCAAATAAAAGGAATAGATGCATAAGAATTGGTGCTGAAAAAGTAAAACAATAGTAATACTACATTTGGAAGATTCTATTCAGAATATGTGCATGGAGAAAATCAAAAGGTGCTAAAATCTCCAGATTAATAGAAGCAGTTATTCCACTTAGAAAAAGTTCAGGCTACAGCCCTCATTTTCTTTTAGTGGTTTGAATAATAATGTGATTGAATATAGATCTTGCAAAATTTATGAATTAGATTAATTCAACTTCAGAATGTGTTGTTTTGGAAGCAGCTAGATCGAGGTCAAGACTGCATGTAGATACTGGGCAGAGGAAAAGAGATGGTTGGATACATGTAGCCTGAGTTACTCCTGAGAAGCCTGCTGCAGTAACTGCAATAAAAACCATCATCAGAAAAGCTCTGTGAGAAGCAAAGTGGGGTGGAGAAGTGAGGATGAGAATTCAGAGTCTTAGGCTTTGGTTTTGGCCTAAGAACTATGCTTTTCTACTAAAAAGTTCAGTTGTCTCACAGTTACATAGAGGGGCTCCAGGACTATTCCAGCCAGCTTCATGTAATGGATCAATGGAAAAAGTTTGGGAACCACAAAACCCAAGACAATTATGGAGAACTATATTCATATCAAATGTGTACACACACACATTTCTCATCTGAGAACTAGAAAACCCTGGTGTACAATGCTTACATGTTTTGTTTTGTTTTTTATTGTACTTCAGGTTCTAGGGTACATGAGCAGATCATGCAGAATTGTTGCATAAGTACACACATGGCAATGTGGTTTGCTGCCTCCATCTCCCTGCCACCTACATCTGGCATTTCTCCCCATGTTAGCCCTCCCCAGCCTCCCCACCCCCAACGCTGTCCCTCACTTGCCCCCTACAACAGACCCCAGCATGTGATGCTCCCCTCCCTGTGTCCATGTGTTCTCACTGTTCATCACCCACCTATGAGTGAGAACATGTGGTATTTGATTTTCCATACTTGTGTCAGTTTGCTAAGAATGATGGTTTCCAGATTCATCCACGTCCCTACAAAGGACACAAACTCATCGTTTTTTATGGCTGCATAGTATTCCATGGTGTATATGTGCCACATTTTCCTTGTTCAGTCTATCATTGATGGGCATTTGGGTTGGTTCCAGGTCTTTGCTATTGTAAACAGTGCCACTATGAACATACCTGTGCATGTGTCTTTATAATAGAATGATTTATATACTTTGGGTATATACAAAGGATTGGATTGCTGGGTCAAATGGAATTTCTATTTCTAGGTCCTCGAGGAATTGCCACACTGTCTTCTACAGTGCTTGAACTAGTTTACACTCCCACCAACAGTTTGAAAGTGTTCCTATTTCTCCACATCCTCTCCAGAATCTGTTGTCTCCAGATTTTTTAATGATCGCCATTCTAACTGGTGTGAGGTGGTATCTTAATGTGGTTTTGATTTGCATTTCTCTAATAATCACTAATGATGAGCATTTTTTCATATGTTCGTTGGCCTCATATATGTCTTCTTTTGAAAAGTGTTCATATCTTTCGCCTACTTTTGGATGAGTTTGTTTGTTTTTTTCCTGTAAATCTGTTTTAGTTCTTGGCAGATACTGGATATTAACCCTTTGTCAGATGGGTAGATTGCAAAAAATTTTTTCCCATTCTGTTGGGTGCTGGTTTACTCTAATGATTGTTTCTTTTGCTATACAGAAGCTCTGGAGTTTAATTAGGTCCAATTTGTCTATTTCAGCTTTTGCTGCCAATGCTTTGGTGTTTTAGTCATGAAGTCCTTGCCTATGCCTATGTCCTGAATGGTTTTGCCTAGGTTTTCTTCTAGGGTTTTTATGGTGTTAGGTCTTATGTTTAAGTAATTAATCCATCAGGAGTTAATTTTAGTGTAAGGTGTCAGGAAGGGGTCCAGTTTCTGCTTTCTGCACATGGCTAGCCAGTTTTCCCAACACGATTTATTAAACAGGGACTCCTTTCCCCATTGCTTGTTTTTGTGAGGTTTGTCAAAGATCAGATGGTTGTAGATGTGTGGTGTTGCCTCCGAGGCCTCTGTTCTGTTCCATTGGTCTATATGTCTGTTTTGGTACCAGTATCATGCTGTTTTGATTACTGTAGCCTTGTATTATAGTTTGAAGTCAGGTAGCATGATGCCTCCATCTTTGTTCTTTTTGCTTAGAATTGACTTGGCTATGCGGACTCTCTTTTGGTTCCATATGAAGTTTAAGATGTTTTCTTTTTTCCAGTTCTGTGAAGAGGGTCATCGGTGGCTGGATGGGGATAGTGTTGAATGCATAAATTACTTTGGGCAGTATGTCCATTTTCACGATACTGATTCCTCCTAACCATGAGCATGGAATGTTTTTCCATCTGTTTGTGTCCTCTCTTATTTCCTTGAGCAGTGGTTTGTAGTTCTCCTTGAAGAGGTCCTTTACATCCTTTGTTAGTCATATTCCTAGGTATTTTATTCTCTTTGTAGCAATTGTGAATGGCAGTTCATTCTTGTTTGGCTCTCTTTAAGTCTGTTATTGGTGTATAGGAATGCTTGTGATTTTTGCACATTGATTTTGTATCCTGAGACATTGCTGAAGTTGCTTATCAGTTTCAGGAGATTTTGGGCTGAGATGATGGGATCTTCTAAATATACAATCATGTCATCTGCAAATAGAGACAATTTGACTTCCTCCTTTCCTAATTGAATACCCTTTATTTCTTTTTCTAGGCTGATTGCTCTGACTAGAACTTTCAATACTATATCGAATAGGAGTGGTGAGAGAGGGCATCCTTGTCTAGTGCCAGATTTCAAAGGGAATGCTTCCAGTTTTTGCCCATTCAGTATGATATTGGCTGTTGGTTGTCGTAAATAGCTTTCATTATTTTGAAATACGTCTGTCAATATCTAGTTTATTGAGAGTTTTTAGCATAAAGAGCTGTTAAATTTTGTCAAAGGGCTTCGCTGCATCTATTGAGATAATTATGTGGTTTTTGTCCTTCGTTCTCTGTCTGTGGTGGATGACGTTTATAGACTTGCATATGTTGAACCAGCTTTGCAGCCCCGGGATGAAACTTACTTGATCATGTTGGATAAGCTTTTTGATGTGCTGTTGCAATCGGTTTGCCAGTATTTTATTGAAGATTTTTGCATCTATGTTCATCATGGATATTGGCCTGAAGTTTTACTTTTTTGTTGAGTCTCTGCCGGGTTTTGGTATCAGGATTATGTTGGTCTCATAAAATGATTTAGGAAGGATTCCCTCTTTTTGGATTGTTTGGGATAGATTCAGAAGGAATGGTACCAGCTCCTCTTTGTATGTCTGGTAGAATTCAGCTGTGAACCTGTCTGGACCTGGACTTTTTTTGATTGGTAGGCTGTTAATTGCTGCCTCCACTTCACCCCTTGTTATTGGTCTACTCTGGGTTTCAACTTCTCCCTGTTTTAGGCTTGGGAGGGTGCAAGTGTCCACGAATTTATCCATTTCTTCCAGGTTTACTGGTTTATGTGCATAGAGTTGTTTGTTGTAATCTCTGATGGTGGTTTGAATTTCTGTGGAATCAGTGGTGATATCCCCTTTATCATTTTTTATTGCATCTATTTTATTCTTCTCCCTTTTCTTTTTTATTAATCTGGCTAGTGGTCTTGTCTTTTTTGTTGATCTTTTCAAAAAACCAGCTCCTGGACTTATTGATTTTTTGAAGGGTTTTTTGTCTCTTATCTCCTTCAGTTCTTCTCTGATCTTAGTTATTTCTTGTGTTCTGCTAGGTTTTGAGGTTTTTTGATCTTCCTCCTCTAGCTCTTTCAATTTTGATGATAGAGTGTCAATTTTAGATCTTTCCTTGCTTCTCATGTGGGCGTTTATTGCTATAAATTTCCCTCTAGACACTGCTTTTAATGTATCCGAGAGATTCTGGCACATTGTACCTTTGTTCTCATTGGTTTCAAAAAACATCTTTATTTCTGCCTTCATTTCACTGTTTATCCAGTCTACATTCAGAAGCCAGTTGTTCAGTTTCCATGAAGCTGTGTGATTCTGAGTTAGTTTCTTAATTCTGAGCTCTAATTTGATAGCCCTGTGGTCTGAGAGGCTGTTTGTTATGATTTCCATTCTTTTGCATTTTTTGAGGTGTGATTTACTTCCAATTATGTGGTCAATTTTAGAGTAGGTGCAATGAGGTGATGAGAAGAATGTATATTCTGTGGATTTTGGGTGGAGATTTCTGTAGATGTCTATTAGGTCCGCTTGGTCCAGATCTGAGTTATCTGGATACCCTTGTTTATTTTCTGTCTCACTGATCTGTCTAATATTGACAGTAGAATGTCAAAGTCTCCCAATATTATTGTGTGGAAGTCTAAGTCTCTTTGTAGGTCATTAAAAACTTGCTTTATGTACCTGGGTACTCCTGTATTGGGTGCGTATATATTTAGGATCGTTAGCTCTTCTTGATGCATTGATCTTTTTACCATTATGTAATGCCCTTCTCTGTCTCTTTTGATCTTTGTTGGTTTAAAGTCCATTTTATCAGAGACTAGTATTGCAGCTCCTGCTTTTTTTTGCTCTCCATTTGCTTGATAAATTTTCCTCCATCCCTTTATTTTGAGCTATATATGTCCTTGCATGTGAGATGGGTTTCCTGAATACAGCACACCGATGGGTCTTGGACTTTTTATCCAATTTGCCAGTCTGTGTCTTTTGATTGGGGCATTTAGCCCATTTATATTTAAAGTTAATATTGTTATGTGTGGATTTGATCCTGCCATTTTGAAGCTAGCTGGATGTTTTGCCTGTTAGTTGACACATTTTTTTCATTGTATCAATGGGCTTTACTATTTGGTACATTTTTGGAGTGGCTGGTACTGGATGTTCCTTTCCTTGTTTAGTGCTTCTTTCAGGAGCTCTTGTAAGGCAGGCCTGGTGATGATGAAATCTCTCAGCAATTGCTTGTCCATAAAGGATTTTCTTTATCTTTTGCTTATGAAGTTTAGTTCGGCTGGATATGAAATTCTAGTTTGAAAGTTCTTTTCTTTAAGGATGTTGAATATTGGTCCCCACTCTCTTCTGGCTTGTAGGATTTCTGCTGACAGATCCACTGTAACTTTGATGGGTTTCCCTTTGTGGGTAACCTGACCTTTTTCTCTGGCTGCCCTTAGCATTTTTTTCTTCATTTCAATCCTGGTGAATCTGATGATTACGTGCCTTGGGGTTACTCTTCTTGAGGAATATTTTTGTGGTGTTCTCTGCATTTCCTGGACTTGAGTGGTGGCCTGGCTTGCTACATTGGGGAAGTTCTCCTGGATAATATCCTGAAGAGTGTTTTCCAGCTTGGATTCATTCTCTCCATCACATTCAGGTACACCTATCAAACGTAGATTAGGTCTTTTCACATAATCACATATTTCTTGGAGGCTTTGTTCATTTCTTTTCAC
>NW_016107520.1:1175621-1203439 GCF_001604975.1 Cebus imitator | reverse complement strand
TTCTGAAGACTGTTTCTGTCAATTCATCAGATTCATTTTCCATCTATCTTTGATCCCTAGATCATGAGGAGTTGTGATCATTTGCAGGAAGAGAGGCATTCTGGGTTTTGGTGTTTTCATACTTTTTGTACTGGTTTCTTCCCATCTTAGTGGCTTTATCTACCTGTGGTCTTTGCAGTTGGTGACTTTCAGATGGGGTCTCTGAGTGGACATCCTTTTTGTTGATAATGAAGTTATTTCTTTCTGTTTCTTAGTTTTCCTCCTAACAGTCAGGCCCCTCTGCTGCAGGACTGCTGGAGGTCCACTCCAGACCCTGCTTGCCTGGGGATCACCCAGGGGGGCTGCAGAACAGTAAGGGTTGCTGCTGGTATTTTCTTCTGTTATCTTCATCCCTGAAGGGTACCTGCCAGATGTTGGCCTGAGCTCTCCTATATGAGATGTCTCTCTGGGTATACAGGTCAGGGATCTGCTTGAGAAGACAGTCTGTCCCTTATAGGAGCTCAAGGGTTGTGTTGGGAGCTCTGTTGTTCCATGCAGAGATGCTGGGCAGGTACTTTTAAGTCTGCTGCAGTGGAACTCATAACCACCTCTTTTCCCAAGTGCTCTGTCCTAGGAAGGTTGGCTTTATTTATAAGTTTCTGTTGTGCTTCTGCCCTTTTTCACAGATGCCCTGCCCCTCATGGAGTAGTCTAGTCACAGTCTGCCAGCAGAGGCATTGCTGAGCTGCTGTAGGCTCTGCCCAGCTGCCGTATGAACTGCCTTGGTAGTGGCCGATGCCCTTCCCTGCACTGAGCTGGACTGTTGTGGGTCCAGTTGCACTTGCTGTGAAACTCTCAATCCAGAGCGTTGCAGATTACTTGTTTTGTGGGGGTGGTACTCACCGAGCCAGATCACCTGGCTCCCTGTCTCTGCCCCCTTCCTTTCAGTTGAATGGGTGGCTCTGTCTCCTAGGCATGCCAGGTGCCAGTTGAAACTGCCTCTCAGATTTGTGTGAGTTTCTGTGTGCCAAGCCAGCACCGGCTGAAACCACTGTGCTGAAAACTCATGGTGCTTTTCGGCCCGGGAATCTCCTGGTCTGTGGGCAGTGAAAATTTGTTTGGAAGTGTGGTGGGCATTCACCTTCTGCATTGTTCTTGCTGGGAACTGCACTCTGGAGCTGTTCCTATTTGGCCATCTTGGATCCTATATCACTTACATGTTTTTTAATTGCTGTCCCATCTACCTTTATGAAGGCATAGTTTATCAAAATTAATTAGATCAAAATTATTCTTTGACTTCTACAAATTGCTACTTACATTGGAAGAATAGGCAACTGTCTATTCCCAAGTGTTTTTTACTATCTATTGCTGCCTAACAAACCACATAATGGCTTAAAACAATAATAGTTTATTTCTCATGATTCTGTGTGGTTTTTCTGCTCTGGATGGTGCCAACCACAGTGTTGGGATAGCTGGGAGATACAAAACAACATCACTCAGATGGCTGGCAGTTGATACAGGCTGCTTCTGGGAGCTCAGATGTGGCTGTTGGTTGGGGGCTTCAGTTCTCTACACGGTCTTATGTACATAGTGGCCTGGGCTTCCTCACAGCATGACAGTCAGCCTCCAGGAGAAAGCATTCCAAGTGTGTAATAGCAGAAGCTGCAGATCTCTTAAGGCCCAGCCTCTGCAATTACAGCGTCACCTCCATCACATTCTATTTGTCAAAATAAGTTACCAAGGCAGCCCAGATTCATGAGGAGAGGGGAAAAATCATGTTTCTTGATGGGAAGAGTGTCAAAGAATTTGTGGCCACCCAGCAGACTGAAGCAAATGAATTAATAGTATTGGATATCCTTAGGATATGAAGAGCCTGAGCTGCAGAAAATTGCTGAGCCAGTTTCAAACTTACAACTGCTTTCTCCAGATTTTCTGTTACATAAGAGAATTAAGAGTATTCATTGCTAAAGATACTGTTGGGTGGGCGTTCTGTTACTTGCAGCCAAATGGAGCCTAAATAATAAAGTACTTCACTTTCATCACCAAAAACTTCAGCAGTAAGGCTGTGCTGGGATGACTTAGCTAACAGATCATAGTGAGAGAATTTGAGTGAATTTCTCCTGAGCAAATATGAGACAATTTTCTAGGGATTCTCAGAGGCATGGCCAAGTCCTTGTGCAGATAGTTGAGACTCAAAGTCATCATAGTCTGGATCTAATATAAATATGATTTTAATTGGACTTACAGGCTGGTGAGTTGAGGAAAGTAGACATTGACAGTCAGATCTCCCACAATGACTAGCTGATTATACCTAACCAAGTTGCCTATCTTAGTGCCACTCAAAGTGCCAATCTGCAATGAAATAAGGAGATTGCACCCGAATGTAAAGCAACACATTGCTTTCTTCACTGAGAAGTCTTGCCAAAAAAAAAAAAGTAAGCTGAAACTAAACAGCATGCTTAGTGATACAGTTGAATTACACTCAGGCACAAATCCCTTAACTCCTGTCTTTTGCTAACTGGTAACAAACAGTTTGCAGACCTATAGTTGGTCCACAAACCACACAGGCTAATTTATGGGTTATAAAGTTCAGAGAACAGGCTAAGCTACATATGATAATTTACAAGGAAAGAAATCCCATGATTTTGCTCTGAAATCCACTCTAATGATTCACAGCAAAGGACTTCTTTGCATTTAAATGTGCTGGCTACCAAATTATGAAATTTTTTGAATAATATTGAATCAGTGTATTCATAGATTTCATTGCCCACATTTTTTAAAGTCTATATCAAATTTAACTATTTAACTAATTTGAAATTTGTTCGCAAATGAGAAAGTGGTAACTGTCTAGCCAAGCAGATGGTTGTAAGTAAAGAAATTTTCTGTTCCATGTGGCTTCCGATTAGATTTTTCATCTATACCCAATATAGCACAGTTCTCTTTCGGGAGGTTAAAAAACATTACTAAATATCTATGTAGGGTTTCTTTAGGAATTGCATTCTATTCAGTAATAGAAACCTGAAGAGGAAAAACAGATAAAAAAAAAAATAACAGTGGCTAAACAAATGAAGCATTTTGTTTTTCTCACATAAAAGATTTCTGGAGTTAGATGGTTCCAGGTTAGCACAGTGGCTCTGTGTGGCCATCAGGTCCCAGGTCTTTTGTTTTTCTACTTGGCCATCCTCGGTTGTTGCTCCGTGGTCTCAAGTTGGCTGTCTTATTGCCAGCATCAATTGATCTTCCAGGCCAAAAGAAAGGAAAGGGCAAAGGGCAAAAAACATACATAGTAGCTAAATCCAACGTCATTTAGAGCATTATATTAAATGGTTCACTGAGGAACTTCCACTTTCATATCTCCTTGGCCAGAATGTTGAGACACGGCCACTTCCCATTACAAAGAAACTGGAAAATAAAAAAGTTTTTTATTTACTCCTTGCATTAGTTTGCTAGGGCTGCCATAACAAAGTACCGCAGACTGGGTGGCTTAAACAACAGACATTTGTTTTCTCACAATTCTGGAGGCTAGAAGTCTGAGATCAAAGTGCAGGTGGGGTTGGTTTTTTCTCAAGCCTCTGTCCTTGGCTTGCAGATGACTATTTTCTCTCCGTGTCTTCATATGGCCTTTCTTCCATGCGTATCTGCATCCTAATCACCTTTTCTTTTCTTTTCTTTCCTTTTTTCTTTTTGTTTTGGGAGACAGTGTCTCCCTCTGCCACCCAGGCTGGAGTGCAATGGCACCATCTTAGCTCACTGCAACCTCCGCCTCCCAGATTCAAGCAATTCTCCTGCCTCAGCCTCCCGGTAGCTGGGATTACAGGTGCCTACCACCACACCCAGCTAATTTTTTGTATTTTTAGTAGAGACAGGGTTTCACCATGTTGGCCAGGCTGGTCTTGAACTCCTGACCTCGTGGCCCACCAACCTCAGCCTCCCAAAGTGCTGAGATTACAGGCGTGAGCCACCTCACCCAGCCCTAATCACCCTTTCTTAAAAGGACACTAGTGATATTGGATGAGAGCCCACATTAGTGACCTTATTTACCCATAATTACCTCTTTAAAGACCCTGCATATTAGTCTGTTTTTCATGCTGCTGATAAGATATACTCAAGACTGGGAAATTTAGAAAAGAAGGAGGTTTAATGGACTCACAGCTCCATGTGGCTAGGGAGGCCTCACAATCATGGAGGAAGGTGAAAGGCGCATCTCACTTGGCAGCAGACAAGAGAAGAGAGGTTGTGCAGGGACACTCTCCTTTATATCAAATGTCAGGAGGCTTATTCACTACCACGAGAACAGCACAGAAAAGACCTGCCCCATGATTCAGTTTTCTCCCACTGGATCCCTCCTACAACACGTAGGAATTGTGGGAGTTACAATTCAAGATGACATTTGGGTGAGGAAACAGCCAAACCAAATCACCCTGTCTCCAAATAGAGTCACTATGTGAGGTACTGGGGGTGAGAACTTCAACATAAGAATAATACAGGGACACAACTCAGCCCGTAGTACCCTTCCAAGCATAATCAGGGCTCTGCTGGTGAGAAAGAAGGAGGACATTGATACAGGATAGACACTGCAATGTCTGCCAAACTTATTATATTGCTTGATTTTCTTTAAACAGAAAGCTTGAAAATTGTACCCAATCCAGTTTAGATATTTATAACATGGTGTATGATAAGAATTACCTAGCTATAACAAAAGGCCTGCTTATTTACTTAAGGTGTTTTTCATATATATATAAGAAAAGACTTCCCTGCCACTGCCATGAGCTACATTGCAGAAGTTGTCCACTATGTTGAATAGCAATGATCACAAATAGAGGAGAATTTGCTTCCTCGAGGACCACTATTCCTAATATTTGCCATTTTAATTCCATTTGTAATTAAGCAGGGTCTGTTCTCCTAACTTTTAGTGTCAGAAGATTTTTATTTCTCTTGATCATTATGTGAATTAAGGAAAAATCCTTGATTTTGTTGGTAATATTTTTCATTTTATTTTTGTTAGATTATCTGTAATATTAATGAAATGAACATGATTACTATCAAGGATTTTGGATTAATTCTCTGACTGATTCTCTGATTCCCTGGAGAGGCAAAGAAAACCATCTTGGAATTCTAGTCTCAGCTCTCTGGAGTCCTTATGAACTTCAGTTGTGCTATCTATAAAATGAAATAATTTCCCCTGTATTCTTTAAGTTCCCTACTTCTAAGGGATTCCATTGAGCCCTAAGATTTGTGCAGATATGTGCATCAATTTTATCTAAACTGGATATGTATTTTTTTCTACAAATTATAGAAGTTTTATTGAATGTTCTTTTATTTTTCCATTGTTTTCAAAGAACTAAGCTTTCAGAGGGATCAAAATTCATCTATGTGGATAGGTTTCTAAATAACCAAGCTTGGAGGCAAATAATAAAACCAGAATGGCTGAGAAACCATATAGTTCTCCTAGAAATTATACATTGAAGAGTTAATACATCACCTAGTCATGCCTCTGAGATGAAGAAAGAGGATACTGCTTTGAGTATTCCAATCCTTGGATTTTAATGAGGGAGGAATTTATTCATGCAAACAGGCACACAGTAAATGTGTGCGCTTGTATTTGTGAACACATCTGGCTCCAAAATAGAGGAATCTAATAGTCAGACCCACCTGCAATGTCCCCATCTACACAAAAAGGGCAAGCCACACCCATCACATTTAATAACAAATTCTTTTTGCATCTGGTTTAACTGAGCTTGAAAAGGGATGCCTGTTATCAGCATATTGTGTATTCTCATTCCAGAATATTTCTCTTTCATTAAATTCTCAGGGGATTCTGTGGGTGGGGACTGAGAATGTGGATGTCAGAATTGATTAACCCATCACTGTATATTTTACAATGAAAAAATAAAAAGATGAAGAGCAGCAGAATAAGAAGTAAATGCAGAATATCTGTGTATATGTAAATGAAAATAAAGGGGCCTGAAGGAATATATAACAAATGGTTAATAGAACTGGAATGCCTTTGTAAGGCGCACATGAACAGGTAAATTCAGGGACTTGCTATTTCAGTGAGGTTTCTGGGAATCTAGTAGACTGGAACATGTCAGAATATCTCCTTGAACAGCTGCTGCACTTTACATCCCTTTCCACCAAGAAAGAGGCATGGTGCTTAATGGACCTGTTGGGATTTAGAGACAGCATATACCACATTTAAGTGTGCAGTTCCCGTCCATTTACTAAGTGATCCTTAAGTCAGCCTACTTTGAATGGAGCCAAGAGGAAAAGAAGCTCTCCAGCTGAACTCGGCTTACAAATGTCCCTTATGACTTAGCATGTCCAATAAAGTTTGACATGTCTGTGGCTGATCTGAAAAACCACATTCAAAGAATCACTGCTCCGGCTCCTAGAATTTTACAGGAAAGGGTTGCCTTCCTTAAAACAAAAAATTATTTTTCTTCTGAGCCATAGCTTTGGGCTTGCTACTGTTCCCTAGTAGGGACTTAATACCTACCTGAATTAATCGCTGCTGTAACAAATTACCACACACTTAGTGACTGTAGTAGACTAAATAATGATCACCCAAAGATATTAAGTCCTAATCCTGGATGCTGTAAATGTTACCCTATAAGGAAAAAGGTCTGTATAGATGTGATTAAGTTCAAGATCTTGAGATGGGAAGATTATCTTGGATTATCTTGGTGGGTCCTAAATTCAATCACAAATGTCCTCATAAGAGAGAGGCAGATGGAGATTTGATAGAAGAGGAGAAGTGCACACAGGGAAGATAATGTAAGAGGAGGGACTTCTGCAGACTGAAGGATTCTGATTTAAAAAAAAAAAAAAAGGAGGGCAGAGGTTGGAGTGATGTGACAACAATCTTAAGAAATGGTAGCAGCCCCCAGAGGCTGGAAGCGGTGAGGAGTGGGTTCTCCCTTTGAGAGTCCCAAGAGGGAGGGCAGTGCTGCCTACACATTGATTTTAGCCCAGTGACACTGATTTCAGTCTTCCAGGCTCCAGAACTATAAGGGATACATTTATGTTATCTTAAGCCACAACATTTGTAGTAATTTGTTATAGCATCCACTGGAAACTAATACAGTGGCTTAAAACTATGCGAGGTTACTCCCTTACTATCCTGGAAATCAGAAGTCTGAAATAAGTTTCACTGAGCTAAAGTCAGGTGACAATAGGAGGACTGGTTCCTTCTGGAAGCTCTGAGGAGAAAATCCATTTCAGCTTCTAATGGCTGTGGGCCTTAACTTCTAGCCCCTTTCCCTTTCCTCAAAATGCATCCATCTAATCGCTGCTGCCATCATCACATCACTTCTTCCTCTGACTTCAACTCTTCTTGTAACCTTCTGATAAGGAATGCTGTAGTTGCATTGGATCCACCCAGATAATATAAGGTAATTGCCACATCTCAAGTTCCTTAAATTTGTCATATATGCAATGTCCTTTTTGCCATATAAAGTGACATCCACAGACCCTAGAAATTCAGGTATGGATATACTTGGCGGCCATTATTCAGCCTACCATGCTATCTAACCATTGGGTTTCTTTTTTTTCTGTTTCTTGTTTTGTTTTGACACAAAGTCTCATTCACTCTATCACCCAGGTTGGAGTGCAGTGGCACGATCTCAGCTGACTGCAACCTCCACCTCTTGGGTTCAAGCAATTCTTGTGCCCCAACCTCCCGAGTAGCTGGGTTTACAGATATGTGCCACCACACTGAGCTAATTTTTTTGTATTTAACAGAAGTAAGGTTTTGCCATGTTGGCCAGGCTGGTCTCAAACTCCTGACCTCAAGTGATCTGCCCACCTCAGCTTCCCAAATTGCTGGGATTACAGGCGTGAGCCACAGTGCCTGGCCAAACCATGGAATTTCAAATGACTGTGCAACCTGTTTTTCCCATAATTGAGCTGAGTTGTTATCTGATCCAGAAAATTCTAGCATTGTGTGCAGCTGCATTCTACCCTCAAGGAAAAAGAAGCGAAGGCTCGAGCTGGTTCTGAAGATACCAACATTTTTCATAAACATGTCGCTTACACTCTGAGGGTTCCTGCTCCTGATACACTGCCATATCCTCCTCACCTGACAATTGCCTGGGAAGTTTAAAAGAATTAATGGAAGGTTTTCAGATTATTCTGCGTAGTATGTTGACACCTTCTGTAAGTGGACTGCCTCACACTACAGTGCCACTTACATGGGCTATGAAGGACTGCTATGAAGGGGCAGCTAAATTCTCTCAGTGAACAGAACTTTTAGCAGTACATGTGCTAATCCTCTTTGCTTGAAAACAGAAATGGCCAAAAATATAGATAAGCATTTATTCATGGGCAAGGACTACCAATTTGGTTAGACGATCAGGGTCTTAGAAGAAACAAGAGTAGAAAATTCATAATGAGGGCACTTGGGGAAGAGCTAGGTGATGGTGGGGCAGGTTGCATTTTTCAAAGATTTTCATACCAGCACATTTCATTCCACACTTCCTCCTTACAATGTGACATTGACAATCCTCCCTTGAGAAGTGAGGTCTAGGTTCCTCTCTTTGATTCTGGGCAGGTATATGGCTGGGCAGGTATATGACATGCCTGAGGCTATGTCATGTTGAGGCAGAATAGGGTCTGGAGGCAGGGAAAATAAGGCCAACTCATGCTGAGGCCACTCCCTTTTCAATCCTTCCTTTTGCTGTGTGGCAGTTGCTGCAGGGCAGGTGGAAAATGAAAATACCTCTGATTGGTCCCCTCCCACCACCAATCAGCTGGTCACAGGCCTTCTCTTCAACCAGTTGGAATGGTCATGGGTCACTAGAGTGAACCAATGAGAAACCTCTAAAGGGTATATAAAGTTTTAGAGAGTATATAAAATTCTGTAACCAGTGCCAAGCTGCTTGCTGGAGCCTGTTCCCACCCTGTGGAGTGTACTTCAGTTTAAAATAAATCTCTCTGCTTTGGCTGCCTTGTTTGTGCATTTTGTCCAATTCTTTGTTCAAAACTGCGAGAACCTGGACAACTACCATCAAGATGTAATAATGTGACTGTTAAGACTAAGTCATGAAAAGTCATACAGCTTTGTTCTGGCCCTCTTGGGATGCTCACTTTGGAACCTAATAACCATGCTGCAAGGAAGCCAAACAGCCACATAGAAAAGCCACAAGTTGATGTTCTTGCCACAGCCCCACCTGAAGACCAAGCCTATATCAGCATCAACCTCCAAATATGTGAGTGAGCAAATCTTTGGAATAATCCAGCTCCTGGCCTTTGAGTCACCCCAAGTGACACTAAGCAGAGCAGAGATGTGCTGTCTCCGTGAGACCTGCCTAAACAGCAGATTTGTGAGCAAAATAAATGCTATCTTAAGCCATTAAGTTTGGGATGATTTGTTATACAGCTATAACCTCTCAGAATTGGCTTAAAGTACAAAATTAGTTGTGTCTGTTGTGAATGCTAACCAAAAGTCAACCACTGCAGATGAAGCTCTCCAAAACCTGGTAAACAAGTACAACTCTTCTGGGGATGTCAGTCAGACTCTTTCCCCAGCCACCCCAGTACTTTACCCAATGGTCATATGAACAGGTTGCCATGGGAGAAGGGATGAACTTTCCCTCACCAAGGCTGATCTGGCTACTTCTGCTGCCGAGTGCTCAATCGGTCAACAGCAGAAACCAGCAATGGGTCGACAACATAGTACCATAAACTAGTACATGGCAGGCAGCTGACTGTATAGAAAACTCTCCCTTGAGCAAGGCAGAGAGTCTCCCAATGGAGTAGAGATGTATTCTGCATTTATCTTTCCTGTCATATTTCTGCCAGTACCACCATCTGCAGACTTACTAAATGTCTTCCTCATTCAACTACTGACCAAGGAACAAAATGTAGAGAAAAATCAACCATATTATAAATATGGTAATCATTATATCATTATGTATACCATCACCAAGAGTTACTGGTCTTCTCAAGCAGTAAAAATGGCTTACTGAAAACTCAGTTATGGTGTCACCAAGGAAATAATACCATGTTAGGTTGAAACGCTTTCCTACAAGATGTGATACAGGCTCTGATAAAAAAAAAAAAAACAATAAGGGTTTGAAATGGAGTAATAAGGGCCAGATTTATTCTCCCATCTGTGACAACCAAAAAAAGGACACAAAGTATTTGAACAAACAGTTTTGAAGACACTAGACATCAAGCAATGAAGGACAGTGGGAAACAAATGAGGTTAGCCCAATGATTGCCCCCGCTTACGGGCTTGAGAGTTCCCAGGCTGTAGTACAGGGAAAGAAGCCCCAGGTGGAGCCAGATGGATTTCCTGAATTAAGGAAACAGAACTAAGAGTCCATCTTAGGGAGACTACGGTGCCAGAAATCACATTAAAGTATACCAGAGAAGAGAGAGTTGCACATAGAAAGGACCCCAGACATCTTCAGAGGCTCCCAACTATATATTCAGCTAAGTAATGATCATCCCATGTGTGTGAGGAAAATACCTCAGGCCAAAGAAAGAACCAATGAAAGGATTAGAGGGAACAGTGCCTGGCACCCACACAGGGATTGACATAGTGCCCACCAACCAGACTAGAAAACCCCATAGGCTATGGGGCATTGGGTAGAATACCTCGAATGTTCTTGCCTCAGGAGTGGAAATCAATGAATCCTAGACTAAACTTGGCTTAGCAAATCCTAAAAATAAGACCCAAAAGAATCAAGAATCAAGACCAAAGTTTCTTGTGTCCAAGAAACCTACTTGTGTTGAGGAATAAAGCTCAAGAATATTAACAGAAATACAAAAATAAACAAGATCTAATAGAGTATGCCTTCCTGTACTGCAGAGGTTAGAAAGCTACAATGACATTTCCCAGGTCCCTCACAGCTAGGGTCCTTGAAGCAAGTTTTTATTTGTTTTTTTTTGGGGGGGAGGGCAGCATTTTACCAACCAGATACTTTTTCATGTGACTTGGAAGGTAGAAGTAAGGCAGAGGCATTTTTCCTGATGTTTTGGTTGATAATAAAGGTACATATACTTACTTTATTCTGTAACCACCTTCCTGTATCCAGGTAGGAACTTTGCAGGTATTATTACAGCGGCAATAGTGGAAGAGGCTTCCTGATTCATTTGGCAGAGTTCATTGAAGTCAGAAATTCCAGCAGAGCTTTCCAATTTTTTATCTTCCTAATAGTGGCGATGTAGCAGCTCCTCTTGCAGGACAGTATAGTGGTATTATTCTGCAAATGTAGCCTAAATAACATTCCTCTAATCCTTCCAATTCCTTATATTAAACCTCTTTTAGATTAAAACAGCTGAAATTATCTGTTTCTTGAAAATAAATCCTATTATAGAATTTGTATTATTTATCTGCTTCTATGTAACAAATTACTCCTCAACCCCAAAAAAACGTAGTGGCTTAAAAGAGTAAACATTTATTATCTTATGATTTCTGTGGACCAAGAATTTGAAATCAGATTAATTTGATGATTCTGGTTCAGAATATCTTGTGTGGTTGGGCTACAGTCATCTGAAGGCTTGAGTGGGGCTGGAGGCTCTACTTCCAAAATGGCTCACCAATAGGAATGTTGTCAGAATGACTCAGCTCTCTACTTGCATTTTGCAGGAGGCCTCGGTTCCTCACTGCATGTATTTCTCCACACAGTTGCATGCATGACCTAACAACATGGCAGCTGTTTTCCCCCACCCACACTTCCCTTACCACCACCTCCAGAACAAGCAATCCAAGGAATGAAATGAAGATAATGCTGCAGTACCTTTGATAACTTTGTCTTCTAAGTTGTATGCCCTTAGTTCTACTTTATTCTGTTCATACAAGCAAATCACTAAGTTCAGCCCACAGCCAAGGTGCGGGAATTTGGTTTCCATTCCTTGAGGAAAGAGTGCCAAAGAACTTGTGGACATATTTTAATCCACCACATAATTCTATACAAATGTGAAAGTATATTATTTTGCATATTTTCTATGCAGTCTGCATATATCTAAATACATCTGTAATAATTCCAACAACCCCAAATCAGATCATCTCTTCTGTCTTGGAAACTGGTCAAATTTTGTTTTTCTTCTATTATCCTAATTTTTCTTCTTCAAAGGTTAATTTGCCTCTTTTTACTCCTGCTAATGTAAAGATGAGATTTGGCTCTGTATTTACTATGAATGTCATGGTTTTTCATACTGAATAATCACTAATAACCACAGATCTATCTTTCTTATGAGCAAAAAATGAAATTCTACCATTGTTTCATAGCAGGAGACCCCAAGAGTAATTAAAATATAAGTAAGTCATTTTTAAAGTGTCAGGATAAGGGAATGGAAGGGCTTGAATTATCTTACTAAATTTATTGAAGAAGTGAATCAGAAAATTCAAGAATAATTTCAATTTATTACATATTTTTAAAAGCAGTGAAATTATTTTCAAAGGGTTCCCAACAAAAAAAGATGACTACTCTTATATAATAATAATAGCAAGATATTTCAGATAGTTCAAGATATTTCAGAGCCATTTTGACAATTCAAAAAAAGTTTCTAATCAAACTGGTTATATTATAAAACTGGAGTGCTTGCATTAATTGTTCATATTTGTTTTAATATCCCAAGCCACAGTTTTAAAATTTTTATATGCTATATCTTTCCCATTAACCTTTTTCACAGATCCCCACTATCAGGATAATGTTAAGACAGTGTCCAACAACTAACTTAGTTATTTTAGCAAATTAAGTGCCCAACAAAATTCCTTGTATTAATTAATGGATTAATCTAGCTAATGAGAGTGAGGTCTGATCATTTGAAGAGTGGTACCCGCCTGGCTGACAATCATTCCCAAGTTAATTTCAAATCTTTCAATTCATTTTGTTTGCCTTTACTATTTTTTTTATATCATAGATCTATGAGCCCATAACAATTTTCAGGACTAATATGCAAGTTGCCACAACATACAACCTGCCTCCCCATCCCCAACCTGCCTAATAAATGGAGAATACAAAATATGCTCACAAATGAGGCGTTTGCTGAATTATAAAGATATATTCCCATACCATATCATCAGAATTCTTATGACTGATTTGTTTTTTCAAAGTACTACATACTGATCTACCTTTACCTGGTTGGCTTCCTATCCACTTGTCTCAACCCTTCTTTCTCTAAATATGTTTGCACATTTTTATTATGAACCCTGTGTGAGATAAATGGTACTATCGCTGAGCGCAGTGGCTCACACTTGTAATCCCAGCACTTTGGGAGGCTGAGGCGGGTGGATCACCTGAGGTTGGGAGCTCGACACCAACCTGACCAACATGGAGAAAACCCGTCTCTACTAAAAATACAAAAAAAAAAAAAAAAATTAGCCAGGCGTGGTGGTGGGCGCCTGTAATCCCAGCTGTTCCGGAGGCTGAGGCAGGAGAAGCGCTTGAACCCGGGAGGCAGAGGTTGCGGTGAGCCGAGATGGTGCCATCGCACTCCAGCCTGGGCAACAAGAGAGAAACTCCGTCTCAAAAAAAAAAAAAAAGGTACTATAATGAAAAGTAATGTATGAGAAATGAGTGTATTTGGCATTGGCTTTAAAATGACCTCCACAGATACATGGTAACAACAGATGCCATGCACTGTGGAAGGATCGTATGCAAGGCTATGGAGAATGGAAAGTGCAAAGCACATTCAACACCTAGATACCTTTTGATTCTAAGTAAATAATGCCACTAATTGTGAAAGGAGGTATATTAAAACACAATATGTAGGCACACACCTGTTAATTTTAGAGAATGCAATTGCCTTGACTGACTTAAGCCACCCATCAACCAAAAATGTAAACACCCAAAAGAATATGAGTCATGACTTTTTCTTGACTGTTTAGCTATAGTGTTATCAGTCAACTGTGTTGTTTAACATACACACTCCAATAAAAAAGAGTCATTTGCTTTTTTGATAAAAGGTGATTGTCAGGACAAAGATATAAAAATCTGAGGAATCTCTAATAAGCATAGTATGAATACTACCAATACCTGGGGGAAAAACATCCACACCTACATCCACAATATACTCTCCAAATGGCTTTCAGAATTTAGTCTACCCTGTAGCATATGGCAAAAGAATACACAGGACTCTGACTCTAAGGAAGCATGGAACAGTTGTGACAGTACTTTCTCTGGTAACAACAGATAACAACTGGTAAAGTCCTCTGACTGCATGCATAGTCCTTGGAAAAATGAAAAAGCGATTTTAAATCTGACAGCTCAATACATGATGGCTGTAAATCAGAGTTGAGTGTTTATTCAGCCCACACATTAAATGCACATATTTATTTTAAAAATATTTACACACCTACTATGTTCCAATCACTGTGCTAGGGAAGGCGGTAGACAGGAGAGTAAAAAGATGGATCAAATGGAATTCCTTCCTCCAAAGAAATTTACAATCATACAAGGGAAACAAACAAGGGAAGAAGAAAGCATGGGAGGAAAAGTTCACATTGTCCTCTCTGTCTCTCTTTAAATATATTTTTTATTTTTACCAAACTTATACAAACACATATATTTGATTCTTTGAACAAGTAGTTTTAGAAAGCTTTCCCCATCTCCTTTTGTTTTCCATTTAATAAAGGCAAATGTGTCATTCTTCCAGAAGGCTCGTGGAAGAGACAGCACAGATTTCTACTTATGGATCGATATGGAATAAATGGTCTGTTTATGGAATCTCCTATATGAGTTTTCTTGAGAATCAGCATCCAGTCTGGATTTCACTAATAAAAAAAACAACATTAATCTGGACAATAGCAAATAGCAGACTCTTTTCCTGCCTTTCAGACATCATATGGAAGATGCTAATAATCAAATATTGAGAAAAATCTCCGTGAAAATAGTCAATAATTAACTACAAATGTATTGACATGTTTCTTATGGATTACTGTAATTTCCCCTGATTCTCCCAACCCACCTAAAAAGATCATATATTAGGAGTCAATTTTAAATTAATGGTATAAGCATAATACTTGCTCCAGATGTTCAAACTGATCATATGCCCTTCATTGGCAATAAAAGTTTTAATATTTTTAAGTGTTAGAAATATGAACATATCTTGAGGGAGAGGGTTGGAAATGATGCATATTTTTCATATTTTATGTATATATAAACCTGCTACTGTATTCATTTTATTTAAATTAAATGAATTTCATCAACCTTCTTTGCACCAAATACTGTGCTAGGTACTTCACAAGTATTAATCCACTTTATGGTAATAACAGCTCTTGAGTTAGGTATACTTAGGTACATTTGGTCTTATTTTATTTTTATTTTTATTTTTATTATTTTTGAGATGGAGTCTCACTCTGTCGCTCAGGCTGGAGTGCAATGCACACTCTAGGCTCCCTGCAGCCTCCACCTCCCAGGTTCAAGCGATTCTCCTGCCTCAGCTTCCCAAGTAGCTGGGATTACAGGTGTGCACCACCAAGCCTGGCTAGTTTTTGTATTTTTAAATAGAGCTGGGGTTTCACTACATTGGTTAGGCTAGTCTCGAACCCCTGACCTCATCATCTGCCCGCCTCAGTCTCCCAAAGTGCTGGGATTACAGGCGTGAGCCACCGCGTCCAGCTTATTATTATTATTACTATTTTGAGACAGGGTCTCACTCTGTCGCCCAGGCTGAAGTGCAGTGGCATGATCTCAGTTCACTGCAACCTCCACCTCCCAGATTCAAGCGATTCTCTATTCTCATGCCTCAGCCTCCCAAGTAGCCGGGATTACAGGCACATGCCACCATGCCCGGCTACTTAGGTCTATTTTCAAACTTAAAATACTGAGACTCAGACTTGTGGGAGAAGATGAGATTGAAACTCCTTCCAAAAACTTCTATTCTCATTCACCTAACAGAATGATTCAAATATTTTGCTGCTAATTACCATACAAGAAAAGATGTTTAAGCTAATGCTTAAAAACAGGTGTCCAAAGAAAGAAATAGGAGATTCTGAAGCTGAACAGAGTAACAACTAGTTCAGCTCGTAATACCTTCTCCACCATCCAGACATTATTAATGAATCCTGCAAATTCTCACTAATCTTAAGTCTGGAGAAAAGCAAACTGAGCAACCATCCTTGTCTTGTCTTCTTTTCTTTTTTTTTTTTTTTTTTTTTTTTTTTGTTTTTTTTTTTTTTTTTTTTTTTTAGTGGCATGATCTCAGCCCACTGCAACCTCCACCTCCTGAGTTCAAGCGATTTTGCTGTTGTTAATCATTCTTTTCATTAAGGAGTAATGGAAACTGGAAAAGAAGAGTATAAAACAAGCGAATAGCAAGTTTTTCTTTAACAGAAGTGAAGCCTTCAATTCTATACATGGTATGCCCCACTGGAATAGTGTATATTCTACAAACAAGCAGAGTGAAACTTGGTATTTAACAAAATCAAGAACAAAGACACCACCTCCCCCACATACCCATTCACACCACAGGCTATATTTCCTCAGGCTATAGAACAATAAATAGAGAACAAAATTCCTTGCCTCACTTTACAACTCAGGAGAAAAAGTGGCCTCCAATAAAGCAGAAAGGGAGTCAAGAAATCACCTGCAGTATATTGGAGTCAGTAGAATGTATGCCTAGATAGAGGCAAACATGAAAAAGAACAGCATGAATAATCAGGAAAACTTAATTTAGCACATTTTTAAAAAGGAAGAATAAAAATCAAAGAGAGAGGAAGAAGTCATTGAAGAATCAGACAAAAATCTCAAACCAGAAGAAAAAGAAATTCTCCCAACTTTCACTGTTGTATTTAAAAAAAGAATAAGAACATAAATTAAAGAAAGTAGGAGATCAAATAAAAAAATCTACTTAACCACAGTAGCATTTTCTTTACCCCAGACTTTTCACCAGTAGAAACTAGATATTTTCCCATGATATTGTAATTAATGTAAATATGCCAGATATCATTAATGTTCACTTCTACTTCAAAATTATAATAGTTATTAAGCCCATCATTAGATCTTATTATTTAATGTATTAATAAGGAAGCATATATATTTCTATATCATATATTTTCAAAAATATTTTGATAATTGGTTTTTAATATAATTGATTTGCATCTGTAATTGTATGCATTTTACTTTAAATTTATAAGAACTTTATTCTGAAGCGTCTGTAGACTACACAATAGTGCCAAAACCATTCATGTATCAAAAAAGTGGTTAAGAACCCCCACAGTCAAATCCCAGAAAAGCCTGCAGCTCCTCCAGCATACGTATCACGTGAAAAGACCCTGTGCAAGTGAAGGATCCTGAAGCTGAAGCTTCATTAGTTTTATAATAAATTGATCACTGCTTGTAGCTGAAGCAGCCGTTATCAACCAAGGGATAGAACCCAAGTGCTGGTAATATTACAGTAACAAGAAAGGACCCCTAACATCATGGAGAAGCAATGCTGTTACGAGACCTTACCAATGACAGTAGCTCAGAATCTAACACAACCCACAGACTCCTAATAAATGGTAGAACTAGAGACAGTTGCATATTCTTTAGTATTTTCCTTCACAGTATAGAATCTCCCGTGTACAAACGTCCAAGCGAAAATTGTTTTATATCAACAATAAGTGCAATGAAAAGTATCTCTAAATGTATTAATCCGTTTTCACACTGTTGATAAAGACATATCCAAGACTGGGAAGAAAAAGAAGTCTTAATGGACTTAAAATTCCACGTGGCTGGGGAGGCCTCACCATCATGGCAGAAGGTGAAAGGCACATCTCAAATGACAGCAAAAAGAGACTAGGGCTTGTACAGGGAACCTCCCCTTTTTAAAACCATCAGCTCTCATGAGACTTATTCACTATCATGAGAACAGCACGGGAAAGACGTGCCCCATGATTCAATTACCTCCCACAGGGGCCCTCTCACAATACATGGAAATTTTAGATGAGATTTGGATGGGGACACAGCCAAACCATGTCACTAAAATTTAACAACTTTTCCATCAGTAAAGAAAAGGATCTCCAATCTATATTTAGCAAAAGTAATCTCGTTACTCCCAGTCAAAACTCTCCAAAATCTTCACACAATAGCAATGCTTTCAGAGAATCAAAGACTTCATAGGAAATCTTTTTTTTTTTTTAGATGAAAAATCAGGACCTGAATTCATACCTTGCCCAAATGTGTTTGGCTGTTCTATTTGAAATCTGAACTCTAGGCATTCTTTCCCTTTAATCAAAAAGCAATACACACATCAAGTGACTTTGTATGTGTGCTTTGACCTTCATTAATATTTCCTGTGGGTAGTACTTTCAAATTATGTAGCTTATCCATTAAAGCTCTTAATTCATAAGAAACAAATGTCAAAATTTCAGAAGGTATACATCAGTGATGGTTCTCAAAAAAAAAATTTTTTTTGTCAAAATGCTAACTTTCCATATAGATTCTCTTTCCCCAAAATCTGTCAAGGAACTCATCTGAAGTTCACAACTAGACTCACAAGATTTATTTGCCTAAAAATAAAATCCCAAGAATCACAAATAGAGTAGACATGATGGCCCTTCTGCCTGAAATGTCCTTGCTGCACCTCTCAGCTTGAAAATCTCCTCTATATTTTTCAGAGCCTTTTTGTTCATCCATCTTCCATACCCCCATTAGAATTAGCGGCTTCATCTTGTGTTTCCATAGCACTTAATTTTTTGGCCTTATTTAGCACTTACTACGTACCATTTGAATCTGTTTATATGGCTGCTTACTCAACTAGATTACGAGTTCAAGGTTAGGGTGAGCTTTCAGTACTCTCCAGATGCAGGGATAATGTAGGTACAGAAACACAGACAGAAACCAAAGAGAGCAAAGGCTGATGGGAAGAGCGAAAGGCAGAGCCTGAAGTGATTCCTCAAGCCAACTTTCACTGCACTGACTTTTCCCTTTTAATGTATTCAGTTTTAATATGAGAAGAGAAAAAAGTAGGGTATGGGACCAAAAAGAATCTTACCAACTTTAGCGAGATAATTTTTCTGTAGGAAAATCAAGGTAATTTAAGGTTTATCTCCAACTGTGCGTTTAACCCAGGCTGACCCACCACACATTGTGTAACCAGCACAAGCACAGAATAAACGCGAACGTTTGTTTCCTCTTCTGGCAATTATTTCCCATTCTTTTGCTTTGCTTTTCCCCACATTTGCTCTTTGCTCCCACTATCTATCCCACATCCATCTCAGTTTATCACACTAGGACAACTTGACTTTTTCTGCTGGAAATCACTGGATGGAAATCCAGGTCCATTTGCAGTCTTCATAGTGCAGTTCTGAAACTCAAATCCCAGATCCCAGTGATTTGGAGGAAAACAGAAGAGGTGATACTGCCTTTCTCCTGCAGAAGAGGAGAAGCAAAGATGCATGGCCTCACATGCAGCATGGAACCCTGCCAGGAAGGCTCTATGAACTTCCTGGTCTTGTCATGAGTTGTGTATAATACCCTCACTTGAGCAGCCTTTCAGCCATTCAGTTAGACAGGCAGGTACTATGACTGCAGTTCCAGGAACTCAAAGGAGACCTAAGGAACAAAGCACATGTTTGTGGCTTCATTGGAGTTTTCCCATAAGCAGACTGGGGACAAGGATATTATGCAAGTAGTTTATTAGGGAAACAAAAATAACACAGGTAAAGAAGTGAGAACGTGATGGAAAGACAGAAAGAGAAAGCAACCGGTAGGAGTGCTATTGGGTCCGCTGCCACAGTGGGAGCTGGTGCTCTCCCATGTAGAAATCCTTACAAATAGTGCAAAGCATGTGTATCAGAATTACCCCAGCTGTGAGGTGAGGGAATTGGGGTATTTATACACAAAAATGTAAACATTTTGTACATGTCTATAAGAGTCAACAATTGGTCAAGTGTGGTGGCTTCCGCCTTTAATCTAAGCACTTTGGGTAGCTAAGGCAGGTAGATCACTTGAGCCCAGAAGTTCAAGACCAGCCTTGCCAACATGGTGAAACTCCACCTTTAAAATATAAAAATTAGCCTGGTGTTGTGGCATGCACTTGTAATCCTAGCTACTTGGGAGGCTGAGGTGGGAGAATCGCTTGAGCTCAGGAGGCCGAGGTTACAGTGAGCTGAGATTGCACCACTGCACTGCAGCTTGGGTGACAGAAGGAAACTCTGTCTCAAAAAAAAGTCAACAATCAAGGGCTACTGGAGTGAGAGGGCAGGAAATTAACTCCTAACTGGGCAACATGGTTTTCCACAGTTGTAGTTGGGGGGTGGAGGGAAGATCCCTCCAGCAGAAATGCAAATACTGGCAAGTGGAAGTCTAGAGACTGAAAACTCTGAGGACTAGGGTGGGCACTACTGGCCTGTACTACTGTTGTCTGTCTGCTAATCTGGCCTAACTCTTTACCCTGGCTACTTCTGAGGCAAGCCTGGGTAAGGACTATGCATGGACATGAAGTGGGAGTTGGTACTAGAGTGTGCATTTTCTGTAAATGCAGGCTATGTATACTAACACCCTTTTTTGCGTAGGGGGAGGATGCAGTCATTTTGTGCTGGTGCTTTCTTTAGGCTACTGCATAGATGACAATGGGGAAACAGGAGGCTTGACCCCTACACCCTGGTATCCTGATCCCCAAATGAGCCAGAGGGTGGAGGGTAGCCAGAATCTGCCTACAGATTCACATGACAAGTTACAAGGGCTCAGGGACCTTCCTTAACTAAGATCCAGTTCAAATCCACATCACTGTTAGAAACAAGGGTAAAAGGAACTATTTCCATCTACATTTCAACTCGGGGAGTAATCTCGGCATCAGAAATTAAATGGAATTTGTGCCAACCTTTTCAAAGGTCTTAGAGCCACTCTTTAGGGCGAGCTGTGTTATGTAAACAAGGTCAAGAGGAGTCTATGAACAGGAGAAATATGCTGTGGTCCTTCGAGCCCAGACAGTGTTGCGTGTGCTTTCTAGGTGAGGTCTATTTGCTTCTTAGGTAACTAGTGAAGACATCACCTACTGTTCTCACAGGTGAGGAGCCTCAAATGGAATCAGAGAACTTCTGTCTTCTCTACTGACATGAGCAGATACCGTTTCATCCTCTTCACAGTTCAAGTCTGGGTAGATGGCAGAGCATCTGTGAGCATCCCTCTGAAACCTGAAGCCTGGAATTTGTACAGCAGAGTAAGCAATGGAAGTATCTAAACTGCTCCCCTCCTTGGTGGGGGGCAAGGAATAATGAACACCAGCTCAGGGTCTTCAAAGAGGGGGTTGTGAAACAGGACCAAGGATTTGAGTAAGAAGAGAGAGTGAGAATGAAGGAGGGCTTGGCACACAGGGAGCATTTGTGTGTAGTACCTTGCATCTGAAGGCCACGCCTGTGATGCCTCCACCCCCTGTGTACAAAGGAAAAGGAAAATTGTAAAGTCACAGCCCCTAGTTCTCCCTCACCATTATATTCCTGGAGGGGAGCTTTTATCTTCAGCATCATACAGACTGCATGCATCTGGAGAACACGAGCAAGGCAGGAGCTACTCAGGAAAGGGCTGCTGACTGTTTCCTGATCTTCTTGCAGGATGTATCAGTCCGAGTTCAGTGAAGCAGACTAGTAGAAGATATATATATCTCGTGTGTAGTGTGTGTGTGCAATTGTGCAACTGGACAAGTAAGTGCAAAGTCTGTGGGGCAAGCAGTTATAAAAAGAAGATCACAAATAAGCAGAAACCCCAAGAGCACAGGCAGGAGCTTGTTCACAGGTGGTCAGGAAGGGAAGATTATAAGCAGGCCAGACCCCATGAGCACAGACATGTATGCTCTCCCCAACCTTCTCTCCTCCCTCCTTTTTCTTCTCTCTGTCCCCACAGAAGCCCTATGCCCTCTTTTAAGGCCTTCCGACTGGTCAGGTCCGATCCACCCAAGATAACTTAAAGTCAACTGATGAAAGACTTTAATTACATTTGCAAAAGCCCTTCACAGCCCCACCTAGATTTGTGTCTGATTGAATAACTGAGAGGATTGTTATGCTGCCAAATGGCTACTGCTTCCTTTCATTTTCCATCTCTCACAAGACAGTATCTCTTATAGCCCACTCTATCCAGTACTGCACTATGAAGGGAATTCTGAAAAATGCAGTTTAACTTAGTTAAGCTGAGACACCACAAAACCGTCGCACAGGGAGATTTGGCAGAGGTGCGAGGGGTACCAGTCATCCCTGATAATTACTAGGTGGAGTTCTCAGTAAGTATCACTCACCCGAGAAGGACCTACCAAGGAAAACAACTTGGTAGATAGGAGAGACTGTTAAGACTGACTTCTCTGATTTCTACTCCTCACTCAGATTATAAGGGAAAACTCTTCATATTCAAAAGGAAGGGCACCACTGCAACCTTAATTAGGCATCCTGTATTGGGTGAGAAGTGGAATGTCATTCATGAGATCAAATGCAGAGGCCCAGTGAGGGGGTTCATTCTGAATGATTGGTATGGTCGTTCCCAGTGGTCCTTCATGGTAATTCAGGTTTTAATACAGAAAACTAAAACTCCGTAGATTTTTTTTTTTTTTTTTTTGAGGCAGAGTCTCACTCTGTCGCCAGGCTGGAGTGCAATGGCGTGATCTCAGCTCATTGCAACCTCCACCTCCCGGGTTCAAGCAATCTCCTGCCTCAGTCTCCTGAGTAGCTGGGATTACAGGCTTGTGCCACCATGCCTGGCCAATTTTTCTAGTTTTTAGTAGAGATAAGGTTTCACCAGGTCAGTCAGGCTGGTCTGGAACTCCTGATCTCGTAATCTGCCCACCTCGGCATCCCAAAGTCCTGGGATTACAGGGGTGAGCCACTGTGCCCAGCCCGTAGATCCTTTTAAAAAAATATTTTTAATTGTGGTAAAACACACATAACAAAGTGTATCATTATAACAATTTTTTAAGTGTACAGTTCAGTGACATTAAGCACATTCACGCCGTTCTGCAGCCATCACCACCATCCATCTCCAGGCCTCTTTTCACTTTCAAAACTAAAACTCTGTTTCTATTAAACAATAGTTCCCCATCCTCCCTTCCCCCAGCCCCTGGCAACATCATTCTACTTTCTGTCTATGAATTTGATGACTCTAGGTACCTCATATAAGTGGAACAATACGATACGTGCCCTTTTGTGATTGGTTTATTTCACATAACATAACGCCCTCAAGGTTCATTCATGCCATAGCATATGTAGGAATTTCCTTCCTTTTTAAGGCTGAATAATACTCCATTGTATGTATATAGCACACTTTGTTTAGCTGTCCATCTATCAATGGCCATTCAGCTGCTTTCATTCCTTGGCTAGTATGAATAATGCTGTTAGGAACATGGGTGTAGAAATATTTCTTCAAATCTCGGCTTTCAGTTCTATTGGCTATAAACCCAGAATTGAAATTGTTGGATCATATGATAATTCTATTTTTAATTTTTTGAGGAATTGCCACACATACTGTTTTTCACAGCAGCTGCACCATTTTATATTTCCATGACAGTGAACAAGGTTTCCAATTTTTCCACAACCTCACCAACACTTATTTTCTGTTTTTTGTTTTTCTTTTTAATAACAGCCACCCTGATGGGTCTGAAGTGAATCAAGTTATTTTAAGCAGAAATGAAATTAGACACTTAAAAACTATCTGATACACTGGAGCAACAAGCTGTAGACTGGACTTCCACAATGATTTCCAGAACACTATAAAACCATCTGCCAGGGGAGCGATTACATTTGTCATAATCACAAATGAGGGGAAACAAAACGTTGTTATTAGAATGACTGAGTTCAATAATAAACCACCATTGCTGTTGTATTGATTAATTATGACTCCAACAATGATGCTTAACAAACAATGATGAAACTTCACTGGTCTACAATAATAAGTATATATTTAGCTATGTGCCTGCAGTTAGCTAATCTAGGCTGGGCTTGCTGGGAGCAGCTGGACTGAGGCAGGCTCCATATGTTTCTCATCTACCTGCTGGGATCAGCATGTTCACTGGAGTACTGTATAGTCATCTCATGGTGATATCACAAGGGCGAGTGGAAATACACAAGTCCTCTTAAGGTTTAGGCTCAGAACTGGTATGCCAACACTTCACCTTCTACTTTTGGCTACATTTCTCTCATTTAGTGACGTGGAAAAGAATAGGAATACTTACCTTCTTACAGGGAGGTAAGAAGATAGGGGAGGGGATCCAAGATGGCCAAGTAGGAGCGGCTCTGGATTGCAGCTCCCAGTGAGCACACGGAGGGTGAGTGGTCGCCGCATTTCCAGTCAGATTTTTATTGCCCACAGACCAGTAGACTCCCGGGCGGAGGAGTGCCATGGGTCTCAGCATGGCTGTTTCGGCCAGGGCGGCGAATGTCCACACAAAAAACTCACATGAGTCCAGGTGCCATTTCACCTGGCAACTAGAGCACCTGGGACACAGAGTCACCAATTCAACTGATAGAAAGGGGGCTGAAATAGGGAACCAGGCCAGGATATTCCCAGGTGAAAAAGTGCCACACGTCTCCAGCGCAGCTGAGCTGGTGCAGTGGGTCTCCACACAAAATCTCACACAAATCTGGGCACCTTTTCAACAGGTGACTGGAACAACTGGGTGACAGTCACCCATTCAACTGATAAAAAGGGGACTGAAACAGGGAGCCAGGCCAGGAGATTCGTTGGCGGAAAAGCGCTACCAGCATGGCTGTTTCAACCGGTGCAGTGGGTCTCCGCACAAAATCTCACACAAATCCAGGCACCTTTTCAACTGGCGATGGGAATTCCTGGGAGAGAGAGTCGCCTGTTCAACTGAATAAAAAGGGGACTGAAACAGGGAGCCAGGCCAGGAGATTCCTGGGCGAAAAAGTGCCACGAACCCCCAGTGTGGCTGTTTTAGCCAGGGCATCGGGTTTCTGCACAAGAACTCACACAAATCCAGGCGCCGTTTCAACTAGGGACTGGAACGCCTGGGAGACAGAGTTGCCTGTACAACTGAAAATAAAGGGGTCTAAGGCAGGGAGCCAGGTGATCAGGCACAGACGGTCCCATGCCCACAAAGATCAGCAATCTGAAACGCCCTGGATTGGGAGTTTCACAGCAAGCACAGCTGAACCCGGGACAGTCCAGCTCTGTGGGGCAGAGGCGTCCGCCATTGCCATTGCTGAGTCAGTCCACCATTACAGAGAGAGTCCACAATTACAGAGGCAGGTTGCCATTGCCAAGGCAATTCTAACTTCACCCCTATAAACAGGACTGCAGGGAAGTTCACATGGCAGCTGAGTGGAGCCCACAGCAGCTCAGCAATGCCTCTGCTGGCAGACTGTGACTAGGTTGCCTCCTTGCTGGGCAGGGCATTCCTGAAAAAAGGCAGCAGCATGACAGAAACTTATAAATAAAGCCCTACCTTCCCAGGACAGAGCACATCAGAAAAAAAAGGCTGTTATGAGTTCTGCTGCAGCAGACTTAAAAGTACCTGCCCAGAAGCTCTGAATGGAACAATGGAGCTCACAGCTCAGCACTTGAGCTCCTATAAAAGAAAGATTCTTTCCTCAAGCAGCTCCCTGACCCCCGTATATCCAAAGAGTCACCTCATTAAGGAGAGTTCAGACTGACATCTGGCAGGTATCCTTCTGGGACAAAGATAGGAGAAGAAGAAACTGGCAATAACACTTACTGTTCTGCTGCCACTGCAGGTGAGCCCAAGGCAAGCAGGGTCTGGAGTCAACCTCCAGCAGTCCTACAGCAGAGGGGTCTGACTATTAGAAGGGAAGCTAAGAAACAGAAAGAAATAACTTCATCAGCAGCAAACTGGACATCCACTCAGAGACCCCATCTGAAAGTCACCAACTACAAAGACCACAGGTAAATAAATCCACAAAGATGGGAAGAAACCAGCACAAAAAGAATGAAAACACCAAAAACCAGAATACCTCTCCTCCTCCAAGGGATCACAACTCCTCACCAGCAAGGGAACAAGGCGGGATGGAGAATGAGTGTGATGAATTGAGAGAAACAGGCTTCAGAAGGTGGGTAACAAGAAACTTCTCTGAGCTAAAAGAACATGGTCTAACCCAATGCAAAGAAACTAAGAACCCTGAAAAAGGTTTGACGAAATGCTAACAAGAATAAACAGCTTAGAGAAGAACATAAATGAATTGATGGAGCTGAAAAACAAAACATGAGAACTTCCCAAAGCATACACAAGTTTCAATAGCTGAATCGACCAAGCAGAAGAAAGGATATCAGAGGTGGAAGAACAACTCAATGAAATAAAACGAGAAGGCAAGATTAGGGAAAAAAGGGTAAAAAGAAATGAACAAAGCCTCCAAGAAATATGGGATTATGTGAAAAGACCTAATCTACGTTTGATAGGTGTACCTGAATGTGACAGAGAGAATAAATTCAAGCTGGAAAACACTCTTCAGGTTATTATCCAGAAAAACTTCCCCAACCTAGCAAGGCAGGCCAATATTCAAGTCCAGGAAATACAGAGAACACCACAAAGATATTCCTCATGAAGACCAACCCCAAAGCACATAATCATCAAATTCACCAGGCTTGAAATGAAGGAGAAAATGCTAAGGACAGCCAGAGAGAAATGTCAGGTCACCCACAAAGGGAAGCCCATCAGACTCACAGTGGATCTCTCAGCAGAAACCCTACAAGCCAGAAGAGAGTAGGGGCCAATATTCAACACCCTTAAAGAAAAGAACTTTCAACCTAGGATTTCATATCCAGGCAAACTAAGTTTCCTAAGCGAAGGAGAAATAAAATCCTTTACAAACAAGCAATTACTCAGAGATTTCATCACCACCAGGCCTGCTTTACAGGAGCTCCTGAAAGAAGCACTAAACATAGAAAGGAACAACCAGTACCAGTGGCTCCAAAAACATACCAAATGGTAAAAAGCACCAACACAATGATGAAACTGCATCAACTAACGGGCATAACAACCAGCTAGCATAAAAATGGCAGGATCAAATTCACACATAACAATACTAACCCTAAAGGTAAATGGGTTAAATGCCCCAATCAAAAGACACAGACTGGCAAATTGGCTAAAAAGCCAAAAACCATCAGTGTGCTGTATCCAGGAAACTCATCTCACATGCAAGGATAGAGATAGCCTCAAAATAAAGGGATGGAGGAAGATTTACTAAGCAAATGGATAGCAAAAAAAAAAAAAAAAAAGCAGGAGTTGCAATCCTAGTTTTTGATAAAATAGACTTTACACCAACAAAAATCAGAAGAGACAAAGAAGGACGTTACATAATGGTAAAAAGATCAATGCAACAAGAAGAGCTAACAATCCTAAATATATACACACCCAATACAGGAGCACCCAGATACATATAGCAAGTTCTTAATGACTTACAAAGAGACTTAGACTCCCAAACAATAATAGCGGGAGACTTTAACACTCCACTGTCAATATTAGACAGATCAATGAGACAGAAAATTAACAAGGGTATCCAAGACTTGAACTCAGACGTGGACCAAGCACACCTAATAGACATTTACAGAACTCTCCACCCCAAAGCTACAGACTCTACATTCTTCTCAGCACCATATCACACCTACTCTAAAATTGACCACATAATTGGAAGTAAATTACTCCTCAGCAAATGCAAAAGAATGGAAATCATAACAAACGCTCTCTCAGACCATAGTGCAATTAAGTTAGAACTCAGAATTCAGAAACTAACTCAGAACATCACAGCTTCATGAAAACTGAACTGGCTCTTGAATGTTGACAGGATAAACAATGAAATGAAGGCAGAAATAAAGATATTCTTCAAAACCAACAAGAATGAAGACACAACATAATAGAATCTCTGGGACACATTTAAAGCAGTGTATAGAGGAAAATATATAGCAATAAATGCCCACATGAAAAGCAAGGAAAGATCTAAAATTGACACCC
>NW_016107520.1:1173331-1174971 GCF_001604975.1 Cebus imitator | reverse complement strand
TCAGGCCAATATCCATGATGAACATAGATGCAAAAATCTTCAATAAAATACTGGCAAACCGATTGCAACAGCACATCAAAAAGCTTATCCATCACGATCAAGCAGGCTTCATCCGGGAGACACAAAGCCGGATCAACATATGCAAGTCTATAAACGTCATCCACCACATACACAGAACCAAAGACAAAAACCACATAATTATCTCAATAGATGCAGAGAAGGCCTTTGACAAAATTCAACAGCCTTTATGCTAAAAACTCTCAATAAACTAGATATTGACAGAACGTATCTGAAAGTAATAAAAGCTATTTATGACAAACCCACAGCCAATATCATACTGAATGGGCAAAAACTGGAAGCATTCCTTTGAAATCTGGCACTAGACAAGGATGCCCTCTCTCACCACTCCTATTCAATATAGTATTGGAAGTTCTAGTCAGAGCAATCAGTCTAGAAAAAGAAATAAAGGGTATTCAATTAGGAAAGGAGGAAGTCAAATTGTCTCTATTTGCAGATGACATGATTGTATATTTAGAAGATCCCATCATCTCAGCCCAAAATCTCCTGAAACTGATAAGCAACTTCAGCAATGTCTCAGGATACAAAATCAATGTGCAAAAATCACAAGCATTCCTATACACCAATAACAGACTTAAAGAGAGCCAAACAAGAATGAACTGCCATTCACAATTGCTACAAAGAGAATAAAATACCTAGGAATATGACTAACAAAGGATGTAAAGGACCTCTTCAAGGAGAACTACAAACCACTGCTCAAGGAAATAAGAGAGGACACAAACAGATGAAAAAACATTTCATGTTCATGGTTAGGAAGAATCAATATTGTGAAAATGGCCATACTGCCCAAAGTAATTTATAGACTCAACACTATCCCCATCAAGCTACCTATGACCTTCTTCACAGAAGTGGAAAAAACCGCCTTAAACTTCATATGGAACCAAAAGAGAGCCCGCATAGCCAAGTCAATTCTAAGCAAAAAGAACAAAGCCGGAGGCACCATGCTACCTGATTTCAAACTATAATACAAGGCTGCAGTAATCAAAACAGCATGGTACTGGTACCAAAACAGAGATATAGACCAATGGAACAGGGCAGAGGCCTCGGAGGCAACACCACACATCTACAACCATCTGATCTTTGACAAACCTTACAAAAACAAGCAATGGGGAAAGGAGTCCCTGTTTAATAAATAGTGTTGGGAAAACTGGCTAGCCATGTGCAGAAAGCAGAAACTGGGCTCCTTCCTGACACCTTACACTAAAATTAACTCCAGATGGGTTAAGACTTAAACATAAGTCCTAACACCATAAAAACCCTAGAAGAAAACCTAGTCAAAACCATTCAGGACATAGGCAGGGGCAAGTACGTCATGACTAAAACACCAAAAGCATTGGCAACAAAATCCAAAATAGACAAACTGGACCTAATTAAACTCCAGAGCTTCTGCAAAGCAAAAGAAACAATCATTAGAGTGAATTGGCAACCAACAGAATGGAAAGAAATTTTTGCAATCTACCCACCTGACAAAGGCCTAATATCCAGAATCTACAAAGAACTAAAACAGATTTACAAGAAAAAAACAAACAAACCCATTCAAAAGTGGGCAAAGGATATGAACA
>NW_016107520.1:1131223-1173241 GCF_001604975.1 Cebus imitator | reverse complement strand
ATCATCACTGGTCATTAGAGAAATGCAAATCAAAACTACATTGAGATACCATCTCATATCAGCTAGAATGGCGATCATTAAAAAATCTGGAGACAACAGATGCTGGAGAGGATGTGGAGAAATAGGAACACTTTTACACTGTTGGTGGGAGTGTAAATTAGTTCAACCATTGTGGAAGACAGTGTGGTGATTCCTCAAGGAGCTAGAAATAGAAATTCCATTTGACCCAGCAATCCCATTACTGGGTATATTTCCAAAGGATTATAAATTGTTCTATCATAAGGACACATGCACACGAATGTTCATTTCAGCACTGTTTACAATAGCAAAGACTGGGAACTAACCCAAATGTTCATCGATGATAGTCTGGACAGGGAAAATGTGGCACATATACACCATGGAATACTATGCAGCCATAGAAAACGATGAGTTCACGTCCTTTGTAGGGACATGGATGAACCTGGAAACCATCATTCTCTGCAAAGTGACACAAGAACAGAAAATCAAACACCACATGTTCTCACCCATAGGCAGCTGTTGAGCAATGAGAACACAGGGACACAGGGAGGGGAGTATCACACACTGGGGTCTGCGGTGGGGAACCAGTGGAGGGACAGCGTGGGATGGGGAGTTGGGGAGATATAACATGGGGAGAAACATCAGATATAGGTGATGGGGAAGAAAGCAGCAAACCACATTGCCATGTATGTACCTATGCAACAATCTAGCATGTTTTTCACATGTACGCCAAAACCTAGCAATAAAATATATATTAAAAAAAAAAAAGATTGGAATCAAGAAACCCCTGTCACTGCCACTCAATGCTCTCAGCAGATGACAAGACATGGGAACATGTGGCTGTCACTGTTGGCCCTACAAGTGTCTCTCAACATCCATGGAACTGGAGAGCGGATCCTGGAACACAGCTGCAGAAAAACTCCACAACTATTCTTGCCAGCAGAAAACAGCCAAAAACAATAGAAGGTAAATTCCGCCTCACATTTCATTTCCAAAACTCACACAAATTCATCTTTTTAGAAGCCCTTAATAAATATTGAGAGCACTAGCTGCAAATGAGTCTGAGAAACGTTCTTTTAAAGAAAAACTTTTGAGCCTCTGGAGCATAAGATATCACACTAGGAAGTAGAAATTAAGGCCAAGTGCTAATTGGTCACATCCAACATACCTGGATAGACACTCATAACATCAGGGCCTCCGAAATCACTTGGATATTAAGCTTCACTGCATCTTGGTGACTCTATTAGAATCTGCAAGCTACCACAGCCCCCCAAGCTCCTTACTCCTAGGGGTTCTAGTATATGGCTACCAGGACCTCTTAGAGCAATATCTGAGCAGTCACCCTACAGCAATATCACCACTATGTCATATACCTAATACAGGGGGCTCATTTACAGATGCAGTCTTTATTAAACATGAACTTGAGAAATTCATCCTCTAAAATTTTAGTTTTCATTTGAATTTGAAATGTTACAATATAAAAGTAATCCTAGAAAAAGATTTTTCCCAGAAGCAGATAATTTTTGCACTTTATACTTAAGTAAGGTTTAAGATAAAACACATCATTTATTAATTTAGACTATTTGTTGCAGGTTTCTTGAAGCATGGTTTAGTCTTAAAAATATTTTAGGAATTGATGTGCAGGTGTCACTCTTTATATTTATTGCTGAAGACTTTGATAAATGTTGATGGCACTATTTCCTACTTTTGCTGGCTTGTTATAGCTTGCCATGCTAGAAGTGTAAGTCTTGATGGATTATAGAATCTAAAGATATGGAGAAAGAAGTAATTCAAATGTAGTAAAAAGGTGCCAAACTCCTGTTGTTATTTCTGGTACTTGAGAAGCTCAAAGAGTAGCTGGAGAAAACCAAGGGCCAGGAGGCAATGGTGGTTGGCAGAAAGGGAGAGCAGGAAGCCAGCAGGCACAGCGGACATCAAGGAATCTTGGATATGCTCTTGAAGAGCAGCAGAGAGCAAATTAAGAAGGGAGAGCATGACTAGGCAGGAAAGACTTTGCCCTGGAGAAAAAGTCAACTACATGGTCTGCAGGAGAAACTACAATCAGCTCACTGGTCTGTTATTTACGCTAAAAACAAAGTTAGGGCTTGTGTTAAAATCTCATGTCCGAGTTGGTAAGTTAAGATTGACATTCAGAAGACTCAAACTGAGCGTGAGCCAAACTGGCTTTAAGCAGGGAATCAAAACGCTGGGGGTTAGAGGAGAACAATGGGTACCAACAATGCAAAGAACTAGAGTATGAGCAAAACAGAATGCACAACAAAATAAAGCAGCCTAGGGATGGAGGTGGAGAAGAACACCAACGCATGGGCAGGCTGCCTCGCTGCTTTTGCCTCAACCAATTTAAAGAGGTTGGCCTTGGGATGCAGTATAGAGTTTGGCAGGAACTAGAGGGCACATGGGTGCTGCAGGTCAAGGGAGGCCAGAGATGCCAGGCACCCAAATAGAGAAATAAAATGTAGTTGACCAGCAGGTCTTCACAGTCCAGCAGCTGCTACAAAGACTCACATACTTCTAGATGAAAGAAGAACCAGATCCCAAAATACAGAATGCTCAGGGGAGCCAATGCAATGAAAGTAGTCTTGGTAGAGCAACAGATCTTGACAACAATAAATAGCAAAGCAATAAATGTTAGTAGAGCTCTTCTTGTGGTGACAGGGTTCAAGAGGACCAATTTTAAAAAATTATTTTGTATTTTTTTAAAACATTTATCTATAAAATACACAAAACACCTGCATTTTAAGAAAACTCTTCCAGTATTTCACATTTTATTATTTAAATATTCAACAGAAACCTAAAATATTAATAAATTAATTTATCAAAATCGGGTCTCATAAAAGTTGCTTCTATAAATGACCTTTTATAGAAGTATGATTTGTAAAAAGACAAACAGGTCTAGGCATCTGGAATGAGTCTTGTCTCTAATAATGACTACTGATCATTTCTGATAACACATAAAAGATAACATTCTATGCCCCAATATGAATATTCAGGCCAAGTGCAGTAGCTCACTTCTGTAATCCCAGCATCATGGGAGGCCAAGGCGAGAAGATTGCTTGAGCCTAGGAGTTTGAGACCAGCCTGGGCAACATAGCAAGACCCCTTCCTCTACAAATAAAGTTAAAAAAATTAGCAAGATCCTGCCTCTACAAATAAAGTTTAAAGTTTTAAAAAACAGACCTATAGTCCTACCTACTCAGGAGGCTGAGGCAGGAGGGTTGCTTGAGCCCAGGAGTTTGAGATGTGTAGTGAACTGTGATCACACCACTGCACTCCAGTGTGGGTAACAGAGCAAGACCTTGTCTCTAAAAATCATTTTTTACCTAAAAGTTAAAAAAAACACTCAACCATTTCACAATAGCAGTTAAATATGCAAAACATGCAAATAATTATTAGTATCATTAATATAATCTAATTTTTGGAATTGGAAGAAACTCTTAGATTTTTCACATTGGTTGTATAATCTCTAAGGTCAATGACAGCTCAAATTACATACTTAAAGATATTAAAAAATACTTGACTGAGTGTGATCAAAAAGTTCATTGAGGTATTTGTTGCCTTTTGACAACAAATAGATTTGTATAATCAGCTAAAACTGCACTATGGTGTCTGGAAATTTTTCTTTTTAATAAGGCAACAGCATCTTCCAGACAAATTTCAGATACTGGTGAACCTGACCAATATCTATTAAAACTTTGCAAGTTGGGCTTTCCTCTGATAGCACATTTCTCATTTCCATCCAAGTCCTTTCTCTGTTATATTTTACATTTCAATAACAAAATAAGACACAAACTGCTTTAGATGTAGCCAGTGAATCAACACAGGAATAGTTTATCTCAGTAGCAGGATTGTTCTGGGCAGACAATAAATACGTAATAGCAAGACAAACTGGAACACAAAAAACTGTTGTGTATGGTAATTATGATCTATTAGGTGCTCTAAGTGAATTTCAAGTTTATCTTCAGGAAATTGCAAATAGAATAGTTTACAGAGAGAGCCCTTACCTACTATATTTTCTTTCTGACGCGATTTTTGCTGAAACCTGGTGGCGTTACCTTCAGGACATGGAGAAAGGTACCACTTATAAATCCAGTTTTTAATGCATTTTTTTTTCTTTCCTTCAATCTACCATTACCTTGATCTTAATGGTTTTTAATACATTTTAATGTAATGATCACTGCTGCTCTGTTTTAAATGTTATAATTATTTTAAAGCCGACTTCGGTGAATACCAACATTATTAGCTAACCATATAAAGGCCATAAAATTCCAACTATAGTTAAAGTAAAAATAATTTGCCTAAATCTTTAAGGCATCTTGATAAACTTTAGGTTAGTTAAAACAAGTAAGGTGATTTGTGAGATTTTGGTGCACCCATCACCAGAGTAGTATACACTGCACCATATTTGTAGAGTGGGCGCCCTCTCCCACTCTTCCCCCCAAATCCCCAAAGTCCATTGTATCATTCCTATGCCTTTGCATCCCACGTATCAGTGAGAACATATGATGTTTGGTTTTCCATTCCTGAGTTACTTGAAACCAAGGCTACATTCTCTACTTATCAGGAGCCATGTGACTTGGTTGTTGGTCCTCTCTCTTTGGATTGGATTATTCTATTTATCAGAACATGGTCATCTGCTATGACTTCATAGTTTGGCTTCTCAGCGCCAGTGAACACCACCAACTAAAATGGTCCTTTATGGCCAGGCATGATGGCTCACGCCTATAATCCCAATACTTTGGGAGGCTGAGGCAAAAAGATTACTTGAGGACAGGAGTTTAAGTCCAGCCTGGACTACAAAGCAAGACCTTGTCTCTACAAAAAATGTTTTAAAAATTAGCCATGTGTGGTGGTGCACATATATAGGCCTAACTACTCCAGAGGCTGAGGCAAAAGAATCACTTGTTCCCAGCCTTCATTAAACTATGATCGTGCCACTGCACTCCAGCCAGGGCAACAAAGTGAGACACCTCTATAGAAATAAAACTTTTAATGTCCCTTTGTGTTTCCTAATTCAAGCTTCTGAGAGAGGGACTGGGAAAGAGTCAGCAATGTGACCTGTGAGGGGTCCCTTGTGGGTCTTCTGAAATAATCAATTGGATCAGAGAAGACAGATCACAAAAATGACCAAGCCAGCCTTGTGGGCAGGACCAGCAAAGATAGAAATGTCCAGTATGACCACTGAGTGTATGGATAGTTATTATTTGTGTGACATGTCATAGCTTCACAGTATTACATTTTAAAATTTACTCTTACGGCCGGGCGCGGTGGCTCAAGCCTGTAATCCCAGCACTTTGGGAGGCCAAGGCGGGTGGATCACGAGGTCAAGAGATCGAGACCATCCTGGTCAACATGGTGAAACCCCGTCTCTACTAAAAATACAGAAAATTAGCTGGGCATGGTGGCGCGTGCCTGTAATCCCAGCTACTCAGGAGGCTGAGGCAGGAGAATCGCCTGAACCTAGGAGGCAGAGGTTGCAGTGAGCCGAGATCGCACCATTGCACTCCAGCCTGGGTAACAAGAGTGAAACTCTGTCTCAAAAAAAAAAAAATTTACTCTTAGTCAAAATTCAACTAGAAAACAGAAAATATGTTTGCTTATTTACAACAAAGGGAATTTAAGACTGGAAATTGGTAACACAGGAGATGGAAAGTTTGAAAGTGAAACTGGAAACACGGTAGAGATTAGTAACAGCAAGATGTTTCTGGCTCCCCTAGGCTGGAAGGACAAAAATAGGAGGTGGAACTTAGGGCCAGAACCACAGTCAGCCTAACGGCGAGGGAACTGAAGTCATAAAAGAGGCATAACTACTCCTGAAGTTGCTGCAGGGACAGAGAGAAGAAAAGAAATACTCTGGCTTTTCTCTTCTCCTCACTTTCCAGTCTTCTCTGTACTTGCCATTGGCCTGACACGGGAACCTGGTATCTTAGCCGGTTCATGCTGCAATAACAAAATACCATGGACTGGCTAGTTTAAACAATAGACATTTACTTCTCACAGTTCTGGAGGCTAGGAAGTTCAAGATCAAGGAGACAGTATGGTAGGTTTCTGGCAAAGGCTCTCTTCCTGGCTTGTAGATGACCACCTTCTTGCTGTGTCCTCTCATGTTGGAGAGAAAGAGACATCTCTCTCTTATAAGGCTACAGCCCTATCGGACTAGGGCCCTATGCTTAGGATCTGATTTAACCTTAGTTATCTTCTGAAGACCCTAACTCTAGATACAGTAACACTGGAGAGTAGGATTTCAACATGTGAATTTGGAGGGGGTACAATTCAGTCCACAGCACCTGGGAAATGCAGCTGCTGACACAGAAAATGCAAGAAATGCATCTGACATAGCAAACAGGACAAGGACTGGTATGCTTCTCACAACACTGCAAGGAGCTATTATCATTCTTACTTTACATGAGGGAATGAAGGCAATTTAAATAAACTTATTCAAGGTCACAAAGACAGTAGATGGTAGCACCAGATTTTATTCCAGGTCTTCTCATTCCAAACCCAGCTGACAATGACTTCCATTGAGCCTTCACCATACGTTTCAACTCTCCTGGGCTTACCTTTCTCTGAATTTCTATACTACTTTTATTCTTTACCTTGCGATTCATTACTGATTACCATCTTATTTTATTTTCATCATTCTGTTGAGGAATATTTTATTATTCCACACCTGGCCAAATGAACCGCAAGTCCCTTGAGATCAAATATCATGTAGCTCCTTGGCTGGGCACGTGGCTCACACCTGTAATCCTAGCACTTTGGGAGGCCAAGGCGGGCAGATCATTGGAAGTCTAGAGTTCAAGACCAGCCTGGCTAATATGGTGAAACCCTGTATCTACTAATAATACAAAAATTAGCCAGGCATGGTGGCACATGCCTGTAGTCCCAGCTACTCAGGAAGCTGAGGCAGGAGAATTGCTTGAACCTGGTGGGCGGCGGTTGCAGTGGAACCGAGATGGAGTCATTGCACTCCAGCCTGGGTGACAGAGCGAGACTCCATTTCAAAACAAAACAAAACAAAAAACAAATATCATGTAGCTCCCCAAACAGTATCCATCCCATTGTCTAGGCATATAGTAGGTGCCAAATGACTGCTTTGATTAATTTCTCCAACATTTCCTACTGTTTTTGAGAATGGGTGTATTATTTCTTGTTAATAAAATCTTTCATCTATTTTCCAAAATGCCATAGTTCTCCAGTCATCAAAGAAATTTGTCTGTGGCTCAAGGAAATCATCTATATAAATGTGTTTTATTACTTTAGATATAATCCCATAGAATGGCCTGTTGGTATGAATCAGAGTCTTTAAATACTTTCCAATTTCCCTCTTAACTGAGTTATCTGCCAAGGTTATCTTTTATCTTCTGCATCATTCATCCTTATTGTGAAACTGCCATCCTTTTTTGTCATAGCTGCCCTGCAAATATCCGGCTAGGTCACTATTGATTGGCCATATGTCATACCATCCTTTGCAGATGAAATTTATAGAAAAATCAGAAATTCCTTTGCAAAGCTCTTTCAGGTAAAATGATAAAGATGTATTTCATCATGACCATCTACGTTAGAAAATATGGCATATATATTGCAATCACTCAGAATGTTATTAACACTATGAGATATGAAACAAAATCAAATTTCGTAGTACTTGTGTTAAAATCCCAGAATCATACTGTCTTGTACTTTCACCCTAACTCAGTTGCCAGTTTCTGGACCCTGTCATAGCTAGTAATTCTTTTCCTCAAGCATCTCATTCCCTGATCACCAGCAATTATTTTTCCAGATTACTTCCATAGGCATCTCTCCAAAAACTTTTCAACTGCTTTGAGACCCCCAGTGCAACGTCCCTGTCACCTTCCTCCCCATCCACTGTTACACATCCCACCCCACCCCTCATCAGCTTAACTTTCCTTCTTTCCCAAAATGTTATTTTTCTGCATCTTTATTTAAGTTAATGAACGTTCTTTGAGGAAATAGCAGGACCAGGCTGAATGATTTCTGAGGTCTAGTTTTTTTCAGGTGGGGGAAGGATGTTCTGGGTTTTGTTTTTGTTTTGAAAGAGATAAAGGTTGCAGCTTTTCTTATGTTTTAAGGAGAATTGATGGTTCCCGTCAGACCCAAATTATATTTAAAGTTTTTAAAAAGCTGTAGTTTAAAAATTCAAGTAACATGAAAGGATGTAGAGGTCAACATAAGTCTCCCTCCAACCCCTGATAGTCTCTGGTTCTCCTCTACAGCAACTGGGGTTTTAATTTTTCTGTATCGTCTTCCCAGAAGCATATTATATTCATCAAGACAGGCTAAGTTATGCTATGGCGGCAACAGACTTAACCCAAAATATCAGCGGCTGAATATGACAAAAGTTTGTTTCTGCATCAAACTGTATACTTAAGCTGCATCATTTTGTGAGGTTATAATCTCAACATATGGTTTTGAGTGAAGAAAGAGCAGGAAGGTTGTGTAGGGGCTTTTTTCAACTACTTGGACTGACACTGGCCAGAGTTAATCGCATGGTCCACTTAACTGTAGAGTCATCTACTGTGTGCCCAGGTGGGAGCAGAGAGCCAGATATCAGTATGCACTAACAATCTCTATCACAAAGGCACTTATATGTGCATTCTGCATATATGGGAGCATACGAGACATAATTTCTCCACTTCGCTTTGCTTTTTTCACTTTGCAAGATATGATGCATATGATAATTTCCTACATGTGGTCATACTATAATTTATTTACCTACTATTTGATTGATGGGTATTTATGTTATTTCTAGTCTTTTGTTACTATAAACAGTAGCTATAATATTCTTGTAAGAGTAATACTGATGTGTATTGAAACCATAATGTGTGCAAGGCACTATTTAGATCATGTGGCATATTTTAAGTCTAATAATGTTGGCAACCTTATGTGACAGGTGACATAATTTACAGGTATCTTATTTATGGTGGCAGAGCCTGGCCTTAAACCTAGTCAATTGGTCCCACAGCCTATCTAATTCACATAGATATTTGCAGCTATATGCACAAATTTCTGCCATATAAATTCCTGTAAATGAAATTTGTGGATCATAAAGTGTTTACATTTTAAGTTCTGTCAGATATTTAGAAGCACTAGATACGTTTTGTGGATACTTTCAAATCCACTCTGCTTTTAGGCAACCTATACAAGCGTCATGCAGATGTAATTTGTCAGCACCTTTTCTTGGCATTCTGAACACTCACACATCAGACACCTGGAAGCACAGGCAAGTCTAATGCCCATGTAGCCCCCTTGACCAATGGAAACCAATCAATAAACACTTCTCTCTTTTTTCCCCAGCTGGAAACTTCTATGATATATTTCCTAAATCTCTTCAGAAGATCTCACAGAATTGAGTGTTAGTTTCCGAAAGGAGCAACACACTGAGTCTTTGCACTAGTTTTCTTTCATCCTTGTTCACTTCCCTGTCTCTCACTCTTGTTTCCTGTGATTGCTTCTTAAATAAAGTATCTGCAGAAAGCATTTGTCTCAACTGATTCCAGAGGAATCTAAATGTAGTAAATGTATGGTGCACTAATCAGATCCCTGCTTCAAGCCCACAGTACTCATTCCCTTGGCCACTGGGATTGTGGTCTGCTAAGTCCCTTTCGGAGCATTGCCCTAGTCAATGGGAGCTGCTTCACTCTCCCCACAGCCTAACCCAGTGACTAGTAGGGGTAGGTTTAGCGGTAAAGGATTCTAACTACCTTGTCTCTGTTTAAGATCTCTCTGAAGAACAAGCTCCGTTCCAGATAGTTCCATAGTGATATGGTTTGAATGTTTTGCTCTCTCTGATCTCATGTTGAAATGTGATTCCCAGTGTTAGAGGTGGGGCCTGATAGCAGATATTTGGGTCATGGAGGTGGATTCCTCATGAAGGGCTTGGTGCTGTCCTCGTGGTAATGAGTGAGCTCTCACTCAATGAGCTTAAGTAAGAGCTGGTTGTTTAAAAGAGCCTGGTATCTCTCTTGCTCCCTCTCTCACAATGTGACATGCTGGCTCCCCTTTGCCTTCTGCCATGACTGTGAGCTTCCTGAGGCTTTCACCAAAAGGAGATGTTAACATCAGGCTTCATGGACAGCCTGCAGAACCAAAAGCAAAATAAACCTCTTCGTTATGAATTACCCAGTCCCAGATGTTTCTTAACAGCAACACAAATGGACTAACACACATGAGATGCACCAAGCCCAATAAATGGCAAATGCCTCACAGTTCAACTTCTCCCTCTGCTCAGTCTTGCTTTCCTCACTCCACTAGTATGTGGTCATACTATAGTTTTTTACCTACTATTTGATTGATGGATATGTAGGTTATTTCTAGTCTTTTGTTACTATAAACAGTAGCTATAATAAATATTCTTGTAAGAGTAATACTGACGTGTATTGAGACCATAATGTATACAAGGCACTATTCGGATCATGTGGCATATTTTAAGTCTAATAATGTTGGCAACCTTATGTGACAGGCGACATAATTTACAGGTATCTTATTTATGGTGGCAGAGCCTGGCCTTAAACCTAGGCAATTGGTCCCAGAGCCTATCTAATTCACATAGATATTTGCAGCTATATGCACAAATTTCTGCCATATAAATTCCTGTAAATGAAATTTGTGGATCACAAAGTGTTTACATTTTAAATTCTGTCAGATATTTTCAGAAGCACTAGATCAGTAGTGGCCCTAGAAAACAGGCCCTTGGGATGAGATTTTGGGGCTGGACCACTCACAAGCTGCAGTAAGACTCCTCTGCAATTCCTGAGCTCTCAATTGTGGGAGATTGAGATGAGGAGCACGTCAAAAGTGAAGTACTGTGTTTTGCCGTAGTTAAGATACTCAACAGGGTAATGTTCATTATGATTGTAGTGATGGCCTGAAATGCTTTTGATCTAAAAGGTTTTCTCAGTGACTAAACAGGTATATTGAGCACAGACATGATGGGGATCTCCACCACTGAATTCTTTAAATATTTGATGGGGCTAACATTTCCTCTGAGCTGTGGCATTATTTGTGATTCACTCTCTTGGCCAAGGGGTTGGGGGACAGTTTCAGAGGCTTACAGAATATCTATCCATCAGCCCGGCAACTGACACAATAGTACCTCTAATGACGGTCTCAAGGCAAAAGTAGAATGTCAGTGGGGACAGGACCACAAGACATAGTGGTTTATCACATACCTCTTTACCCCAAAGCATCTGGTTTATCAGATGGTTAAGTTACCTTTTACAGGTTCAGGTAACTCTCCAACTCATATGAAGTACTTAAAATAAGCAAATTTATAAAGACAGCATAATAGAGGTTACCAGGCGCTGGAGACAGGAGGGAATAGGAAGTTATTGTTTTAATGAGTACAGAGTTTCTGTTTGGGATATGAAAAAATTCTGGAAATGGGTCGTGATGCTTGCACAACATTGTAAAAGTATTTTACACTTAAAAATGGTTACAATGATGGCTTTTGCTATATATATTCTACTACAATAAAAAATTTACAAAGTATTTTTTAAAAGTAATGCATCTAGAGCATAGAAATTCCACTGTACTAATGCTTTATCTACTTGGTATTCAGGCTACAGATAGGTAGAAAATTAGATAAAATATAAAGACAATTTACTGAAGTTTTCCATTTTCCTTCCTTTTTTTTTTGAGACAGAGTCTCACCCTGTCACCCAGGCTGGAGTGCATTGGCGCTGTCTCAGCTCACTGCAACCTCTGCCTTCCTGGTTCAAGAGATTCTCCTGCTAATGTGTTTCAAAATGAGCTCTGTAAACAATACTTTAAAGGAAAAACATAATGCTCACAAGACTCTGAATGCTCAAGGATAGACCTGGGAAATTCTCCTATACTTGAGTTTTCAGCTAACCCAGAGTCAATTGTTTATCCCCAAGTCTGTTGATGCCAGTCACAGTAGTTGTTACAACTGCAGAATTTAATAAAATGTTACATAAAATGAGAAATATGAATGCAAAAACGTTAAGCTTTAATTCTATGGAAACTAAGTCAAATGCTTCAAAATTCTTAAAAAGTGAGTTGCTTAAAAATATTCACAAAATTGTGGCCGGGCGCATTGGCTCAGTCCTGTAATCCCAGCAATTTGAGAGGTCAAGGCAGGTGGATCACCTGAGGTTGGGAGTTCGAGACCAGCCTGACCAACATGGAGAAATCCCATCTCTACTAAAAATACAAAATTAGCCAGGCGTGGTGGCGCATGCCTGTAATCCCTGGCGCTCGGAAGGCTGAGGCAGGAGAATCACTTAAACCTGGGAGGCAGAGGTTGCGGTGAGCTGAGATCGCGCCAGCCTGGGCAACAAGAGCGAAACTCCATCCCCCACAAAAAAAAAAATTTGCGAATTACATATAAGTAATTATAAGCAATTATATATTTTAAAAAATTTAATTGCAAAACTCCAGAAAGATTCTGCACTGAGACTGCTCTGCAATGTCTCCATGTAAATAAAATGAAAAACGTGCAATGGAAGATAATGCAAATCAGATTGTGCCTTATTAAAACAAAGTGTAAAATTCTGATCAGGGACTAAAACTTAAAGAAAAGAAATAGATTCCACCGAACATTTGGTGAACGAATGCCTAAAATACAAAGGTTTAATTTTAAAACATGTTATAATTTTTGTATTGTTTTCCCCTTTAACCACTTTTTTGATTAACTGACCACTAGTAGCTAACGTGTCAGCAAATAGTGTTCCCTGTATTAGATTACAGTCTAAAAGTACCTGTCTAAATATTCTAATAGGTCATAAAAAGCTGAAGATTTTAATAGTACAAGATTTATGTGATTTGGTAGCATGGTTAAGTACAAAATAACAATGCCTAATAACAGAATTTGTTGCATCTAAAATAATATTGGCATAAGCAGATATGATTTATGAAATAGATTTTTGAAACAGAATAAATTGGGTTTTTGTCTTCTTATCTGCTTTATTCAAATTTGGGGTTGTTGTTGTGATTATTGTTTTAGTATAAGACGAAGGAGGATAGAGCGAACGTAGCACTTTGTTTTTCAGGCTTTTCAGGAGTTAAAGAATATAAATACCAGCAAAATAATCTTTCAAAAACACATTTTACAGCTTTAATGAGGTATAATTGACATATAACAAACAGAACCTATTGAAGTGTATAATTTGATATGTTTTGACATATGGATACACCAAGAAACTAGCAAGTTTCCAAAGTGATTATACATTTTACATTCCCACCATCAGTACATCAGAGTTAGTATTGCTCCACCTCCTTGCTAACAGTCGGTATGATCAGTTCTATGGTTTGAATGTTCATCCCCTCTGAAGCTCATGTTGAAACTTAATATTCATTGTACAAGTATTAAGAGGGTAGAAAATCTGATTATGCAGTTTGAGAGGTGGGACTTTTGGGAGGTAATTAGGATTAGATGAGATCATGAGAGTAGGACATCAGTGTCTTTATGAGAGGAGAAGAGAGATCTAAGCTAAGACGCTCAGCCCCCTTGCCATGCAGTGCCCTGTGCCATCTCACCCTGGGACTCCCCAGAGTCCCTACCAGCAAGAAGAACCTCACCAGACATGCCTCCTTAACCTTGGACTTCTTAGCCTCCAGAAGTAAAAGAAATAAATTCATTTACTATATAAATTACCCAGTCTCTGGTATTCAGTTATAGCAACAGAAAACAGACTAAGATAGTCAGTCTTTTAAATTAAAGCGGGTGTATTCTAGCAGGTGTATTTCATTGTCATGTTACTTTTCATTTCCTAGTTATCAATGATATTGGGCATCTTTCCTGGTGCTTCTTTGTCATCAATATATTTTCTTTGGTGAAATCTCTTCAAATCCTTTGCTCATTTTTTTATTGGATTTTTATTCTTATTAAGATGTAAGAGTGTATGTATACTAAATAAAAGTTCTTTGTCAGATATATGTTTTGCAAATGTTTTCTTCCAGTTTATGGCTTGCATTTTCATTTTTATTACAGTGTCTTTTAAATAGGGAAACTTACTAATTTTAATAAAGTCCAATCTGTTAGATTTTTTCTTTTACATTTGTTATTTTGTGACCTATTAAAAAAATTTGCCAGATCTAATGTTTCTAAGATTTCATATAATGTTTTTTCTAGAAGTTTTATAGTTTTTGCTCTTAGATCTAAGACTATAATCCATTTAAAGTAAATTTTTGTATGTGTGAGGTAAGAGAGAAGTTTTTTTTTGCTTTATACTGCTGTCCATTTGTTCTATCATTATTAATGAAAAGTTTGTCCTTTAACCATTACATTGCCTTAGCGACATTGTCAAAATCAATTTATCATGTATATCTGAGTCAATCTCCAAATTCTCTATTTCATTCCATTGATCTATACGTCTACCTTTATATCATTAGCATACTGACTTGATAACTCTCTCTTTGTAATCATTCTTGACATCCAGTTTCGTAAGGTTGCCAATTTTCTTCTTTTTCAAAGTTGTTTTGGCTATATTAGAGCCTTCATATTTCCATGTAAATTGCAGAATCAGTCTGCCAATTTCTACCAAAAAAAAGTCTGTTGATATTTTGATTGGGATTGCATTGAATCTATTGTGACCATGGCTCACTGTAACCTTGACTTCTGGGCTCAAGCGGTCTTCCCACCTCAGCCCCCAGAGCAGCTAGGAGTACAGGCATATGCCACCACACCTGGCTATTTTTTTATTTTTTGTAGCGATGGGTCTTGAGTGGCCCAGGCTGGTCTTGAGCTCCTGGGCTCAAATATCCTCCCACCTCAGCCCCGCAAAGTGCTAGGATTATAGGTATGAAGCACTGCACTTGGCTTCTCAGCAATATTCTGTAGTTTTCAGTCTACAGGATTTGCACATCTTTTTAATATTAAATAGAAAAATTAAATTTTTATATTTTATATTTTCATAGTTTTTGATGCTATTATAAATGGCCTTTTTATTTGAATTTCTAATAGTTTGTTAAAGTATAAGGAAATATAGGTGATCTGTGAATATTGGCTTTGTATTCCCATCCCTGCCAAATTCATTTATTAGTTCTAGTTGCTTTCTTGAGATTCCTTAGGATTTTCTTCATAGAAAATCATGTTATCTGATAACAAAGAGTTTTGAGTTTTCCTCTTCAAACTATATGCCTTTTATTTCCTTTTATTTTTTCTTATTGCATTGACATAATCATCCACAACAATGTTAAATGCAAATAATGAGTACGGACATCCTAGCTTTGTTCCCAGTATTAGAATAAATGCATTCACTTTTTCCACAAACTACGATGTTAGCTGTACGGTTTTTTTGTAGCTGCCCTTTATCAACGTGAGAAAGTTTTCTTCTATTCTTAGTTTTATGAGAGTTTTGTTTTGTTTTGTTTTGCCATAAATGGATGTTGAATTTTATCAAATGTTTTTTTGCCCCTATTGAGATAATAATATAATTTTCTTTTTGATTTGTTACTATGGTAAGTTACATTGGTTGATTTTTTTCAAATGCCAACCCAACATTTTATTCCTGGGATAAATTTCACTTGGTTATAATATATAAATCTTTTTATTTATAATTTGCTAACATTTTGTTAAGAATTTTTATGCTATGTTCCTGAGGGATACTGGTCTACAGTTTTTTCTTCTTGCAATATTTTTTTAGCTGTAATATCAGTGGAATACTGGCATTATAAAATGAATTTTAATTTTTTTTTTCTTCTGTTTTCTGGAAGAGAAAGTAGAATTGGTATTTCTTTTTTAAATGCTTGATAAAATTAACTAATGAAGTCATCTGTACCTGGAATCTTCTCTGTAGAAAGGCCTTTAACTACAAATTTAATCATCGATATATGATTATTCAGGTGATCTATTTCTTCTTGAGTGACATTTTGTATTTATATATTTTAAGAAATGTGTCTACTTTATCTTATCAAATTTATTTTTATAGAGTTCTTCATAATATTCCATTATTATTCTATTAATGTCTGTAGTAATATCTCATCTTTCATTCCTAATAATTCAGTTTATTCTTTTTTATCATATGAGCCTAAAGATTTATGGCTTTATTGATCTTCTCATAGACCTAATTTTTGGTTTTATTGATTTTTTTCCCTATTGTTTTCTGTTTTCTATATTATAGATGTCAGTTTGGTCAGGATGGGTCAAGTCTTCTATATCCTTACTATAGAGAATTTTATTTTGTTTTGTTTTGTTTTTGTTTTTGTTTTTTTTTTTGGTGTTTTTAGTAGAGATGGAGTTTCACCATGTTGGCCAGGATGGTCTTGATCTCCTAACCTCATGATCCACTCGCCTCAGCCTCCCAAAGTGCTGGGATGACAGGTGTGAGCCACTGTGCCTGGCCTATCCTTACTAGTTTTAAATCTATGTGTTCTGTCAATTATTGAAAGAGTGTGGAAATCACTGACTATAATTATGAATTCATCTATTTCTCTTTTCTGTTCTGTTTCTTTTTGCTTCATGTATTTTCAAGCTCCTTTATATGCATGTGCAATTAGGACTGTTATGTCCTCTTGATGAACAGACCTCTTTAAAAGAATCTTTAAAGCCAAATTATTTATATAAAGTCTGTGTAGTTGGAGTGGGTATAGGAATCTGGGTATTTGGGTCCTGGTTTCAGCTTTGGTGCTACTTGGCTATGGATCTTGTTTGCCTCATCTGTAAAATCTGAATTAGATTATCTCTAAACTTACCTAATTTATGAATGACATAGATTTTTGTGGTTAAATTTTACATGCCTTGAGAAATTACAGAGGTAATTTCTTCTAAGGTGCTTTCTTCTGGGAAAACCATCCTTAGATAACAGTTTTGACCTGAAAGTAAATATAAAGAAATATAATTTCAAAATATACTTTTATTAAGTTTATTGGAAATTTAAATAAAAATGCCATCTACAATAGCATCAAAAACATGAAATTTTAAAATATAAAAATATAAAAATTTTTTGTTTAAATGTATTATATGTACAAAGATTTAGATACAAACATTTAAAGCATGACTTTAAAATGTCCCACACATATAAATGCTACTTCCTTTATCTGATACTTCAAATGGCCAAAGCCTCCATCAACGCTAACATTAAGCTGTAGACTATTTAGAAGTTTGTTTCATTTGCAAATGTTGGAGATTTTCCAGATATCGTTGTGTTATTCATGTACAAAGAAGTCAAGTAACTTGCACAAGGACAAACTTGTAAGTGGCAGAGCTGGGATTTAAACCCAGACCGTCTGGGTCCAGGAGCCAAGTTCTTATCCAGACACATCATACTGCCTTTCTCCATAGATGTTCAGCTGTCTTATATGTCAAAAAGATTTTTGTTTGCTGCTTTGGGTATGTAACCATCTTGTGTATCATTAATTCTCAAGTAATATTTTATACAAATTTTTAGAATATATCCTGTACATAAGTTGATAAATACCCATACATTAGTACACTTTCATCAGTAAATAAGAAATGTCTGAGCATATATGTACAGGGACTACCAATAATAAAATAATAACTTTATTAGAAATATATTTTAATAATAAAATATTTAATAACTACACATGTGTTAATGCTCATTAATGATGCTTACACCCAGTCATTTACAGAAAATATTAATGTTTTTCTTTCTATTTGGTTACTTTGGGAAAGAAAGAAGGGATAAGTACAGCTATCCCTTATTATCCATGGGGATTGCTTTCAGAACCCATTGTAGATACCAAAATTTACGGACATTCAAGTCTCTTATATAAAATGCCATAGTATTTCCATAGAACCTATGCACATCCTCATGTGTACTTTAATTTCAATTCCTGGTTGATTGAATTCACGGATCCAGAACCCAGGGATACAGAGGGCCAACTGTACATGAAAGCACAATTAGAGAGTAACAAAATACAAACCTCTCTAATTAAAAAGATTTGAAAAGCAAAGTTCTTAAGCAATCAATGAAAGAGAAAATGAAGAGAGACAATACATTAGTTCATCTTAGGAAGACTTAGAACTCTCTTTTTATTTGTGCACTCACTTGAATCATGTAACAAATTATCTCACTTCTGTAACTGCCTATTCCTATTATCTTTCTTTAAAATTGGAATGATCATTTGTTACAAATAATAGGAGCCTGACCTAACCCCAAAAAGAAATTTATTAGCTCATGTAAGTTGGAAGTTCAAAGGGTGAATCGTAGGCATGAATGTAAGAATTCAAAATGTTGTTGTTATAATTCTGCCTATCTCCATCTTTTAGTTGTACTTGACCCCATGTTGATTTAGGCTGGCCCCTGTTGTCGAATTCAAGAAGAGTTTTATATATCTGTGTTGCTGGCCTGGAAAGATTTCAGAGGTGGCATAGTTAACCACCAGCAACTCCAAGACTCAGCACATACAACTCTCTCAGAGCTCCAACAAAAGTCCCATATAACATTTCCACATGTTAAGATTGGCCCATCTAAGGTCATGTAGTCATCTTTAATCTAATAACTCAGCATAGGAGCCTGGAATATTCTGTTTCAGACTCTACTTAAACCACATGGAGCACAATCAAGGTTATCACAATCACGGTTCCCAAAAAAGGTGAAAAACATTCTTGGCAGGCAAAAAATGTAGATGTTCACCATTTAACTTCTTTTTTCCAATTACTCCTTTTCTCCCATTCCCTAGCTTTCCTTTCTGAGAAAGGATTTGAGTCGAGTACTCTTTGAACATTTCCGAGTGGCTCACTGTTAACTTTGATACTACTAAGCCAAAAAGTAAGGTCTTTGTTGTTATGGGCTGAATTGTGTCTCCCCAGAATTTGTGTGTTGAAGTCCTTGTACCTCAGAATGATCTTACTTGGAGATAGATCTTTACAGAGGTGACGAAGTCATTAGGGTGGGCACTAATGCAATGTGACTGGTGTCTTTTTTAAAAAAGGAAATTTGGAAATGCACACATACATATGGGAAGAATGCCACGTATACAGTCATGTGTCACTTAACAGGGACACATCCTAAAACATGCATCATTAGACAATTTCATCACTATACAAACATAATAGAGTGTATTTGCACAAACCTGATAGTATAGCCTACTACATATCTAGTCTGTATGATATAGCCTATTGCTCCTAGGCTACAAACCTGCACAGCATATTACTGTACCAAATATTATAGGTAATGCTATGCATTTGTATATCTAAACATAGAAAAGGCACAGTAAAAATATGGTAGGTAATGTTATGGAGCCACTGTCATATATGTGGTTGCTCAATCCCTTAGCAAAATGTTGTTATGTGGCACATGACTGTACATAAAGTGGGTCATCTACAAGCCAAGGGAAAGGCCTGGTAGAGATCCTTCCTTCACAGCCCTCAGAAGGAATCTAACCCTAACCCCTGCTAGCATCCTGATTTCAGACTTCTAACCTCTGGAACTGTGAGACAATAAATTTCTGTTGTTTAAGCCACCAGTTTGTAGTACTCTGTTACAACAGCCCTAGCAAAGTAACACATCTAAGGAACACTTTGGAAGTATAGCCCAATATGATAAAGTTGTAGTAATATGACTAATATTAATAACCAGCTTTCTGACTGAACCTAATGTTCTTAATATTTGCCCATAAAACATTTTAGATGAAAAAATTAATGATTATTATAAATGCTAGTATACTCTTAAGATATTTTTTATCTATACCTTTACTTATGTGATTCCCCCTTCCTGAAATGGTCCCAGTGTTCTTCTACTTATTAAAATCGTATTGTCCTTTCATTAGAGCAGGTTTGTAATAGTGCCAATCTATAATGCATGCTAAAACATCATAGAGGCACTAAAATTATCTCTAGTAAATACTGTGATGGGAAGAAGTATTTTGATAAAAGGCTTAGAATAAGCATTATACTCTTAGAATAACAGAAACTTGCCAAACACCAAAGGAAGATGAATCCAAATACCTGCCATGCTTTCCTATTACTGAGTGGGGTCTGAGCTGGAGAAGAGCTCATTACATTATGAGTTCCCTGAGGGCAGGGACTAATTCTTAGTCTTCATTTTAACTCTGTTTTATGGTGCTTTGTTGTTTTATGATGATAAGGAAGAAAAAGTATGATGAAGTAAATACAGTCACAGCACATTATTCAATATGACATTTAGGGTGTGAATTAGACATGGTACTTGATCTTGAGTACCAGAGCATGTGGATATACTCAGGGGTATGCAGCAAATGGAAAGCATGCAAATAGACTTTCAATTCCAGAAGGAGAAGGAACATGTCTGTTTTATTGTATCGCAGCATCTACAATGTTCTCAACATCTACAACAGGACTATGTACAATTTATGGTATTAAAGTGCTTTCAAAAATGAATGACAGTCATGTAATATACCCTTGCTTCAAATTAACTGCGAATGCTCAATCATTGTTTTCCAAATTTTGGATATCACAGACTGGTGAAATTTCAGAACTACTTTTGGGCCCATCATAATATTTTCAACTTCTTAATTAGCAAGAAAAAATGTTAAGAAATATGACTACCATTTTCTTTGAAAGATGTTTTAACTCAAAAGTAATATAAAGGATGTATATCCCAGAATAAATGGCAATCCTTTAAACTTAAATGCATATCATTTCATTTCACAAAAAACTCACTACAGAAGCTGATGAGAGGTCTTCAAGTGGGACTAGTACCCTATCTCTAGTTCAAGCAAGGGTTAAAGAAAGGAAACATTATGTAAAATCTTCAAAATGGTATGGAAATAAGCAGGTTCCGAAGCTTTGGGACTACTTGGTTCTAATACTGGAAACAAGCAGTGACTGCAGGGAATTCAAATGGTATCAGTGGATGAGAATTAAAAGTGCCCTACTTATTTCTAAGGATGTTAGCCAGACGCACTTATTGAAACGTAAGATCTCAGAACTATAGCCAGAAGTTGTAACAGCTGGAGCCAAAAATTTAGGGACCAGGCCAAGGCCTGCTCAGAGGTAGATTTTTGTTATTCCTGAGGAAAGAGAGCCCTGGTTTACCAACACAAAACCATGCTCTAAACTAGAAGACCTACAATAGGTGAGAGGTGGTGTCAATGCCAAAACTGTTAGAGAAAGATTAACTCAGCAAAAGAGGGAAAATAAGGTTCCCAAAGATAAACCTGTAATGATGAAAAAAGTCAAAACTGTAAGGAAAACTGTTACTATGAAAGAGCGACATAAACTCAACAAACTGAATAATTCACTTGCAAAGAAACTGAAATAATAGCACAATCAATGCTTGAAAATAAGCATGTTTGATATCTTCAAAGTGATAATAGAAGGAATAGCACCAATAACATATGAAACAAAAAATTGAAAGAATTTAAACATAAATAGATGGATAATTTTAAAAGAATCAATTAGAAATCCCCGAAGTTTTTTTTTAAAAAAAAACATAGCTACTATATTTTCTTTTAAATGAAAAAAATATGGGAGAATCAACTCAGAACACAACACAGGCAAATAAAGGGATGACAATATAAGAGAAATTAAGATACGTGAGTGGATGGATTGAGAATTTCCTATACACATTAATAGAAGGTCTAGAAATATAGACTAGAGAAAGTAACTAAGAATTTCCCAGAATTAAAATAAATAAATAAATAGCATGAATCCTTATTCATTTTTTAACAGCTGCAATAAAATTTCTTGTGCTACAACTGTTTGCAGACCCATTAATAGGTGGAATCTATGGTCTCTCCCCTTAAAACTGGATGGGACTTTGTGACTCTTCTTGGTTAGAAGAGTGCAATAGAAGTGGTGGTATGTGACATCTGAGACCGGGTCATAAAAGGCAATCATTTGTCACCTAATTCTCTAGTGAGATGTTTGCCCTTGAAATATAGACATCATGCTGTGAGTTGGCCATAGAAAGATCAATATGAAGTGGAACCCAGGCCCCCAAGACTTAAGCCCCATCTGAGCTCCCAGCTGATCGCCAGCACCAACTGACCAGCCACATGAGTAAACCATTCTGGACTCAGTTCCCTCATCACTCAGTTAAGCTACCCTAGCTGACACTATATGGAGCAGAGATAAATCCTCCCCACCAAGCCCAAACTGCTACAGGTTTATGAGCAAAATATTGTTGTTTCAAGCCACTGAGTGCTGAGTGGTTTTTTATGCAGCAATAGATAACCGGAACACATACAACACAGATAATTTGCTACCTACAAACCTTCACTAAAAAAACTATTAAAGGACTCATTGAGAAAGAAGAAAAATCAAGAAGAAAGGAAGGGATGCAAGGAGAAATGATAAGCAAAGAAGTTGGTATCATTTTCTAGTAAAGCTAATTAACCATTGACCAAAAAATTAAATGCCATTTGTTTATGTTGAGAAACAGAAATAGAAAATTACAATGAAGTCAACGTAAAAGATGAATTGTGGATGGTTATTAAATAGTTCTAAAAAATACAAAGTTAAGTATATAAGAGAATATGTGAGTCCACAAGATCTCTTATTCAATGCTGGTAGGAATGTAACTCAATGCAACTACTTGAAAAACAATCTGGCATTATTTTATGAAACTGTAGAACTTCTCTAGAAAATAATTGCGTATAATCTTGTAAAGTTAAACATGCTTATGTTACAATGCAGTACTTCTACTCCCAAGTATATTTCATGTAAATTCTATCTGTGCTGCAGGAAATGTGTTAGAATGTTCACAGCAGCAATGTCTGTAACAGCAAAACACTAGAAAGATGTCCGTGAGTAAACAAGTTATGGTTTATTCTTATAACAATGAAAATGAATGAACCTCAGCTCCCTGTACAATGTGGATTAATATTAGTCATAATGTTGAAAGAAAAAAAGTAAGCCCCTTTTAATGTCCTCTTTATAAAATATGTTGCTCCTTTTATATGGTTTTCTTTCTATAAAGCTCTCTTGCTGTACAAAGTTGAAGAAAATGAAAAACTAAAATATGTAACATTTAATTATGCATACGTTTGTGATAAAATTATTTTTAATGCTTTAAAATATAATTATAAAATATATTTGTATGTTTTTTAAAAATAAGGAATAATAAATATAGACTTCAAGATAATGGTTACCTAGGGGGGTTGGTGGAGGAGAGGCAGGCAGGGAGATTGTTATTAGTTCATTTTCATGCTGCTGATAAAGACATATCCAAGACTGGATAATTTATAAAGAAAAAGAGGTTTAATGGACTCACAATTCCACATGGCTGGTGAGACCTCACAATCATGGCAGAAGGCAAAAGCCACATCTCACGTGGCAGCAGGCAAGAGAGAATAAGAGCCAAGCAAAAGGGGAAATCTCTTATAAAATCATCAGATCTTCTGAGACTTATTCACTATCATGGAACAGAAAATGCCCCTGTGATTCAATCATCTCCCACCGGGCCCATCCCACAACACATGGAAGCTATGGTAGCACAATTCAAGATGAGATTTGAGTGCAGAAACAGCCAAACCATATCAGAGATGGAATAAAGGAAGAATCTATAGGTAGATATAAATTATTGGTACTTTTTGATTCTTGGCTTGGGTGGGTATTCATAACTTTGGTTGGGGAGTAAATGAATATAAATTTTCAAAATAAAATAAAAGTGAAAGTAAATAATATAGATTATTCATGAACAAATGTTAACAATGTATTACGATTAATTCAATTTTGTTTACCTGTGATGTAAATATAATAAAAAATGTTGATAAAGGAATAGCTTCCAAGCTACCAGGAAAAAAGCAAAAGTTAAGAGGGAAAAGTCACCGCAAAAATCTATTCCTTTGTTTTTCTGGTATATTTCTCTTTTCATTGCAGATTAGAGAAATTTTCTTCATGCACTAGTTACTGGACGCCAATGACCTACACTGAGCCCCACCAAATAGTCAAAGAGTTCTAATGTCATCATTCAGCTTCATATATTGTCTTTGGAACTGGGGCAAAGGATTTTTATTTGTCTTGTCTGAGTCTGTATTCTTGAAAATGAAAATCTAGTGACCATAAACATTAATGCTATTGCACTTTATAAACGCATGGCTTAAGATGCGTGTTAGCAGAAACCAGTCTTAAGGTGTCACTCAACAAAAACATTTCCAGAAGCTTAGCACTTAATTGGCCTTATTAGCACCATCTGCTCATCAGTCTTTCTTGTAGAAAAGTGTTTTCATCAGATAGCATCAAGTCGAAAACAAAGCAGATCACCACGCTTTGTTTTGAATTTAACACCACGTTTTGCCTGCCTCTTAACACAGTAAACATATCCATCACCTCCCAAAGTTTCATTGTGCCCCTTTGCATGGTTTATGTTGTTTCATTTTATGGTAAGAACACTTGGCATGAGATCTTGCCTCTTAACACATTTTTAAATCATCACATTAAATAAGTGAGTCAAATCATAGCACTTAACATTACATGTTCAACTCTGGTTTCCTCTGTGATCTCTTAAGCATGTGGCTATGTTCAGAAGTCCTTTTCCTTTCAGACCTACATCTGTCAGGCTGCTTAGCCAGACATTTGGAGAAATCCTGTCTCAGTGAAGATATTCAAGGAAACCTGATTCACATACTCCATTTTTTTTTCATTCTACAAGCCTGGTTGCTCTAACACATCAGGCATAAAAAGTTAGACCTAGGAACATGCAGAAATTAAAATCAGATACTGGGTAATGATTTGGACTAAAAATTATTCCTATTATAAAGGCATTCTTCTGAGAGTCTTTTGAAAACTAAGCACTAATGATAAGAGAGTTTACTGTTTGGATTTCCTACCCTAAATGTCTACTTTAATATTATTAATTTGACCATAGGTTATTCTGAAGATATTTATATAACAAACTAAAGAAATATAGTTGATCATTACAATGTTCATTTCAGAAGTGGACTTAAAATTTAGGGGAAGTTAAAATTAAGTTTTCACTTTTTTAGACTTACATATACATCATTTTTTACATGGAAAAATGTAACATTTAAAAAATGATAAATAAATTATTTTAATAATTAAAAAAACGATAAATACGTAGCTATTTAGCCAAAACAAACATAACACTAATTAAGGAAGAAAATATAAACAGCAGTTTCCTTTCTTAGGTATCTTGGCTGTTGGTATAATTGTTTATATTACACCAAATTAATACTTTTTATTTTAAAAACTAAAATAATAAATAGGAAAAATAAGACTATCCTCAGGAGGAATAACATGGGGAGAAATGCCAGATATAGGTGACGGGGGGATGCAGCCAGCAAACCACCTTGCCATGTATGTACCTATGTAACAAGCCTGCATGATCTACACACATACCTCAGAACCTAAAGTACAATAAAAATAAATAAATAAACATTTTAAAAAGACTATCCTCAGAGTTCTATCCAGAACATAAAAGACTCTGCCAGGTGAAACCAGCACAAACTAGTTTTACAAATATATAAATTTAAGTTTATTCTTTTTTCATAAAGTGTGCATGTACACACACACACACACATGCACACACACATATCCTCACCTAGAGTTCATAATATACTACAGCATCAATCATGGCAATAAAATATAGCACTTTTGTAGACTTATAAAACCAGAAGGTTTTAATAAATGGTTAAAAACTCCTTTGTTTCTTATTTATAAATGTTAATAACTATACCTACCTCCTAAAGTAGGTTGTGTTAAAGTTGTTGTGTTCATTACAAGAAATACATGTGAAAGATCTGGCACATAATAAACAGCAGCCATTATTATTTTAAAGCATGCATTTAAAAATTATAAATAAAGATTGTAAACAAATGACCTATTTCAGGAGATTTTCCCTAATTACTGTTTTAATAACTAACAGTATTGGCAATTATCACAAAACACCTTGTTAGCTTTATTCCACTTCCTAGCAAAACCTTATTAAGACTTGCTGAAAAGGGTTCATATTACTAGAATTTCATTATCATCTAGACAAAAATAATATAATACATTTATTAGCCCTGTAAACAGTAAATACACAAATATTTTAAACCAATTACATTCACACATTTTAGGTTACATCATTCTTAACTTTAAAATTTGTCTATAAAAATGAGTAATCTAATCAAAGCATTTCTTATTCATGACTATTAGGTATAATATTTTATCTCATTTTTAACAGTTTTGTGTAAAATCACATTATAAGCAAAGAAAGTAAATATTTGAAATGTACATGTGATTTACTGAAATGAAAAATTTTATATTAATACATTATCAATACATTAACTAAGATCTGTTAAAACTAATCTCAACATCACCTATATAGTACTCCTGCCAAAAATGTTTAATGAGAATGTAACCATGAGAGAAAAAAGAACATGTTAATTGAAATTGAAGGACAGCCTAGAAAACAACTGGCCTAGACTCTTCTATGAAATAAATGTCATGACAGACAGAAATGAATAAGCAGGTGTTCCAGATTAGAGAAGACTAAAGAGACTTGATAACTAAATGCAAGAGAAGATCTGTGATTAGATCCTGACTCATAGGAGAAAATGAACCATATATATAAAATATTACTGGGACAATTAGGAGAATTTGAAAATAGACTGTATATTACACAATAATAATGGATTTGTGTTCAATTAAATTAAGTGTAAAAATTGGATTGTTATTATGTAGAATGTCCTTGTTTTTGACATATACACACAGAAGTATTAACATGTCTGCAACTAACTTTAAAAATGGATACACCTGCAATCCCAGAGCTTTGGGAGGCCAAGGTGGGCAGATCATCGGAGGTCAGGAGTTTGAGACCAGCCTGGCCAATATGGTGAAACCCCATCTCTACTAAAAATACAAAAAATTAGCCAGATGTGGTGGTGTACACCTGTAGTTCCAACTATGCAAGAGGCTGAAGCAAGAGAATCACTTGAACCCAGCAGGTAGAGGTTGTAGTGAGCTGAGATTGCCATGCTGCACTCCAGCCTGGGCAACAGAGTGAGACTCCATTTCAAAAAAAAAAAAAAAAAATAGACCAGCCAAAGAAAAAACTATAAATATACAGAAAGAAGCAATTATGGCAAAATGGTAACAATTTTTGAATCTATGTGAGTAGTACATGGTGGGTTGTTCATCGTACTATACTTTCAACAGTTCTGTAAGTTTAAAAATATAAAATTGGGAGTAAGAAATCTAAACTACATAATTTTAAAAGTATACTGTATCTAACAATAAGTGAGTGTCCCTTCCTGCCTTCTCACCCATGCCCTCTACCCGTATGCACTGTAGAGGTGCCAGTTGTCTATTGGCAAAATTGCCCTGTCATTGTTCTAGGTCTCCATTGTCATGCAGAAACCACTCACACAGTAAATCCACTGTAACCATTGACACAGTCACTGTCATAAGATGGCATGCCTTCTCAAGTGCACATGATTTATTTAGTTCAGACCATCTGCATGCATACTGCTTTGTATTTGAGTCTTCAAACCAGAATTTGTATGTTATTTTAATTAAAATAAAAATTATATAAGGCTCATGGGGAGGGACTTTATTTAAAATAAAAATTCTCTGTTGCTCAGTTTTCTACCTGTAATTAAGAGAACACTACCTGCCTCACAGAATTGCTATCAGGATTCAGTGAAAAAATATTATGAAAACATTGAGCCCAGAATCTGGCATTCAGTAAATTTATTGATATTCAGTAAATTTTAGCAATTATTATTACCCTAACCTTAATTTAAGAAGAACATTCTAATTTGTTTTCTGTGAGGAAAATAGCCAGGTACTATATGTAAGAATATATGATTAAGCTCAAATTTGTCATTTCTTGTGATAAAAAGTGTGTAAAACCTTATAAAATGTTCTACTCTGGGCAAAATAACCTCTATTATAGATGTAACCTGGTCAACAGAAGGCTAGAATTATGGAAATTCACAGATAATATTAAAGTATTAAACTCATTATAGCTAAAGTCTTTAATCCTTAGAGAATCTATCTTAGAGAAGCTTTCCTATAGCCTATAGGCGTAGTATGCAATGATTCTTTTTCCTTTTTCTGTCTCTAGCACCAGTAGGTGCAAATCAATAAATGTTTTCAGACTGAAGTAAAGATGGAAGAACAAAAAAAGTTTGTAAGCTTATGGAAATGATCATGGGGAAAGGAAAAATTGATAATGTAGGTGTCTTATTTCTTTTTTTGTACTGCTATCACAAAATACCTAAGACTGGGTAATTTATAATAAACAGGATTCATTGGCTCACAGTTCTGGAGGCTTGGAAGTCCAATATCAAGGTACCAGCAAATAGCAAGGGCCTTCTTGCCTCATCGTCCTATGGTGGAAGATGGAAAGGGTGTGAGAAAGAACAAGATGGATCCAAATACACCCTTTAAAATTTTTATTTTATTTCAAAATTTTGGGGGGTATAGGTAGTTGTTGGTTACAGGGATAAATTATTTAGTGGTGATTTCTGAGACTTTGGCTCACCCATCACCTGAGCAGTATACACTGTGCCTGATATGTAGTGTTTTATCTAACCCCCTTTTACCCTTTCCCCCAAGTCCCCAAAGTCCATTATATCATTCTTATACCTCTGTATCCTCATTGCTTAGCTCCCACGTAAAGTGAGAACATATGATATTTGGCTTTCCATTCATCAGTTAGTTCACTCAGAATAAGGGCCTCTAACTCCATCCAAGTTGCTGCAAATGCCATCATTTTATTCCATTTTATGGCTGATTAGTATTTCATGGTGTATATACACTACATTTTCTTTATCCACTCATTAGTTGATGGATATTTAGGTTGGTTCCATATTTTTGCAATTGCAAACTATGCTGCTATAAACATTCGTGTGCATGTGTCTTTTTCCTATGACTTCTTTTCCTCTGAATAGATACTCAGCAGTGATATTCCTCCATCAAATGGTAGTTCTACTTTTAGTTCTTTAAGGAATCTCCATACTGTTTTCCATAGTGGTTGTACTAGTTTACATTCCCACCAGCAGTGTAAAAGTGTTCTCTTTTCACCATATCCATGTCAACATCTATTATTTTTTGATCTTTTAAATTATAGCCATTCTTGCATGAGTAAGATGGTATCTCATTGTAGTTTTGATTTGTATTTCCCTGATGACTAGTGATGTTGAGCATTTTTTCATATGTTTGTTGGCTGTTTGTATATCTTCTTTTGAGAATTGTCTGTTCATGTCCTTTGCGCACTTTTTGATGACGTTATTTGTTTTTTCTTGCTGATTTCTTTGAGTTTCTTATGTATTCTGGATAATAGTCTTTTGTCAGATGCATAGTTTGCAAATATTTTCTCCCACTCTGTGGGTTGTTTATTCTGCTGATAATTTATTTTGTTGTGCAGAAGTTTTTAATTTCATTACATCCCACTTATTTTGTTGTTGTTGTTGTTGTTGCATTTGCTTTTGAATTCTTAGTCATGAATTCTTTGCCTAAGCCAATATCTAGAAGAATTTTTCTGATGTTGTCTTCTAGAATTTTTTTTCATTGTGAAAAAGTCTTTAAGAAAAAAATTTAGTTAACAAAAAATTTAACAAGTTTCACTTAGCAAAATACACCCAAAAGGAAATCACAGTACAAAGAAAGTTTTAAGTCAAGGCCTCACCAATTCCTACAGTATTAGTATTGTCTCAATTCTCAAAACTAACTTTTAAAAAGCTTAAACTTAACCTAAAGGATTTTAAACGAAAATATAAACTAGAATGAACAAATGAAAAATATTTCTTTGAATCAGGGAGCTAGCACCTTTGAGTTTTCCCAAAAAGCACGTCTCCCCAGTGTGTTCAGTGATGTGGTGTAACAGGTCCACATTTAACATACTTAAACTACTTAAACTCAGATAACATCACTCTGAAGTATACTACCAAAATGTTAATTGAGAAAAGCTGAAAATAGTTTTAGTTTACTTATTATCACATGCTAGAAGAAAATTTGGCATGAGAAAGACTGAAGAGGTAATTTTTTCAATCCAGATTTCACAAACTCATGGTGCAAAATGGGTCCCACAGCTTCCTCTATTACAGCTGCTCTTAACTGCTTGTTGGCTGCCTGTGTAAAATTTTATTGAAATAACTCAAATGTTCCTAACAAAATTAGTCATATCCACCCATGCTGTTCTGCCCATTGTAGCTGGCCCCATAACAGCCGCTCACTTACTGGCTCTCCAGGCCACTGTAAGTGGCTTGGGCGGCAGACACCCCCATGCCTTGCATCACCTGGCTGCTGTATGCCCTATTGCTGGCCCCTGTTGTCGAATTCAAGAAGAGTTCTATGTATCTGTGTTGCCTGTTGGCCCTGTCTTTGGACATGGCTGCAACAGCTTCTTCATGAGTAGCAAATTCAACATCTGCTTCGCCCGTCACTCTTCCATCTGGACCTATCTCAATATGGACTCTCACAGGATTGAGAGGAGAGAAGAAGTTGTAAATGTCGTTCTCGGTCGCTTTGTACAGCAGACCCCTCATGTGGACACAGTGGCCTGTGGTGCTCTGCACTGTGAACTCACTACCGCCGTATCTGTGGTCATACATTCCGGAGAGACAGTAGTAGTTGAGGTCTCTCCCGAACAGATCGGTGGTAAAGCCATAACCATCGCTGAGGCCACTGTACTCCTCATAGCCTCCATAGCCGGCGCTGTAGGCACCGGGCCGCATCCTCCCCAGGCCTGCCTGCTTCACAATGCCAATATAACTCCTGGCGGTCCCGGGCCTGCCATAGGGCCCTGGCCGCTGCACGGACACGAACTTCAGAGGGGGATCTGAGTATGACCTAACTTCCTCCTGGCTGCTCTTAAAACACCTAGATGTACTTGTGCCCTATCCTCTCCTTGCGCTTCCCTAGAGCTTTATCAGCTAACTCCTGGGAGGCAAACTGCACAAATGCTTCCCTGTAATCTTGCCCTCGTGGTCCACAGGCAATGTGATCCCGTTTGGCACGATTTCCAACCCTGAGAAGAACTGAACAATTTCTTCCTTTGTGCATCCAAATGGGAGTCCTCGAAGCCGCAAGAAGCCGTCGTTGGCGCTGTCGGCCCTGTTGGGACCACTGTGCTTCAACACCCAATCCACCTCGGTTCTGTGGGACTTGAACACCTCCATGTACCAGTGGCCCATGCTTTCCCTTTTTTCAAAGCCAGTTTTACATCATCTTCTGATCCAAGTTCAACAAAAGCCTCACTACTCTGCCTGCCCTCTCTAGTGTAGATGCGGCCCCATCGTGAATCGTGCAGAGAGGAAGTTCTGCACGTCCTCAACAGAGCAGGACCAGGGAAGGCCACGGAGCTTGACCACAAAGCCCTCACCTCCCTCAGGGCCAGCATCATGGACACTTGACAGGATGGGTGTCAGGTGATCTTGGGTGCGGCTTTTCTTGTGGCACGGAGGCAAGCGGGACTGGTTTCTGTTGCTATCAGGCAAGCGCTGCTGGCAACTAAGAGCCCCAAAATTCCACCGAAGCTCAACCACGCAGAGGGCTCTGGGGAAAGTCCAGGTGCATCTTTTTGTTCTCAACCTCGGCCTCCGAGTCTCTACGTTCCCGCTCTCACATCAGGAACCCGGGTCGTCCCTCGGAGCATCTAGAGGAGGGTGGAATGCGGGGAACTTGGCAGTTGTAGCTGAAGCAGTTGAGGCTTGTTGACCATCACCATGGAAACCCTCAACTGCGAGCACGGGGCGAGTCCTCAGCGCCTGCCAGTCGAGTGCACGCGGCTTTGCCCGAAGCCCTCCTGCTCCCGGCGTGCCAGGCCCCGGCTCAGCCCTACTCCCCGGCTCAGCCCTTCGCCCGGGACACCTGGAAACAGAAACTCAAGGAGCCCGCATCACCACCCCGCTGCTACCTGCAGGCGTGACTGCCTATCTTCTAGGATTTTTATGGTTTCAGATCTTAGATTTAAGTTTTTGGTCCATCTTGAATTAATTTTTGTATAAGGTGGAAGATGAGGATTCAGTTTCATTCTTCTGCATATAGCTTTCCAGTTATCCCAGTACCATTTGTTAAAAAAGGGTGTTCTTTCCCCACTTTATGTTTTTCTATGCTTTGTGAAAGATCAATTGGATGTAAGTATTTGACTTTATTTCTGGGTTCTCTATTCTGTTCCATTAGTCTATATGCCTATTTTTATACCAGTATCATGTTGTTTTGGTAACTACATATCTCCAGATTTGTTCTTTTTGCTTAGTCTTTCTTTGCCTATGTGGGCTCTTTACTTGTTCCTTATAAATTGTAGGATTGTTTTTTTCTTTTTCTGTGAAGAATGGTGGTGTATTTTGATGGGAATTGCATTGAATTTGTAGATTGTTTTGGGAGTATGATCATATTCACAATATTCATTCAACCCATCCATGAACATGGGATGTGTTTCTGTTTGTTTGGGTCATCTATGATTTCTCTCAGCAGTTTTGCAGTTATTCTTGTAGAGATATTTCACTTCACCAGTTAAGTATATTACTAAGTATTTTTTTGGCAACTATTATAAAAGGGATTGAGTTCTTGATTTGATTCTCAGTTTGGTCATTGTTGGTATGTAGCAGAGCAACTGATTTATGTACATTGATTTTGTAACCTGAAACTTTACTGAATTCATTTATCAGATCTGAGAGCTTTTGGATGAGTCTTTAAGGTCTTTATGATCACATCATTGGTGAACAGCAACAGTTCGACTTCCTCTTTTCCAATTTGGATGCCCTTGATTTCTTTCTCTTGTCTGATTGCTCTGGCTAGGACGCCCAATACTATGTTGAATATAAGTGATGAAAGTAGTCATCCTTGTCTTGTTCCAGTTCTCAGGGGAATGCTTTCAACTTTTCCCCATTCAGTATAATGTTGGCTGTTCTCATGATAGGAAGTTCTCATGAGATCTGGTTGTTTGGTAAGTGTGTGGTGCTTTCCTTTTCTCTCTCTCTCTCTTGCTTCACCGTGGGAAGATGTGCCTTGCTTCCCCTTCACCTTTCACCATGACTGTAAGTTTCTTGAGGCTTCTGCAGCCATGGAACTGTGAATCAATTAAACCTCTTTTCTTCACAAATTACCCAGTCTCAGGTAGTTCTCAGTAACAGTGTGAAAACAGACTAACACACTCTGTTTACCAAGTGTTTTTCATTTCCTTAAAGTATAGCCCTGTCAAATGACCAATAAAAAATAGTTGTCGTTTGGTAATAAAAACATTGCTTTCATCAGTGTTCAAGATGTGTATCCATAATCCAGAAGAACTGAACTGCATATGGCTCTGCTCTGCTGCCCCAATTAAACCACCATATTCATTCATTTCCAATAAGTATTTATTTATTTATTTTGAGCAGAGTCTCTGTGTGTCACCCAGGCTAGAGTACAGTAGCACGAGTTCAGCCCAGTGTAACTTCTCCCTCCCAAGTTCAAGTGATTCTCTTGCCGTAGCCTCCTGAGTACCTGGGACTACAGGCACATACCACCACACACTGCTAATTTTTGTATTTTTAGTAGAGTCAAGGTTTTGTCATGTTGCCCAGGCTGGTCTCAAACTCCTGGCCTCAAGCAATCTGCCTGCCTCTGCCTCCCAAAGTGCTGGGATTACAGGCGTAAACCACTACACCTGGCCTCATTTTCAATAAGTATTCACCGTCTACTATGTTGCATCAATCACAATGGTGTTTTTACCCTAGGTATATTTACCTGAGAGTCATGTTAGATCATGAAGTTTTCGGGTTTTTTCTCTTTTCAAAAATATAATTTCTGTGCTGTGTATGGTGGCTCACACCTGTAATCCCAGCACTTTGGGAGGCCAAGGTTGGTGGATTACCTGAGGTCAGGAGTTCAAGAATAGCTTGGCCAACATAGTGAAACCCCATCTATACTAAAAATACAAAAATTAGTGCAGCGTAGTGGCAGGTGCCTGTAGTCCCAGCTGCTGGGGAGGCTGAGGCAGGAGTATCGCTTGAACCCAGGAGGCAAAGGTTGCAGTGAGCAGAGATCATAACACAACACTCCAGCCCAAGCAATGAGTGAGACTCTGCCTCAAAAAAAAAAAAAAAAAAAGTATATATACACGTATATATATATGTAACTTCTTACAGTTATGTTTTGATAACACTACTGTGTAATGATAAATGTAATGCACATAAAGCCAATTTTGAAGAAAAAAAGCAGATAGTATACTTCAGTACATTTCTCATTAACATTTAACTCTCAACAATCACTGCTCAATCTAACCTTCATTTGCCCAGAATTAGAATGCTCCTTTTTAACTCTATCCTCCTAATTTAACTTTTTACACTATTTATGTGCTCTTGGTTTTGCTATAATTTACCTAAAGAATTCAAAAACTCTAAAATAAATGAGGACTAAGTCTGATAACTTTCAATTAACTCACCTTTCAGTTCTTAAAAATTATATTTTAAGTGATTGAAAAGTTTCTCAGATCTATACAGATTCACACACATAGACATATACGTATACATATACATACATAATTATCAAAACAAAAAATTATAATTTAGATTGTGCTTATTTTCTATTATAAAGTGTGGTAGGAAGAATTTTATATTCTATTACAAATGTTTAAGGTTAAATTTTTTATGCCATTAACACAGATGGAATGTTTTTTGTTTTTGAGGGAAAAGGAGATTAAAATCTTTGCTGTTTTCTAATTGCTTAACTGAAAAAAAAAAAAACTCAAGAGAATCCCTATTCTTAAGCCGCTTTCCAGGATTTATTTTCCAAAGTTTAAGGCTTTAATTTAAAAAGACAATATTACATGATGTTGCCAATTTCTTTCATACTTCAAGAAAGGATGATACTTTATTAAAGTTGAAGAACAACTGGGCACGGTGACTCACGCCTGTAATCCCAGCTCTTTGGGAGGCCGAGGCAGGCGGATCACTAGGTCAGGAGTTCTAGACCAGCCTGGCCAATATGGTGAAACCCCATCTCTACTAATAATACAAAAATTAGCTGGGCCTGTAATCCCAGCTACTCCAGAGGCCGAGGCAGAAGAATCTCTTGAACAGGGGAGGCGGAGCCGAGATCATGCCACTGCACTCCACTCCAGCCTGGGTGACAGAGGAAGACTCCATGTCAATAACAACAAAAAAAAATGTTGAAGAGCATTGCATTACTTATTTTGAAACAACAGCAATTTACAATTCACTTCAATAAAATTTAACCTCCTCATAAAATGTCAACGGATATCTATTTCTTCAATATTGTTCATGTCAATAGAGTCTTTAAATGTTTAAAATGTCAATAACTATTAAATATAAACTCTACTTCTGAAATAGAAATTCGATTATCATGAAGTAAAAATGTAAGTAATCATTATGTGTGTTGACATGTAAATTAATGTTCAAGTTTAGTGTTTTAAAACTGTTACAAAAGAACAAATTGCTTTGTTTTAAACAATTTTAATGAAGACATAGTCGAAAACAAAAACTTCTCAATTGCAATAATTTATATTTTAATTTTGAAATAATCTTTAAAAGTCTAACAGTCACAGAAAGGGTTAAATTCATTTTTCACCATTTTATATTATGTATAAACAAAAGCAAATTTGTACTCCTTAGGTGTTAGGCTGACATTTCCACTTCTTACTCTCTGTTTGGATTAGACGCATTCTTTTAAGTTACTTCAAGTATTTTTGGAACAAAGCAAAACACAAAATCAACAAATGCATTATATTTGTTGACATTTCTTTTTCTAGCATATCTGAGTATCTGTGTGATCTCCAGGACTGATGATAAAAATCAAACACTGCACAGTACTATTTACTATAGTCTTTCATGTAAGTGAGTTGTAAGAAGGTGAAATTATACTTTCATTTATATTCAAATAGAAACAGTAAGATATTGAGTTATTGCCATAAGCAATCTTACAGATATGTTCCAGAAATAACCAAAAGATCATTAGAAGATGTAACAAGCTTTCTGCCACTTGTATTTTATTTTTCCTTGTGATAATAGGAGCTTTACAAACCCTTTAAGTTCTTACCAAGGCATCTTCAGCTCAGGCATGACTGAACAAAATACCAAAAGAAAAGGCCAACTCTTCCTCTAGTTCATCTCTCCCATATACCCACTCCCACTCTACCCCGCCCTACCACCATCCCCAGAAGTAATTCTGACTATAACCTTTCACTTACTCAATCTACCACCCCATTCTCAATGCATTCCTAGGATTCTGCAACCACTAAAATTCAGAGAATTATTTCAAAACTGAGGTAGATATGGTTGATTGTCTATCATTTCCCTAATTTTTAATTGTTTATATAGCAATTTAAGGAATCTTGAATTATTTCTAGCAGTAGCATTTCAGAAAAGGTGGGTTTTCCTTCCAGACCAGGGCATGAACGTAATTGGTCTAAATGACGAGTGTAAGTTCATCCTGCTTTGCTAATTGTTGATATGACTTAGTTCTGCCTAATTTTGACCAAGTAGGGGAAGTCTGGTGGGTGGATTTCTGGGAGGATCTTACTCAAAGTAAAATAATCCCTTCTTTCTGCCTTGAATATAAGGATGCAACAATCTTGTCACTGTGAGGTGGTAAGTCTAGAACAATAGGACAACAATCTGAGGAAGGCAGAGAAGAGGGCACCTGGGTCATCTGGAATCCCCTACTTGCAGACTACTTGTTTTCTGAGATATTTGGATGTCTTTGTGGATTACGTAATTAATGATTGGGTAATCTGTTACTTGAAGTAGATAATCTTCTTAACTAATTTTCAGAAAAGTAAAAGTTGATAGCTTCCCCATTCCATTCAACTTCAAGCACTATCTAATGCCTTTTAATGATACCTCTTTCGGGCCAGGTATCGTTGCTCACATCTGTAATCCCAGCACTTTTCGAGGCCAAGATGAGGCTGATTGCTTGAGGTCAGAAGTTTGAGACCAACCTGGGCAACATGGTAAGAAAAAAAAAAATTATGGCTAGGCACGGTGGCTCATGCCTCTAATCCTAGTACATTGATAGGTCGAGTGATGTGATAAGACACTGTCTTTACAAAAAAATACAAAAAAAAATAGCCTAGCATGGTGGTGCATACCACTAGTCTCAGCTACTGGGAGGCTGAGATGGGAGGATTTCTTGAGTGTGGGAGGTGGAGGTTGCAGTGAGCCATGATTGTGCCACTGCACTCTAGTCTGGGCAACAAAGTAAGACCCTGTCTCAAAAAATAATAATAATAATAATAATACAATAATTAGTGGTGCATAGTGGCACACATCTGTGGTCCCAGTTACTCGGGAGGCTGAGGTGGGAGGATCACTTAAGTCTGGGAGGCAGAAGCTGCAGTGAGCCAAGATTGCACCACTGCACTCTATCCAGGGTGACAGAATGAGACCCTGTCTCAAAAAAAAAGGTTGGGTGCAGTGGCTCACACCTGTAATCCCAGCACTTTGAAAGATGAAGCTGGTGGATCATTTGAGGTCAGGAGTTCAAGACCAGCCTGATCAACATGGTGAAACCCCGTCTCTACCAAAAATACAAAAATTATCTGTGTGTGGTGGTGTGCACCTGTAATCCCAGCTGTTTAGGAGGCCAAGGCAGGAGAATCGCTTGAACCTAGGAGGCAGAGGTTGCAGTGAGCCGAGATCGCCCCACTACACTCCAGCCTAGGCAACAGAATGAGACTCCACCTCAAAAAAAAAAAAATGCAGAATTCTCAGCCCTATCCCAGAACTGGTGAAACTGGAGTCTCTAAAGGTAGGACCCAGGAATCAGCATTGCAATAAGCTCCCTCATTAAAGATTGAGAGCCATGGGCTTAAGGTGACTTATTTTGTTTAGAGTTGATTGGAGGTAAAGGAGACTTTGAGGCAGGGTAAGTCAGACCCTTAAATCATCCTGAAGAGGTGAGACAGCTGAGGGCTCTCTTGGTCATTTGCCATGTTACAAGCTTGCTTGTCAGTGAACATACAAACTTCTAAACTTTGATCAGGAGAGCATGGCACAGTGAGCCTTCCCCTTCTAATGAAATCATTTATGTAAATGATAGCAATAATAAAGTCCATGGACTACTTTTTTTTTTTTTTTTTTTTTTTTTGGCTTACACTGAGTTATCTCTGATAGAAAAATCTTTGCTAAAAATTGGGTTTCAATACCCCCAGGTGAGAAAGTAAAGGTATTAATCAGAGATCATCACTGTCTATCACCTTGAGAATTAAAGGAGATCAGTCCTATTAAGGGATGGAAGCAACGACCAGTTTCTGGATATTGTGTTCCACCCAGACAAACCCCTTTTTATTCTGCCTTCCATAAGAAAGATAGCTGGAGTGAAATAAAGCATAGGGAATCTCTAATTCCTGTTTGGACCTTTGAAATCATTCAACAATTTAGGAAAGACACTACAGTACCAGTGGTTGAGTAACTAGTATAAGTAACATTTCATTATTTACCAGTATTATTTTGGGTAGAGAATAAAGAGACTTTGCTGAAAAGTATTTCTCACTGACATCTGAACTTTTCACTCACCGGCTTACAAAATTACCTATTATTTCCATGATCTAGCAAAGAAAGGGAATTTCCCAGATCACTAGCCAAAAATTCCCCTAAAAATTGATGACCATCAATGAGTTCTGTTGTGTTTCACCTGAGACTTAACAGGTACCTGAATACTTAATCAGCTTACCTCCATTGTTCTACCCCACCTGAATCTTTAGAAGATCAGGTGCTAAAATCTTTAGAAAATTCAGGAACTAAAAAGAAGGCCTCTCAAAAATATGAGACCCCTGTCCCCAAGAGACTGGTGGAAGGCAAAGGGCAGACAAGTATGATGAGTTATAGATATTGCAGATGAAAGGGCCCAGATGAGAATAAACTTATCTGTTACCTGAAAGAATTGGGCCAGGGTAATTGACTATATCAAAATAGAAAGAGCATGGCCCTTCTCAAGTCCAGCTCAGCCAAAAAGTCCTATGCAGGAGGATTGCCCAGTGTGGACAAGTCTTCCAATTTTTTCAAAGAAGCTAGAGGCCAGGTGCTGTGGCTCACGCCTGTAATCCCAGCACTTTGGGAGGCCGAGGCTGGTGGATCACAAGGTCAGAAGTTCAAGACCAGACTGACCAACATGGTGAAACCCCGTCTCTCCTAAAAAGTACAAAAATTAGCCGGGCATGGTGGCACGTGCCTGTAATCCCAATTACTCGGGATGCTGAGGCAGGAGAATCACTTGAACCCAGGGGGCAGAGTTTGCAGTGAGCCAAGATCATGCCACTGAACTCCAATTTGGGCAACAGAGCAAGACTCCGTGTCAAAAAAAAAAAAAAAAAAAAAAAAAAAAAAAAAAAAAAAAAAAAAAAAAAAAAAAAAAAAAAAAAAAAAGCAGCAGCAGCTAGAAAGCTGAATGCTTACATGAAAACTCCCAATTTCTAAATGTTGGTTCAGAAAGCTTTTAAACATTGTGTGAGCCAACAAAACACATCCTCAAGGTTGAATTTGGCCTACAAGCATACACTTGCAGCCACAGAGTTTTGCCCTCAAAGGTAAAATAGAAAAGTTAAAAGACTTTTCTTTTAACTTGAAATCACGGTTTCCAAGTTAACTAGAGAGGACAGGTTAGGTATACTTTGAAAATTATTACATGTTTTTCTTCTCTGCCTTTCTGAGTACATGACATTGGCTCCATTCCAGTTAAAACATTGAAACATTCATTGGCCTGGGGGAACAAATTAGGATATTTTCATTGAAAAAAATTAAAGAGAAAGACCAATATAATACTTAGTTTCTGATGTTTAAAAGTTGTTTTCTTCCATGTACTATGTCAGCAAGCAGTAAGTAGCAATAAGTGGTTCTGGGAACCAGATAACAGTATTATTTTCCAAACAATTGAGTTTCCCATAGGTAAATTTAAAGGATCCACAGAGAATTCAGCATGTTCTTCCACTCAGTGATAGTTTTTCTGTAAAATAGAACTCTCTTCTAATGTAGAAAACCCTGATTAATTACTTGATGTCATGCCACATATGTAACAGCAGGACAATGTTAGTCAGACAGGGAGTAGGTATTGAGAGAGCCAAGCAAAATGTCCATTTCTGGAATCAACAATTCAGGAGTTAAAAGTTCAAAGTGAACAGGGTCTGGAAATGGGAAGTCATGTCAGAGTCTAGACAAGGTATTTGCAGCACAGTCACTACAGAACGAGGTGGATTGGGATTACCAGGTCTCAAAAGTCAGTGGGAGTAAGATCTAGAACTTCCCTGTTCAATATGGTAGCCTCCAGCCACATGTGGCTAGTGAGAACTTGAAACGTATCCAGTCTGAATTGAGATATATTTTAAGTATAAAACATACACTGGATTTAGAAGACATTATTTTAAAACAACATAAAATGTTTCATTAAAATTTTAAATTTTGATTACGTGTAAAAATGATAGTATTTTAGATATATTGGGTTAAATAAAATATATTCTTAAAATTTATTGCACCTAAATCTTTTTACTTTTTTAATGTGGCTACTAGAAAATTTAAAATAGCATATGTATCTCATATTATATTTCCACTGGTCCAGGACATAAGCTATTAATGCAAGATGAAAATCAGGACCCCAGAAACATCCTGATGGCAAAGCATGCAGTTCACATTCTTCTGCACTTCCTGATGAAGTCAGCAGATGGGGAATGTGGGTGTGGTAGGGCAGCTTTAGGTCTGCACACATAAAAAAGGAAGTTAGAGAAATAGAGAACTCTGGTAGTAACTAGACCTGATGATGTTTACTAAAATGGTAAGAGAGCTAAGATAATAAAGATGTTCTAAAAATATTGTTATAACTAAAGCAAGATGAAAAGAAATGTAAACACATAAGTATAACCAGACACCTGTTTCACCAGTCTTGTACGCTACCAAATCATTATTAGAGGTAACCAATGCTGAGGCTTCCATAGTGTGACCTGGAAATAGTGTTTGTTCCCAGCTTATTCCTGGCTTCAAGATTTCTAACCAGGCTTGTTCAAAGTTAAAAAACTGTTGTAGCCATCCTTCAGCTAGGATTTTTGTTCACCCAGATCTTCATGCCAACATGAAGCACCTTTTTCCTACTGTATGCTATTAAAAATTTCCTTTAGAATACAATCCAGACCTCTTCACCATAGTTTACATAACCTAGCCCCTGTCTAGCTCTGCCACCTCAATGTTCACCACTTGCTCATTAGATCACTGACATACTGGAATGAATCCATAATCATTCCCATGCAGGAACTTTGCCCTTCCTTTTTTTTCTACCTGGACTGCTCATTTATCAAATCTTTGTATGGTTGCCTCCTTCTTTAAACAGGCTTTTCCCCTGGTCATTCTTTGTGATCCTGCACCCAACATCACTTTCTATCTCACTGTGCTATTTTATTTTCTTCATAGCAATTACTGTTGTCTGAAATTGCCTTAATTCTTCCTTATTTATTACTAGTCTCCCCATCCTTTTCCCAAATGTAAGGAACCTGTTCACTGTCATATCTTTTTTGCCGGGTCATCATGGACAGTTGTACTGGTTGTTCATTGCACAATCATATCATAGTCAATGTGTATACATACATGGTGGCCTGCTCTCTAGGTGCCTGGTACATATAGGTGCTCAATAAAAATCCAGTAAGTGAACAAAAAACTGCCTTTGTCCTTCAAGTTCCCCAGTCTTCCTTCAGCTCCTTTTGTACATTTGTGACCCAAGAGGATAAGACTGAAATATTGATATAGGAAAAAAAATAATAAAAGAAGTTCTAGGATAGATAAAATTCTTTAAAAGTCTTTTCTAATCAACAAATTCTCTGACATCTGTTATATTTGACCCCGTTTATTCTCATTTGTAAAAGTCTGCTTTTCAGATATTACCTCCAAACTAACCCAAGACACATGCTTCTCATTCTCTTACTGAAAATTTCATTCTTTATAATCATTCTTCTTGCTAAGAGCTACAAGATCTTGGAAGGTTTGAACTCATAGTATTCATTACTGATATCATTCATTTAGGATTTTTTTTTGTAAGTTGACATATGAAATTTCTCCTACTTTTGTATTTATTTCTCTCTTGCACTTGTATTTACATCTAACTTTTTATAGTGTGCCCTGCCTGCACTTCTACTATGTGTTATTATGTTATTGAGGAGACAATCTGATATTTCTACCTTTTTTTTTTTTTTT
>NW_016107520.1:1116624-1130849 GCF_001604975.1 Cebus imitator | reverse complement strand
GCCACCATGCCCAGCTAATTTTTTGTAGTTTTAGTAGAAACGGGGTTTCACCATGTTGACCAGGATGGTCTCAATCTCTTGACCTCGTGATCCACCCGCCTCGGCCTCCCAAAGCGCTGGGATTACAGGCGTGAGCCACTGCACCCCGCCCGATATTTCTACTTTCAATTCTCTAGACAACTGTCAAGTGTCTAGCATATAATAGGTCCTCATAGCAAATGCCAATTTGAAATGATTCACTTTGTTTAGTAGCCGAATTTCTGATTCAGAATGAAATCTTTAAAAGGAACCAGGGTCCCTTTCTCAAGATATATCAGTGAAAAACACTTAAAAGTGTATATCCAGCTGTTAACATTGTTTGTTTAGAGGTTATTTAATTATGGTGGGTTTTTTCCTTCTAAAGTTTCTGAAATTTTTAAATTTTTCTCACTGAGTTTTTATTATAATTTTAATTGGAAAACTAATGGAAGTACATTGTGTTTTTGAAGGCAACACAACAATTAAATATGCCATAAATAGGTTTTGAAGACATAAGTTCTGCTCAGAACTCAGGAGACTCTGTTCTTGAGTCCAGGCCTTCCCTCATGTTGCCGAGGAAGGTAGTGCCAGAGCTTGCCAGAAAGAAAGAGAATTGGCAAGTGGTGCCAGAAGTCTAGAACCAGGGGCAATCACGGTAAGTCAGAGCAGACGTTGGCAGAGAGAGGTTGAAGAGACAGGTGGAAGTTGGAAACAAGGAGACCATTTTATTTCACTTAATCCATTTTATTTCTAGTTAGTTCTAGGTAGTTCTATTTTGAATTTTTTTACTTAGCAGTTATCATACCAGCCACTTTCAAATTCATGATCTCACTTTAATCCTTTTATCACTTTATGGAAGGTATTTATACACTAGTTTTCAGATGGACAAATAGTATTCTCAGAATTGTAAATAATTTGCATTAGTTCGCACAGCTGCTAGGTGGCAGAGACAAGATTCAAACTTCACAATAATTCCATGTAAGATTCAAGTAAGAGAAGCTTGGTGGTTCAGAACTGAGGTCACAACTGCTCACTTTCTAGACTGATGCTGCTTGGAAAAATCCTGTTGCACTTGAACTTGCCTGGCTAGATGTTTTAAAGTAGCTTACCGAACCAGTCAGTAGGACCCCAAAATCTGGTCAGACACTAGCAAGAAAGTGGGAGATATATTTCAGGAGTTCCTGGGATACAGACTTCAGAGGCCTTGCTCAGTCATCACATTTATTAATATTTGCCCAAATCCTGGGATGGGAATGAGAGAATGAGGTGCGCACTGATTTGCAAGTTTCGATCTCTGCTGACCTAACATTGTGTAATAAACTGGTCAGAAGCTTAGTCTTTGTAATAGAGCAATCATAAGTAAATTCTCAGTTCTGTTTTTTCCTGGCTGGGTGACACTGAGGCCAGGCCCTTAACCTCTCTGAGGCTTCATTTCCTTAATGCTGAAACGAACATGGGGGTGTCGGTATCCCTTTGATACACTGATCTCCTTTTCTTTGGATAAATACCCAGTAGTGGAATTGCTGGATCATATGGTAGTTCTGTTTTTAGTTTTTTGAGAAATCTTCATACCGTTTTCCATAATGGCTATACTAATTTACATTATTACCAACACTGTATGAGTTCCCTTTCCTCCACATCCTTGCCAGCATCTATCTTTTTGTAGTAAGCATTCTAACTGGGATACGATGATTTCTCATTGTGGTTTTGTTGATTTATATTTCCCCAATGATTAGTAATGTTGAACATTTTTTCATATAGTTGATGGTCATTTGTATGTCTTCTTTTGAGAAATATTTATGCATATCCTTTGCCCAACTTTTAATGGGGTTATTTTTGTGTGTGTGGCTAAGTTCCTTGTATATACTGGATATTATTATTCCCTTGTCAAATGAGCAGCTTGTTTTCTCCCATTCCATAGGCTGTCTCTCCACTGTGTTAATTGTTTTATTTGCTGAACAAAAGCTTTTTAGTTTAATACAGTCGCCACATTAGTTCATTCTCACACTGCTATAAAGAAATACCTGAAACTAGATAATTTATAAAGAAAAGAGGTTTAATTGGCTCACCGTTCTGCAAGATATACACGACGCATTGTGGAGAGGCCTCAGGAAACTTTTACTCATGGCAGAAGGCAAAGCAGTAGTGTTTTATGTGGCCAGAGCAGGAGGAAGAGGGATAGGTAGGAAGTGCTACACAGTTTCAAACAATCAGATCTTGTAACAACTCACTCACTGTCATGAGAACAGCACCAAAAGGGAAATCACCCCCATAATCCAATTACCTCCCACCAGGTCCCACCTCCAAGGTTAGGGATTGCAATTTGACATGAGATTTGGACTGGGACACAGACCCAAACCATATCAGTCGCTTTTATCTGTCTTTGCTTTTGTTGCCTCTACTTTTGAGGTCTTTGCCGTAAAATCTTTGCCTAGACCAATGTCTTAGAGTGTTTCTCCTATGTTTTCTTCTAGTCATTTTCTAGTTTCAGGTCCTATATTAAAGTCTTTGATCCATTTTGAGGTGATTTTGAGTAAAACGGTCTAGCTTCATTTTTTTTTTTTTTTTTTTGCATATGAATATACAGTTTTCCCAGCGCCATTTATTAAAAAGACTTCTCTTTCCTCAATGGATGTTCTAGGTGCCTTTGTCAAAAGTTAGTTGGCTGTAAATCAGGCTTGGTGCCTTACACCTGTAATCCCAGTTACTTGGAAGTCTGAAATGGGAGGATCATTTGAGCCCAGGAGTTTAAGCCTGCAGTGAGCTATGATCATGCCACTGCATTCCAGCCTGGGTGACAGAGAAACACCCCATCTTTAAAAAATAATAATAATTTTTTTAACCAGCTGGCTGTAAATACATAGGGTTTATTTCTGTGTTTTCTGTCCTCTTCCATTGGTCTATGTGCCTGTTTTTATACCAATACCATGCTGTTTTGGTTATTATAACCTTGTAATATATTTTGAAGTCAAGTAGTATAATGCCTCCAGCTTTGTTCTTTTTGCTCAGAATTGCTTTGGCTATTTGGGTTCTTTGCTGGTTCAATGCAAACTTTAGGATTGTTTTTTCTATTTCTGTGAAGAATGTCATTGGTATCCCCATAGGGATTGTGTGGAATTTGTAGATTGCTTTGGGTAGTATGGTCATTTTAACAATGTTAATTCTTTCAGTCCATGAGCATGGGATGTTTTTCCATTTGTTTGTGTCCTCTTCAATTTCTTTCATCTGTGTTTTGTAGTTTTCCTTACAGAGGTCATTCACCGCCTTGAATAAACTTATTTCTAGAGTTTTTGTTGTAGCTATTGTAAATGGGATTGCTTTCTTGATTTACTTTTTTCCTAAATTATTATAGGTGTATAGAAACGTCACTGATTTTTGCATGTTGATTTTGTATCCTGAAACTTTAGTGAATTTGTTTATCAGATCCAAGAGTTACTTGGTGGAGTTTTTAGATTGTTTTAAAATATAAGATCATGTCATCTGCAAAGAGAGTTCCTTTGCAGATTTGCAAATTTGACTTCCTCTTTTCCAGTTTGGATGCCTTTTACTTCTTGAATTAGCATTTCAACAGATAAGAAAGGCATTTACAGATGTTTTCTTTCACCAAAAAGTATGGCAGAAAAAGTTATTCATGAAATATTAAACTATTTATTATGTAGTATTTCTCAGCAACAGAACAACAGAAGAAGGTATGTTAGCTTTCATGTTAGCTTAAAAGAAGCTTGCTACACTGTGTTTTACAGACATATAACATATGCATTTAGAAAGGGTCTACCTGGGTGGCAATTCTCTTTTGCTAACAGACTCATCAGGGGACTGTCCTATGCTTTCCAGAGCAGGTGGGCTGCAGAGCTGACCACATTCCATCTACTCCTCAAGGGGTCTCCACTGCCACTCATACCTGCAGCTTCTCACGATTTCTACCATTTCTAACCTCTGCTACTTCTGCAGTTGTACTTACCACCTCCTTTACTAACCACTCCTCTTTCTTCTTCTGTTTTCAAGTTCCTTTCACTTATTCCCTGCTTCATGGATTTAACAAACAAAAGTTAGCAAGATGATTTTTATGAATAGTATTAACCAATTAAGGCACTGTTTTGTTTTGGTTAACAAAGCCATCATGACACAAAGGCTTCTGCTTTTCTTCACCTCAAACTGAAGGGTCCGAAGCCTTTCTCTGCAATAATTATTTTGTTTGTAAGTTCAGACTTGTTCTTGATGATTCAAAGTTGTTAAGAATGGATGCTGGTTAAGCAAGGATTTACAGTAATTCTATCAGAATAATAATTCCAGATCTGCTTTAAAAAAGAAAAGAATTGCACGAGTCCTAAGAAAAACTCAATGGTCACTCCCCCAATGTTAATTTGTTTTAAAATATATGTAAAAATAATGCACAAAATATGATTCAGAAGCATAACAGGCATACATTGTAAGTGTAACTTCATCTTTTGATCCCCAAATCAGCATTAAAAAAATTATTCATTGATTAGTAAACCAACAGCAAGAATAAAGGACAGTTTAATTTTTAAAAAATCAATTCATTAAAAATATCTTAACTTACATCTGTAATTTGGTAAAATAAACTAAAGTTAGACTTGAGATTATTATAGCAATTAGCTAAGTGGCACTAATAGGCATTCACTGAGGTATCATATAATTCTTTTTGTTTTGTTTTGTTTTGTTTTGTTTTTTGAGACGGAGTTTTGCTTTTGTTGCCCAGGATGGAGAGCAAATGCAGGATCTCCACTCACTGTAACCTTCACCTTCTCCATTGTTCAAGCAATTCTCCTGCCTTCACCTCCCAGCAGCTGAGATTACAGGCACACTCCACCGCACCCAGCTGATCTTTTGTGTTTTTAGTAGAGACAGGGTTTCACCATGTTGGTCAGGCTGGTCTCAAACTCCTGACCTCAGGTGATCCATCTACTTCGGCCTCCCAAAGTGTTAGGATTACAGGGGTGAGCCACAGCACCTGGCCAGTATCACACAATTCTTAGAGAAAAAGTACCAGCAATGATACCCTTGACATTATATAAAGAATGGAAGTGATGCATTTTTTTTTTTTTTTTTTTTGAGAAGTCTTGCTCTGTCGCCCAGGCTGGAGTACAGTGGTGCGATCCTAATTTTTTTGGATTTTTAGTAGAAACAGGGTTTCACCATGTTGGTCAGACTCGTCTCTAACTCCTGACCTCAGGCAATCTGCCCACCTCGGCCTCCCAAAGTGCTGGGATTACAGGCATGAGCCACCTTGCCCGCCCTCACATTTCTTTTTTTTCTTTAAGTACTGCAACATATTCTTTAAGAACTGCAGTTCTAAAAGGTAGTACAACATTTACTGAATGAATTAAGAATGTTTCTGAAATAACCAGATAACAATCCTGGCTAGTTATTATTACAAAAGCTGATAACATAAAGTTGTATAGTAATGGATTCTTTTTTGTTTTATTTTGTTTTGCTTTGTTTTAGTTTTTGGGTTTTTTTAAGATAGAGTCTCACTATGTCACCCAGGCTGGAGTGCAGGGGCAGCAATCTCAGCTCACTGCAACCTCTACCTCTTGGGTTCAAGAGATTCTCCAACCTCAGCCTTCTGAGTAGCTGGGATTACAGGTGTGCACCACCCACCCAGCTAATTTTTGTATTTTTAGTAGAGACGGGGTTTCACATGTTGGCCAGGCTGGTCTGGAATTCCTGACCTCAGGTGATCCACCCATCTTGGCCTCCCAAAGTGCTGGGATTACAGGTGTGAGCAACACTCCCACATGTAGTAATGGATTCTTTAGAATAGTATAGATAATCTGGTGACTGAAAAAACACCTAAATCAAGCATCATTAACTTGAATCAATTGTATATCAAAACTCTTTTATCATAGTTCATTATTACGTAACATAGATTTTATAGTAATTCAAGGTGTCAAACTCTATCTCATGAAAATTAAAATAATTTATAAATAAAGGTTGTAACAACTAAGTCACCCTATAAGGAAGCCCTATTTCCTATCTCCCCACATCAGCGTTACAATAGGGAACATTGTTATTTCTAAAAAAAAAAAAATACTGTGTAAGTCGGGTACATGCCCGTAGTCCCAGCTTCTTGGGAGGCTGAGGCTGGAGTATCATTCCAGCTCAGGAGATACAAGGCCATAGTGCATGATGAGCCTCTGGGTGAATAGCTACTATTCTCCAGCCTGGGGAACATAGTGAGACCCGCCCCCCTCATCCCTTATCCCTCTATCTAAAAAAGAAAAAATACTGTAATATTATATGATTCTTTTTTTTTTTTTTTTTTGAGCCAGAGTCTTGTTTGGTCACCAGGTGCCAGGCTGGAACGCAGTGGCGAGATCTCGGCTCACTGCAACCTCCGCCTCCCGGGTTCAAGCAATTCTTCTGCCTCAGCCTCCCGCTAGCTGGGACTACAGGCGAGCCCCACCATGCCCAGCTAATTTTTGTATTTTTAGTAGAGACGGGGTTTCACTATGTTGGCCAGGATGGTCTCGATCTCTTGACCTTGCGATCTGCCTGCCTCGGCCTCCCAAAGCTGGGATTACAGGCGTGAGCCACTGTGCCCAGCCAATATTATATGATTCTATGTTTCTGACACTAGCGAGGATATTATTGTAAGAGTACCTACCACAAAATAATTAAACGTGACTCCAGACTGAACTTTATTGATCTGTGTCTTCAGTTCTTAGTACGGTGCTCAGCTCATCAAGTAATTGGTGAGTTTGTTGCCAGATGGTTTAATTTTAAGTGTTACTTATATGGCCAGATGCTAAATAAAAGCCAAAACCAAGACAATTATTTTTTGCATTTTCCTTTCAGTCAGATATTCACTTTTAAAAGAACTTAAATGAATTCATCAAATTTATATTTGTGTTGTTAATAACATCTTTGAATAATTAAGAGGTAAGCATTTCAAATAATTACATGTATAAATACTACATAATCCTGTCTGAATTTTTGCAAATGCTTTCCAATTGGTACTTATTTTCTTATACCCCACAGCTAATCTATTTTTTAAATTCTGTCAGTTCTACATTCAAAACATATACAAACACTTACCCCTTTCTACTACACCTCCACTACCCCAAACACCTTTGCCTCTCACCTGGACTACCACAGTTAACTTCCTGACTGGAGTCCCAGTTTCCACTCTTGTCCCCTAAACACAGCAGAAAGAGTGATCTTTTTAAAATGTTACTTATATCAAAGCTCAAAACTATCTACTGGCATCCCACCTCACTGAGAATAAATCTAAAAACATGCAAGCCCCAAGCAGTTCTGTCCTTGGCTACAGATCTGACCTCATCTCTTACCACTTTTCTCCTAGCTAATTCTCTAGACACCTTGCATCTCTCTAAGCATCTCGGGGCCTTTGCACTCACTGCCTATGACACTTCCCCTTGCATATCTGCATAGTTCATTGCCCTCCATCCCTTCATTGAGAATTCTGCTGAATGTTATCTCCTCTAAGGAGTCTTGTCTCATCAGTCTATCTAAAATAGTGCTCCTTTTTCTCCCTTCCTGTTTCTACCGATCTGCTCTTTCTTTCATAGACCTTATCACCACCAGACATGTATTTATGTGATGGTTGATTCATTTTATTTATCTCCCTCCCCCTGGTATAATGTAAGTTCCAAAGAATAGGGATTTGCTATTTGATTTAATCTTCAAGAAATTTCATTTTTCCAAAAACAAAAAGCCTTCTTGCTATTCTACAACATGCAAAGCTCCATCGCACCTTGGCCTAACCTTTGTTTTCCGTCTGTTTGGGAACTTGGGCCCAGACACACACACGGCTCACCCTCCATTTCATTCATGTCTCTCCCTAAATGCTATCCCCACAGACAGGCCTGGCCCTGACCAACCGCCATCATTAACCATCCTCTTTATTTTTCTTAACAGCACTTATTGCACTTCTATATTTAATATTTATTTGTTATTTTATGTTTTGGCTGTTTCCACCCACTAGAATATAAACTCTTGTTCATCACTGCATCCTTAGCACTTAAAATGGCTCCCCAATAAATATTTATTAGGTGTTCAATAAACATTTGTCAAATAAATAAATAAGAGAAATAATTTGAAATTTTTGGAGTCATATGTATAATGCACGGTTATCATAAGTTTTTATAGATTCTCAAGATGAATGCCCATTAGAGCTTCGTTTTGCTTTCAACTACAAAATAGAATAAATTTCCACTTGCACACAATTGAAGCAATTGAAAAGTAAAATAACAAAATTATGCCATAAGAGTATAGAAAAATGATGTTCATCATTATGACCTTTGGTCCCAGAGTAGCCCACAGACAACCTGCAAAGTAAATGAAATTTGTCATCTTTCTTCCATCTCCTCTGCAAAAACCTACCATCCTGCCTTTGGCTCACCTCACTTCCCTTACGTATCTTCTTTGTCACTGATCAGTTTGACTCTCTGTTTTACAATTATGTTGTAGTGAGTATCTAACAACTAACCAATATCTATTAATAACCAGAAAATAGTCTTAATGATCCTTCTTATCATATATAACCATTTAACTGCTTTTATTGAAGGATGCCATGGGCCCACTCAAAGATATTTTTAAATACAATTACTAGCCTTGAGGAAAATTGTATTAATTCAATAAAAATGTATTTTTCTGGCCAATTTAATACATTGTACAGATAAGCTAACAGCCTCTAAAGAGTAGAATAGTCCATAAATTTAATGAACAATTGATTAGATTTGTCAATTTAGGTAATATTTGTCAATTAATTGAAATCAAACATTTATTATTGTTCTTATAGCAAGCAAAACATCAAGAAAAATGGTAACTGGGTACTGCTTTAAATTTCAATTTGTTTCCAGATATATTATCTCTTTTGATCCTCATGACCTATGATGCAGGTAAGGCAAGTATTATTACAGCAAGAAGTAGACTTACTGTGGAGCTGAGTTTCAAGACCCCTGATTTACCTGAGACTCCTGGGAGAGACCTAGCCATATGTGGCTGTATTATTTTTCCTAACGTGATCTCTGTAATTGCCATGTTTTAGAAATTCTTTCCTGGCCACCTAGTTGAAAATACATGATGTTCCAAGAGACCTCTGATGAATGAAGACCTGTTAGGTGAGGGTGCAGAAAAACCCTTAAGTCAGAGGAAACACCATAGTGGGTACTAAAGACAAGAGATTCTATGAACTAAGAGACGACCAGCATTAAGAGTGAGGGCCGTGGCTCATGCCTGTAATCCCAGCACTTTGGGAGGCCGAGGCGGGTGGATCACGAGGTCAAGAGATCGAGACCATCCTGGCCAACATGGTGAAACTCAGTGTCTACTAAAAATACAAAAATTAGCCGGGTATGGTGGTGCGCCTGTAGTCTACTCAGGAAGCTGAGGCAGGAGAATTGCTTGAACCTGGGAGGCAGAGGTTGCAGTGAGCCGAGATCGCACCACTGCACTCCAGCCTGGTGACATCTCAAAAAAAAAGAAAAAAATAGAATAAAAAGAGTGAGGGTTGCAAGCTGGGCGCTCACTGAAGGAGGAGACAGATGTCCGATCATGGAAGAGCTGAACAGTTAATGTTAAGAATCTGGGACTTTTATGAAAACTATTTTGAGATTGTATTTTAAAAAGATCATTCTAGCTGCAATTGGCCCAATTCTAAATCTGATTACATGTGAAATGCCTTCAGAGATTAATGGAAAGTGAATCCAAGGATTTAGGACAGAATGTATTATTTTACATTTTTACTTATTTTTCTGCTCAAAAAGGTATATTTTCCTTATTTTAAAAAGTCAGATTTTTCTAGTTGTTCCTGTCTTTAATATCTAGAAATATGGAGCAAATTTTATCATGATTAATTTTTTAATACAAAATATATCCCCAAAACTGGGCAACCTAATGCATGTGGAAATTATTTTTAAAAGTATTAAAAGTACAGTAAATGTCCCTTCTATGCTTAGCAAGCTCACAACAACAATTATTATTTTAATTGAGACAGGATCTCACTCTGTCACCCCGGCAGGAGTGCAGTGTCGAGATCATGGCTCACTGCAGCCTCCACCTCTGGGGCTCAAGCGGTCCTCCCACCTCAGCCTCCCAGTAGCTGGGACTACAGGAGCATACTACCACACCTGGCTAATGATTGTATTTTTTTGTAGAGATGGGTTTTCACCATGTTGCCCAGGTTGCTCTCAAACTCCTGGGCTTAAGCAATCTCCCCACCTTGGCTTCCCAAGTGTTGGGATTACAGGCATAAGCCATCACACCTGGCCAAAAATAATTATTAATAATGCTCAATAAAGTTGAGATGGAATAAATATAGAAACAGGGTTGGTATTGCTCATTTGGAGAACAATATGGTACTAGGTAACAAGAGTTATATAGCTGTTTCTATCCTTTGATCCAATAATCCCACTTTTGAAAATTTTTCAAAGACAATTTAAAAGAATAAAAAAGCTTTCCATAAAACAATGTTCATGGAGGTTTTATCTAAAACAGTGGCAGTTGATAGTGACTATTATTATCCTAAAGCAATAGGTCACATACTTGCTCATAATTATTAGAATATAATGTTTGTCAGGAAAGGTTCTAGAGCCTGGTGTGCTTTTCTGGTATTCTAGACTTCAGGGTGGAATGCCTTCCTCAGGCAGTCTAGAAAATGTGTGAAAGTTCTCAATATCTGAAGAAAAAAAAAATAGAATAATGGGAAAATGAATTGTCTCTTAAATTGCCTCTTATTGTAGGTGTGCAAACCCTTCGATTAGATTTAAATTAGGGTTACTTTCTGTTACAGTTTTGCTAGGCTGTGACGTTTTACTTTGATAAAACTGCTTGTGGAAGGGCAAGTGATAAGTCAATCAAATGAGTTACTGACATACCTCAGAAAATAGTGGAGCTGATAACCTGAGAAAAGACACCTAATTTATAATTCTTTCTATTCCTATATTTTAAAATACAATTACAAACTCAAATAGTAAGGTTTATTAAAAATATATAGATCTGTTCACTTTAAATGATTATATGTATAAAATACACAATAATAAAAATTAAAAGGCAGATAATAAATTGGGAAAATGTGTTTATTAATATTAATTATTAACATGTTTGTTATTAAAAACAAAAGGTTAATATTCTTAACTACGAATTGTTCCTATAAATAATTAAGAGATAGATGGTTGCCACAATAAAAAAAAATGTAAATGACATGAACAAAGTCAGAAGATGAAATGCAAATGGACAGTAATTGTAAGAAAATATATTTGACTTAACAATAAAGAAAAATGTTTTGGCTTGTCAAAGCTGGAAAGGATTGGTAACAATGACATTGTGCGTTAGAAATGGATATCATGTTTCTTAAGGACAATTAGAAAATGTGTACCAAAATTTTTAATACAGTAGGCATATTTTTTGATCCAGCAATTCCATTTCTAGAAATTTATTCTTAGAAGATAACCCTGCAAGTACTCAACTTTTTATGTAAGAGAATATTCTCTCCAGCACTGCTTACTTGCTATTAAATGAATTGGAAACAATCGAATTATCCTTTAACAGGAATTGATTAAATAGCTTTATGTTTGATGATACTATGCAGTTATAGAAAAAATAATGTCGACCTACATTTAATGACATACGAAAATATATACAACATGCTATTGCATTAGAAAGCAGCATACAAAACACTATGTATACAGAATTATCCAGCTTATGTAAAATTATATGTATATGTGTGTGTATATGCATTATAAGATGATTCGAAAATTGCTCAGCAAAATTTTAGCAGTGATTATCTCAAAGTGGTAAGATTTCAGGTGATTTTTCTTTCTCCTTTTATGCCTTTGTGTACTGTTTTGATTTTTTAAAACAATTATCGTATACTATAATTAAAATTAGAAAAATACAAAGCTATCTTCGTTAGAAAAAATAAACTTCACATTTTATTTTTCACAATCTTTATATTTAGAAAAGTAATCATTGTACTCCATTCAATTTACATCATCAATTATGTAAAAGTAAAAATACTAATACAATTTCTTTTTAAGTATTTTCTCTCATTATTTCGATTACAAAACAATCTCTGTTACGGTGAGCCCTCTCTTTAAATAAGAAGATTGCCTCCGCTGGACTGTGAAGTATGGCCCCTCGCCGTTCTTCCCTAATGCACAAAACAAGCTCAGGCAGCCAGGAAGCCACGTGCGGAGCCACCTGCCGAGCCACTAGTTGAACTGATCCTAGACCCCAAGGACAACCAGTGGACTGTTCCACTTTCCAGGAGCAGGGGGGGAATTTTCTTAGAAATATAATTTATTTGGTCCCAAATTTCATTAAAGAACTTACACCTTCCCAACGCAATCAGCAGTACAAATTACAATAAACAAACATGTGCAATAATATAAGTGAATCTGAGGTAAAATTTTGAAGTTGAGCTTCTCTTTCCTCTCTGCAATAGGAACTCGCTAGGGAGAATGGTTTAATCCAGGCGTGTCCAAACTTTTGGCTTCCCTGGGCCACATTAGAAGAATTGTCTTGGGCCACACATGAAATACACTAAGGATAGTGGATGAGCTTTAAAAAAAATCGCAATGAAAAAAAAAGTTTTTGAACTTCTGTTGGGCCACATTCAAAGCCGTCCTGGGTCTTATGGGCCCGCGGGCCGTCAGTGGGACGAATTTGGCTTAATCCAAGGTTTCCCGCGCAGGTAAGAGGCTCACTATTTTTTTCCCCTGCCTTAATAATTAGGTAATTCTGTAACAGCACCCATTAGTGTGTCTCCTTCCAGAAATATAAGCACTCATTTTGTTCCTCTTCATGAATTCCCCCAAACTACAGCGATTAATAGAAATGCAGAATTCTGGGCCTTGTCCCTCAGGGGTACAGAAGGTCAGGGCTGGGAGGGCACGTGGGACTTCCTCGAATCCTATAAATCGAATCTGCATTTAAGCTTCATACCCGGAATATTTCAGAGCCTGACAGGGTGGCCTTGGCCAGTAGTGGGAGGAAAACCACTCGCCTTGGATTTACCAGGACAGCCCTGACTTCATGTCAATGTATTTTTTGTTTTTTGTTTTTTTGAGATCGAATCTTGCTCTGTTGCCCAGGCTGGAGTGCAGTGGTGCTATTTCAGCTCACTGCAACTTCCAACCTCCTGGGTTGAAGTCATTCTCTTGCCTCAGGTTCCCGAGTAGGTGGGATTATAGGCATGTGCCACCATGCCCGGCTAATTTTTATATTTTTAGTAGAGATAGGGTTTCACCATTTTGGCCAGGCTGGTCTCGAACTCCCGACCTCAGGCAATCCGCCCGCCTCGGCCTCCCAAAGTGTTGGGATTACAGGCCTGAGCCACCGCGCCCGCCAATGTATTGTTTTCAATGAGTGTCACTCATTAAGTGTGTAATTAAATTCAGCTAAATGTAATTTAATTTTTAATAATGTTCAATATTTAATACAAACAGAAAAAAAATAATCGAAGTGCCTAGATTTCGGGTCATTGTAGTTGCCAGCTCAGATGGAAAGATGATGTTTTTACAAGGAACACAGGAGAAATGTAAGTTTGCGAGGGAGAAATGAACACGTTTTATTTCTCACAATCTTTATATTTAGAAAAGTAATCGTTGAACTCCACTTAATTTGTATTGTCAATTACGTTAAAGTAAATGTAAAACGGATTCGTTCTAGTTTGAGTATCTCAATTCTAATACGATTTCTATTTAAATATTTCCCCCCTTGCATTATTTACTTTAAAAAACATCTCTATTAGGACGAGCCGGGTCTTTAAATAACAAATTGTCTTAGTTTGACTGTAATTTACAGCCCCTGGCCCTTCTTCCCTAATGTACGACACAGGCACAAGCAGCCCTGTTGCCGCGGGGAGCCACCTGCAGAGCCGCAGGTTGAGCTGGGGCTTTACATGCCTTATCTCATTTCCTTGTTTGTTGGTTTGTTTTTTGAGACGGAGTCTGGCTCTGTCGCCCAGGCTGGAGTGCAGAGGCGCGATCTCGGCTCACTGCAACCTTCGCCTCCTGGGTTCAAGTGATTCTCCTGCTTCAGCCTCCCGAGTAGCTGAGAATTACAGGCGCGCACCACCATGCCCGGCTAATTTTTGTACTTTTAATAGAGATGGAGTTTCACCATGTGAGTCACGCTGGTCTGGAACTCCGGACCTCAGGTGATCCGCCCCAGCCTCCCAAAGTGCTGGGATTACAGGCCTGAGAGAGCCTCATTTACTT
>NW_016107520.1:1081036-1115129 GCF_001604975.1 Cebus imitator | reverse complement strand
GAACTAATTTACACTCCCACCAACAGTGTAAAAGTGTTCCTATTTCTCCACATCCTCTCCAGCATCTGTTGTCTCCAGATTTTTTAATGATCGCCCTTAAAGTAGATTTGGTACAGACAATATCATATTGTCAATTTGTTTGTAAAAAAGTTAGTGATTTGCCAAAAAGTGTAATGTCAGTAAGTCCTATCTCATTTTACAGTCCATGGGTTTTATCATTAAGTTTTATTCCAGTCTATAGGTTATTTCTTGCCCTGATAGTATATGAGAGGAAAATAAAAACCAGAAACATGTCATTTTTAATGAAATATACCATTTTGGGGGGAGGGGTGTATCATTCATTCAACATACATTTATAGAGTGCCTAGCCAAGCACTGCGTTGCTGCTGAAATTACAAGAGTAGTTAGAGGAATGAGTTTTTTTAAAGTGTAAAATATATTAATATGCAATACATATTAAGCCCTAAACAAACTAAAGAACAAGTGAAGAAAGTCTCCAGTTTATTACTTTTTTAAAAATTCTGCATATTTTATCCCACTAAGACCAATCTTCCAGTTAGAATTTAGATATTTGATAATTAATTCAAGAAATGCTGGATTTTTTGGTCTATAATTGGTATATTATAACAATTTATATTTTCTCTTTATAAAATTTTTCATACTTTTTGAAGCTTTGAAATCCTTAGTCATTCAACAATTTGATATAAATCCCTTATATTTTCTTCTAGATGTGTACTGCTGATTTTTAACTCTAACTCTTTAAAGTACATGGGATTTGGTAGATGATGAGTGAGACACTAAATAGATTTTCCCAAATGTTCAATCAGTTTTCACAGTACCATTTATTGAATAATTTTCCATCCCACCCTCTTTCTTTTTGAGAGATTTTATGTGAGATGAATGTTGAATATCTTTTGAGCATCTGTTAAAACGATCATATGTGTTTCTGATTTCACTGGCTGATATGATGTATTTATATTATAGTAATGGGTTCATATGTTTGCAATTATGTTATGAACTTAATTATTATGGGGTATTCTTTAAATTACTGTTGAATTAAGATTTTTAGTATTTAATTTAAGATTTTCTTTAGTTTTCGTTTTAATAATTTTTGGTTACATTTTAGTTTCAGAATTCTGTTAGGCTAACAAAATGAATTGGATCATTTTTAATCACTTTTAAGTTCTGAATAGCTTCTGAAGCACGGAAAAATGCGATTTCATAAATGTTTGATGAAATGATCTATCTGGACTTAGCAATATTTCAGAGTAACTATTTAATAATCTTAAAAGTATGTATCTTTTAGTTGGTTATTCTTGATCAACTCTAAAAAGTTTGGATAAAAGAAAGTATGGGGAAGAGAAATTAATTACTTTCAAGCCGTCTTTCAGAGATAACATTTTGGTGTATTTCTTTCCCACTAATTTTTAAATAACAAAATTAGCATTATGATGTATTTTTTCTGATTTTCTATACCATGATTTGTGCTTATTCTCCTATAATCCAATATCCTTTAAAACATATATGTATACATTTTAAAACAAGCAGTCAATTGGTAGACATTTAAGTTTTTATTTCTTTGCAATTATAAAAACTTAATTTTTATTAAGTTTTTATTAAGTGGTACATCATTTTCCTATGAGTCCCTCCAAAATATTTAAAAAGTCCATTCATATCCTGAGTTCTATTAACTTACCTGAATAATCTCATGGTGGATTAATTTTGCTTTTACATTTAAAATTTAGAATTTCATCTGCAAGTTAGTGCATATAATGTGAGATTGCAGTTTTGTATTCATTTATTTATTCAATGATTCATTCAGTAGATATTTATCAAGCACATATTCTGTTAGGTGCTAATAAACCAAACATAGTCCTTGCTCTAGTGGAATTTACAGTTAAGGGAGTGAAGACAGACATAAATCAAATAATCACATCAATAATGTACAAATATAAACTGAGATAAGTGCCCAAAATGAAAGGAATTGTGGGTTTCTTGGCTGCTGGGGGCATGATATCATTTAAAGTATTAGAAAGAGGGCCAGAGTGGCTGGTGCTGGACTGCAAGGGAGAAATAGTTGAGAGATGAGACTGGAGAAGCAGGCAAGGATACACCATGCAGATCTTGTGACTTATTAAGAATTTTAGTCTTTATCTTAAAAGTAATGAGAACTATTTAAAGATTTTAACAGCAGGCTTACATGATCACATTTATGTTTGGAAAAGATCACTATGGAAGCAGAAAAAAGCGTTGGGGGGTGAGTGTCTTTCTGGATGGCAGAAACCCATAAGCTACTACAGTAACATAGGCAAGAAATGATGGTAGCCACTTCTGGCTACCAATAATAATTGATGACTAAGTTGGTGTTGCTGGAGACAGAGAGAAGTAGACAGATTTGATGGATATTTAGAAAACATCATTTGTTAAATAGTCTATCCTTAGTCCTTGGCTTATGACATACTGGAGTTTCTTCCAACTATCTGTACATTTCCATGGCAAATATGTTGCAACCATTTTAGCTTTACGATGTATTTCAATATTTAGAGAGGTAAGTACACTCCACCAAAACTCTTTTTTAAAAAAACATATTTGTTGGCTGGGCATTGTGGCTTATGCCTGTAATCCTAGCACTTTGGGAGGCTCAGGCAGGAGGATTGCTTGAGGTCAGGAGTTCGAGACCAGCCTGGCCAACATGGTGAAACCCTATCTCTACCAAAAATGCAAAAAAATTAGCCAGGCATGGTGGTATGTGGCTGTAGTCTCAACTATTCAGGAGGCTGAGGCAGGAGGATTGCTCTAACTATTTTGTTGTTACTGTTGTTATTGTGCTATTCTAAATGCAATGGATTTAGTTTATTTTAATGTAATAAGATGACAGGATTGTGGAAGCTTGTTGAAGAGAGCTACAATGATGCTACCTCAGATCTAAAACTTTTGGTAATTAAATGGACCCCTCTTTGTCTGAGCCCAAATAGCTAATATGATGATATTTTGTTTGATGTTGCAAGCAAGATACACTGAATACACTGAACTTAAGACTGTAGAGAAAAAAGTAAGAGAATGGATGAGACTGTGAAGGAACTACTGGTATTAATATTAATACCAGTACCTGGGGAGTAGGCAGATGCTACTTGGAGCATGCATTCATGTCCCGTATCAGAACTGTCCTGTGCTAAATGGAATCACAGAATTTAAAGAACGACTGAGCTTTTTGGTAGAAATAAAATCTGAATTTCAAAAGAAATTCGCTAATTTTCATTACCATGAATTATGCTTTAAGTTTCTGTAGCTGACTTTAGAGAGATATGTTTGGATTTTGTAAGCATCTGCCTTGTCAACATGGCTCTACTTCAAGAGGAACTGATTGAGCTGAAAGCAAACTATGCTCACCAAGAACCCATATATCTCTAGGATTTTTTAAAAAATGAATATATACATCATCTATCACTATTCTGAAATTTCTGGCTCTGTAGTCAAATTCTTGCAACACTTGAGTCTTCCAACTTTTTTAATGTGTATTTTCTTTCCTGAAACTACGGAAATAAAATCTAAGGACCACTTTCAATAATGTAAACCTGGACTGAGAATTGAGATGGGCCCTGTCTATATACAGTTCCCCCTCTTTTTTTTAAACAGCTTCATTGAAATATAATTCACATACCATACAATTCACCCATTTAAAGTGGACAATTCTGTGGTTTTTTATTATATTCACAGATATGTGCAATTCACAACAGTCAATTTTAGAGCATTTTCATTACCTCAGAAAGAAACTCTGTACCCTTTAGCTATTCTCCTGCTCACCCATGCTCCCACCCTCGGCTTTAAACAGCTGGTCATCTACTTTCTGTCTGCATAGATTTCCATATTCCATTCATTTGATTGCAGTCATATAGCATATGGTCTTTTGTGACTAGCTTCTTGGACTTAACATAATGATTTCAGGACCCACTCATGTTGCAGCATGTATCAGTACTTCATTCTTTTTTATGGCCACATAACATACCATTATATAGATACCGTATTTTGTTTATGCATTTGTCAGTTGATGGGCACTTGGGTTGTTTCCACCTTTTGGTGATCCTGAATAATGCTTCTATAAACCAATGTGTACAAGTTTCCGTGTAGACATATGTTTCCATTTCTCTTGAGTATATACTTAGAAGTAGAATTGCTGGGTCATATAGTAACTAGATGTTTAATCACTTTAGGAGAACTGCCAGACTGTTTTCCAAAGTGGCTGCACCATTTTATACTCCTATTGGAATATATAAGGGTTGCAATTTTTCTCTGTGTCTTTGCCAATAATTGTTATCTGACCTTTTTATTCTGGTTATCATAGTGAGAACAAAGCCTTGTAAGTGAAGAATGAGAATCTTGTAGGTTTTTAATTTGCTTTTCTCTGGTGATGTCAAGCATATTTTCATGTACTTATTGGCCATTTGCATTTCTTCTTTGGAGAAATGTCTATTTAGATTAATTGCCCATTTTAAGTGGGGTTATTTTTTTTACTGAGTTTAAGAGTTCTTTATATATTGTAGACATAGATACCTTATCAGATACATGATTTGCAAATACCTTTCCTATTCTGTGGATTTTTTCACTTTCTTGATGGTGTCTTTTGAAGCACTAATGTTTTAAATTTTGATGAAGTTCACTTTATGGTGTTTTGATTTGTTGGCTTCTGGTGGCTTGTGCTTTTGGTGTCATAGCTAAGAATGCTGTCAAATCCAAGGTTATACAAATTTATCCTTTTTTTTTCTGAGAGTTTTACAGTTTTTGTCTTACATATAGGTCATTGATCCATTTTGAGCTAATTTTTTTTTGCAAAATGGTGTGAGATAAGGTCCTCGTCTTTTGCATGTGGCTACCCAGTTGTCTCACTATTTGTTGAACAATAGCCTTTGGTTCTTGAACCACATTTGATCTGTTATATACCAGTATTCTCGCTGACTTCAAAATTACTTGAAGGCTAGTACTTGTACTTGGCCCATAATTTTATACCTTTTTATAAATAAAACTCATTTAACTAACGTGACACTGCTTTGTAATACCGTAAAACTAAATGCTTTTTTCTGGTTGTTGAGACAGGCTCTCTCTTTCACCCAGGCTGGAGTGCAGTGGTGTCATCATGACTGACAGAAACCTCTACCTCCTGGGCTCAAGCGATCCTCCCACTTCAGCCTCCCAAGTAGCTGGGATGACAGGTGCACACCACCACACCTAGCCAATTAAAAAAAATTGGTTTTTAGAGATGGGGGGTTTCACTATGTTGCCCAGGCTGGACTCAAGCAATCCTCCCACCTCAGCCTCCCAAACTGCTGGGATTACAGGCATGAGCCACTGTCCTCAGCCAAAAACTAAATACCTTTGAATAGCTAATAGGTTATAATTCTACTATTCTTATAATTTAAAATGTATGTGGCCCACATACATATGGATTTCTGATAGTTGTGATTCACTACTGGAAAACATGCAAACCTCTGAAATATGGCATAATCTTCACTTCCACCCAGTCATGCTAGTTTTTGTCTTACTACTAGGTGACATGAACAATTAAGACTATATTACCCTTAATTTAAAGGAACCAAAATGTGTGGGGATGGTGAGAACCAATGGTGAGTGGATAGTTATTATGAAAGGGTTGGTAGTAAGAGAAACTGGTTAAGAAGGAGTGATGAAACAGCAAGAATGGTGAGCAAGCGTGGATTGCATTGGAGTTGCACCTTGGGGCTAGAACAGACAAAATACTTGGAAAGTTTGCTGTAAACTTTCTAGATGTGGGTTGAAAATATTATTAAGTTGAAAGTATTATTGTCAAGGAGAATTTGCTGCTAAAAAAGAAATCACTTGACTGGTTGCATTAACTTTCTCATTGATTCACGTTTCTCCAGCCTCTCTTACATTCAATCTTTCCTTCATTCAGTTACCCTTCATTCCTTCTGTTTTTTATTTTTTGTTTTTTTTAACTATTTTTTAAAACACGTTATGTCCCCCGAGAGGGTGCACCATTCCTGGAAGTACTGCAATACCAGGTCGATGCGTGGAGTGGACGGAGCAAGCTCCTATTTCAACTCCCTGCTCCAAAAATCCATTTAATATCTTGTCCTCGGATAGAGGACGTATCAGATATTAAACTGATAAGAACAGATACTACACTTGATCTTAGCCAAAAGGCCGAGAAGCGATGCTTCTGTTTTAATTGAAATTACAAAAGCAATATATAGGCACCTCAAGAGTTCAGATGAGAAAGTATCATGTCATGAATATGAACATTTTTACAGCTCAATACATATTTCTAAATTGTATGAAATTTCCAAGTTCACCACACGTTAAGTATTGTTCCTTTTGTGGGGTAATATTACAGGTACTTCCTTTTATTGTTAATTGTAGTTATTCTAAAATGCAAATTTTGTCATATTATCCTGTATGTAAAGCTCTTTAATATTTATTTGTTGAATGTGGGGTAATATCTGCCTCCTGAGTTCAAGCAATTCTTGTTCCTCAGCCTCCCGAGTAGCTGGGATTACAGGTGTGCACCACCACACCTGGCTAATTTTTGTATTTTTAGTAGAGATGGGGTTTCACCTTGTTGCCCAAGCTGGTCTCAAACTTGTGACGTCAAGTGATCTGCCCACTTTGACCTCCCAAAGTGCTAAAATTATAGGCATGAGCCGCCACGTCCCACCTAAGAATATTATCTGTCAACTTGGATATGCAAATTCAACATTTTGTTAAGCTCATATTCTGATACTCTTAGAATACTAATATTCCAAAAAATATAGGGAATTAGAGATTTACTTATATTCAGAGGCATACTAAACTCTTATCAGTGAATATAATAGCTACATTGTAGTCAGAATAGTTTTCAAACCTGTTTTCTTGTGAGCATTTCTTAAAGAGCCAGATTCCACAACTATGATGTTTTATAGCAATATTGTATACAGAATTAAAATCCAAAAGATTTAATGTAAACATAAAATTAAGCATGATCATTTCTAAGCTTCTAGCCAAAATGGACAGTCAAAAATTTTTACAGAAATTCTGAAAGATGTCCAATATATTCTTTAAATTAAAAATAATTTTCCATCTATAAAGTATTGTCAGGTACTACTATAGCTCTTCTAAATTCATAATGTAAGCTATTTTCCCATACATCAAGCAAAAGTTACATCATTTGCCTAGATATGATTGTAAGTAATCATCTGACTCTATTGGAGAAAGCTGATGAATGGTGATGTTAGAATTAGGAAGAAGACAATGCTGAGTGTTAATTGTACAGTTTTTGTAGAGATAATTGTAGGTGCTTTAGAAGCAGTACAGAATTTGACAGTGTAAGATGGAAAGAAGCTGATAAATCAGAAACACTATATTAAATAAATTTGGGTTTTGGTGCTTTTTTTAAAGGAGAAAATAAAATATTTCAAATGTCTAAAGAAAAATATTAAAAGCAGTATTCACGTGTGGGTACAAATTCCTGACTAAACTTTTATATTTAATTTTTTAGGAAAAGAGAACTTCTTTACTGAAGTCACTTTTTTGATGCTTTTCCTTATCTGTCACTATTCCTAACTTTGGAATAAGATTCAAGTTATTTTCTCACCAGACTTTGGTTTTTGAGTTGTTAGTCAGAATCTGAGATTATTAAATGAAAACTAGATAAAACAGAAATAACTATACTACATCTTAGATTCCGAAATGTTGACTTTGGTGACATAGTAAATAGTTTTTATTGGACTTTGACATTAGTTAACCCACTATTATGCTTATCAATAAGGAATAGCTCATGGTAAACCTATTGCCACTTTATTAATTTTTAAAAGTTCATAATAGCTATTTTTCATGAGTGGAAACATTTAAAAGGTTAGGCTGTTTATGCAACTCAAATAGCCCATATTCATCACAACTCCTGTGTAAAGGAAACAAACAATTACAAGCAGTAATACTGGTTACATTGAGGTTTTTCTTTTTTTGGTATTAAACTGTCTCTAGGACTGTTGAGTTGTACATGTTGGATATCATTGCTGTGATTAACTGACAACACCAGATGCCAATATATAAAATAATGCCAGTATAATATAGCATTATAAAAGAAGTTTACCGTCTACTTTCTAGTACTCAAAATTGAATAATTTGCTTTTTTTTTTTTTTTGGCTGGACACCGGAGTTTTATTATAACTCAAATCAGTCTCCTCGAGCATTTGGGGATCAGTTTTTAGGGAAGGCAAGTGAAACGAGAGTGCTGATCGGTTGGGTCACAGATGAAATCATAGGGAATTGAAGCTGTCCTCTTGCTCTGAATCAGTTCCTGGGCGGGGGCTACAAGATCTGATGAACCAGCTTATTGATCTCGGTGGTGCCAGCACTGACCCATCAAGTGCAGGGTGTGTAGAATATCTCAAGCACTGATCTTAGGAGCAGTTTAGGGTCAGAATCTTGTAGCCTCCAGCTGCATAACTCTTAATTTCTAATCTTGTGCCTAATTTGTTAATCCTACAAAGGCAGTCTAGTCCCATAAGTGATTTCCTTCTAAGTATCACTTTCTTGAAATCACTAGTTGCATATTGAATTTGTATGATTGTTCACATATCAGGGAAATTAAATCTTTCAATAAAATTTAAGAAGTTTGTCTACTTCACAATGAAGATATGCTCCATGTCCTTTGGAGATAGTAAGTGCTTAAGAAGTATATTTTTGGAAGGAATAAACACATGAGTAAAAGTATATATGGTATGTTTCCACAAACCTTACAACAATTAAGGGGCTAGACTAGCTAATTCATTTGGTTATTTAACTAAAAATGTTTGAGTCTTTACATTCTTTATTTTGATGCAGTCAGCTAATGCTCAGCTTTTATAGTTTTACTCTAAATAATAAATAGATCACATCTGTTCATTCAATATGCACCCATTCTATCAGGCATTTTGAAGTTCTTAGACAAAATTAAATAAGCTGACAGTAATTACTTAGCTACTATATTCCTCCAAACATCTCTCACAAAACATATATTACTTTATTTGTTGTGTTTATAAACGGTAGTGGAAAAATCCTATTCTCTAATTTTAAGCTGAAAAATCACATCCTTATTACTTCACTGTAATCATTTTTTATTAAATTTTATCCCTTCTTAGATTAAATGCATATAAATTTGATGTACAATCTACTTATTTCTACCAACTTTATAATCTTAAAATGTATCAATTTATAGCCTAATTTCAACTTTAAATCAAAATGGAATTACTAAGAAATATTCACTGTTACATTTGGATAGCAATTCATCATGGCTCTAAGGTACTGTTTTCCATGGTTTTTCCATCTTAAGTTACAATACTGAGACATTTCACTTTTATATTTCTATGTTCAATTTTTCTTACAATTTTTTTTTGCAAGGTAATCTTGAATTATGATTGTCACCCTATCGTTATTTGATATACATTTGTAGCCTTTCTCTCCTTATGATTGTCTTTTTCGTAAACTCAAAAAGCGAACAGAGGCCACACAGTTAAATTCGAAACAGGAAGTCATATGATGTTCCTTTATACTCCTACCTTTCATGATTGACTTGGCTCCCTCTGCTGGTTAGTAATACAATTCCTTCCTTAGTTCAACGGGGTGTGTATTACATTGGTGAAATATTTGGGGTGAATAAGCTTAGAGTTAGAGCTTCTTAACATGTTGATTCTCTAGCAAATTTTGTGTTTAGCTAAGGTTTTAACCAACCTAGGCCTTACTTATCTATAATGGAAAGGGACTTGGTATCACATGCCTGAAAAAGGAAATCTTTACTAATGTGCTCTTAAATAGACTTGCCAACATTACAATACTGAAATGTACACATAGCAAATAAAGTGAAAGAGCAATATTTAAATTTTATTAAAATATTTCAGTATAGTAGAATCCTTACCTTATTTGCTTTCTGGTTACTTTTCATTCTACTTAAACAATATAATGCCTCCCTTTTAAATTCTTATACACAATTCCTTTCTTCCTTCCTAAGTTTCCCTCTTTTAAATCCTGTACACAATTATAAGTACATTTATTCAAATATATAGAATGAGTTGGATGGTGAATGAGAGTTACCTACTTAATAAATTATTATTTACTGTGGCTAGAGAGAAAAATCTTATTGAAGGTTTATTTTTCAGAGAGAGAAAGGAGTTGTCATCATTTTCAGGGAATAAGCTGTTGCTAAGATAATTACTCTGTGAAAGATAGAAACTGCTTTGCTCTGACTTACTAGTAAAAATTTGTTTTAAGATTGAAGGGAAGGTGGGAAGAAATAGAAACAAACATGTATTTTGCCCCATGTTTATTATTGTGCTGTATTGGACATTTTAGATTGGAAAATGTGCTATAACAGATCAATAATAGTCACAGATCTAAACACAACAAATGTAGGTCCACTAGAAAAATAATTCCTCTTCACAACTTTAACCATATTTCACATTTCTACTAACAACATACTTTATTTCCTACTCTTTGTCTTAACATTACCTTTCTGAAACCAGTATCAGATCTCTAAAATACCCTGGTGTTCCTCTAAAATCCTTCAGCAGTTCATGGGCAGTCACATCTTTCTAACATTCCTTTTTTCCCCCATTTTCTAAGGAAAATCTGAACTGTAGATTTTTAAAAATAAAAGCAAACACTTTTTTTGGCCTGTAATCCACTGTAAGGAATATATTTTACAAAGTAACGCAGCACATACACATGAAAAAATCTTTACTTAAAAACATATACCTTTACCATCTCTGATGTACTCTTCTATTTCCTATTCTATGTTTTAAATAAAAAATACTAGTCATAACACAATAAATTAATTTCATAACCATAGTGGTACTATAATCCACAGTTTAAAACACTGGTTTGGAGCAGATGCTTTAACTACAAGCTAACCTACTTAAGAGAGCTGTTAAAATGAGCACCATAAGCCTCCCTTCATACCTATTTTAAATGTTTTAAATTTTTAATAGATTTTGTATTCTTCCTTCATAAATACAGTCATTTTTTAACTGATATTTTTCCAGATTAGTTCAGTATTAAAATACTTGAATAGTTTAACTCTGGTTCACATCCAGAATATGTGTAGGTTCCAGGAAGATTAGGCTTTCATGAAACTTTATGATCTTAAATAATTTTACATTGAAATATTTCAGAAGCGTATTTTTTGAGGCCCTTCCCTATGTGTAATTCCATATGCATTACAAAGTGAAACTTTTAGTATAACATGGAACTGGTCACTTTGATTTAGGAACATAAGGCATAGATACAAAAAAACATAATATTGGAGTGCCATAGGATTATAAATAGATGGTGTGTATAATAAAATCTACAAGTTTAGAGAAAATTCACAGTTATAGGCGAGAAGTATTAATGAAAGGACAAAGCTTGCTCTTAAAGGACCAGAATAGGCCAAGATGAAAAAAGACATCCATAAGAAAAGAACTATTCGTTTCTATAATTTTAACAAAATGGATAATCTATCTTGAATAAACTCCATAAATACTATTTCCAAATTTGATTAGGGTATTTACTTTGAAAACCTGAAACAGGAACATATTTACAGTGCTAAGTCATTTGATAATTTTGTAGCTCTGCCTTAAAAATCAATATCTTTAATTAACTCTTCATCATTTTCTTACGTCATCCATCAACCTAAAAGCAATTTAATTATTCTAAATGTGAAATAATTCTGGTAGAGTCTAATCTATAAAACATACATATACTACCAGTTTTTTTTTTCTAACTTTAACAAATTTGTTCCCATAAGAGACAATTTATCACTAACAAAGAATAATCGGCAGGCATAAAATAGTGAGAAGAAAATGATTTTCTAAAATTTTTCATTACTATCATTTTGTAGCAAATTACATTTATCTTAAAGATAAATATTCTTCAATAAAAATAACAATTCATAATTTTTCAGATGTAGAAATTCCTGGTGATGACATTTGATACAGATAGTTTATACCTGAAATCCACTTAAAATTTTTAATAAAATCTTCTGCAATTCATTGATCTAGAATACAGATAAGACTATCCAGGTATATTCCTAGCAAAGAAAACTGAGTCATGCAACTCAGTTATTAAAGCAAGGAGGCAATTTAAAGTCAGAATAAAGATTTATTGAGCTATCCTCCAAACTAAAATGGACAAGTCAAGCACATAAGTCACCTGATTTGGAACATAAAAGACTTAAAAATATAAGAGCAAAACGAATGGATGGTATTGGGAAAAATATTAAGCAAAAAAAAAAACAAAAAAAACAAAACCCAAAACACCAAGGCAATGAAATAAAGAAAACACTAAGATTAACAGATTCTAAGTAAGAACTTAATTTGGATACTTAAATTTACACAAGTAAAATACTATTTAATAGAGAAATGCTGTGATATTCATGGAAATTTATTTAATTCTATAATCTGGAAAAAAAAAGTGGTATAAACTATATACAAGTTAAAACCCTCAATGAAGTAGTATTGTGTTTTCATTCACTACCATGTATGAGGTGCCTAGCGTAAAGCTAATTAGCAACTAATAAGTACTCAATAAGGGGAAGAAACAAAAAATTTAAATTAAATAACACAATAATGCCAAAACTTTCCACAGTAGGCTGACTGTAGCAGCTGCAGTTACCTGGACATCTAAAATTACTAGTTTACCAGTAACATTTAAGAAAGCAGACAAGAAAATAATTGTGCTTCTGTTAGCAAATTAAAATACTGGTATTTTGAAACAGTGAAAAACACATTCTGAGCCATCTGTATTAAAGCTGTTCTGAAGATTAATAGGAAAAATAATATTGGATTTACTAAACAATGTTTCATTAATTGTATTAATGGTTATGAAATACCTATCAAGGCTGTCTTTTCTTGTCCAAAAATTCAATACACGAAATATGAAACTTTGGAATACCACAGCCAAAGCCTTACTGCATAGCTTCTAGCTTACTGATATGTTTACTTATTTTAATTTAAAAAGCCTACTTTTCCGGCAACTAGGAAATACAGTTTCCCACGTTTTATAGTACTCAAAAATCATGATTAAGTAAATCTAGTGCTACCCTAAGCATAAGCAAACAGCAAACTAAATGATGAATTAAAATATCCACACTAAGCCTGACCTCAGCTTTCACTGAACCTTTTCTTCAGAAGAAAACTAAAAATAAATCTCACTAGTATTTGCTTTGCTTGACAGCATAATTGAGTAGCAACCAAAGTAGCCCTATGTGGTCCTTTATGTAAGGTCCTATATGAAGTCCTAGCCTCAGAAACACACACCTTTTGAATCACTGTGCCTGGTACCCACTTGTGCCCAATAAATATTTGCTGAATGAACTTTTCCAATAGTGCTGGATTTGGGCTGAGCCAACCAAATAAATTCTCACACTTTTAATCTATTTTGCAAGACAGAGGACGACAAGATGAAGAATGCAGTTTGAGACTCAGGAGAGCAAAGCCAATCGGCCCAGTATGGATATGATCATTTTTTATGCACTGTCCTCGGGCATTCCCATTTACAGAAGCCTAAAAACAAATTTTATCCCTTGTTTGTGGGTTTCTGGTGTTGTGGAGGGCTTTCCAAAGTTTAGAAGCAATCTCTTTTTATAGAATTCTCTTATAAACTTTAAATCTTTTATAAAGCTCTCTGTAGCATGTAAGTATATGTAAGTACATATCAAAGACAGAAATAGGGAGCATCAAGGCCCTTATAATCGTCATTCATTCATTAACCGAATACCATGCATCTATTGTGTGGCATTCCAGGAGCTGGGCACACCACCAGTGCAGAAAAACACAACCTCTTGTCCTCTTAGAGCTTACATTCCACTACGGAAGGAGAGAGAACATAAACATATACGAATATGTAGATTGTCCAAAGGATAAAATGAGAAGGGGGCTAGGGAACCTGCAGTTTAAAAGTGGCCGCAGAAGCACAGAGTGACACTTGAGCAAAACCCTGAAGGTGAAGAAGAAAGCCCTACGGGCGCTCACGGAAGAACCTGGCAGAGGGAACGGCGAGGACACAGTCCTACTCCCAAGGATGCCAGGGCAGGCCCGCCCCCACCCCCCACGGCGCGCGGGGACTTCCGTCAAGGCTTTCGCTCACACCCCTCAAGACGGGAAGCCGTCGCAAGGCCTAGAGCAAAGGAGTGACGGGATCTTGGCCCCTCAGTGGCCTGAGGCAAAAGGAATGATCTAAGCAAGTTTTCCTAATTACTTTTAGCCCACTGGTACACACACAAATAATACAATTCATACAACATGAATTTCGTCCCGGTTGAGTAAAAATCCGCTTACCTACTGCACTTTTTTAACCTGAAGAATAGCCCCCTTTTAATTTACACAAATTTAATAGAGAACTGTGGAACGACGGAGTTACTTCTTGTTTTACAATTTAAAAACTACAAGAAGCATGGTACTGCACGTATAATCACATTTTGTACTCCAGCCTTGTCCAGCGCCTCGGTGTTCCAAACCTAAAGAGGAAAACGATGTTTGAAATCAGCTGGCCGCAGGCCCGCCGGTCGCCCGCAGTCGCCGGTGGCCGAGTAGGGGCCGGCGGTTCTCCCCGCGTGCTCGGCTCCACCCACACCTAGAGGGGGGCGCCGGGGCCGTCGCAGCACAGCTTTGCGCTAGCGCAGCGTCGCCTACAGGCCTTTATCCCGACGGTTAGAGAAGAACCACCTCTGCCGACAAAAAGCAAGAGCAGCGGAGACCGCGTATTTCCAGAAATAAACGCATCACAAACACCATTCCAATTCAGTCCAGTCGAGAGTCGTCTTCACTTCCAAGGGCTGCGTTCTTACTCAGCAGAAATAACACGCAGAAGGGCGTAAGGTCCCGGCCTCAAAAGGAGAAGAGTACGATCCATCCATCCACCCGGCTGCAGGGACACCATTTAAAACGGGCACCATCGCCGTCGAATCGCCGGCGTCCTCTGCGGGGCCGCCCAGAGCTCCGCTCCCTAAAGCTAAGGACGACCTGGGACAGCCAGCGCGGCCTTCAGCTGCCGCCGTCGGCGACCTGCGAGCACGTCCGGGCCTGACTGCCCCCCACGCTCACGACCACTGCCGAACTCGGGCCTCGCTCCCATCGGCCTCCAGGAAAATAAAGACCGAGGAGAGCCGGACCGCCCGTGTCGCGGGGCAAACGTAGCTCTGAAGCATCGACAATACTGGCAACATCCACAGCCGCCCTGAGGAGAAGCGTGTAGAAGAGAGCCGCCGCCGCCCGGCCGCTGGCCCCGGCTGGGCCCGGGCGCGGAGCGGCCGAGGACGCGAGCCCAAGTGGCAGTGGCTGCGGCGGCGGCGGCGGTGGCGGAAGTGGAGTGGGGAAGGGGGGGTGGTTGTTAGTGTTTGGCGCCGGCGGAGGGAGTCATTCCTGCAGCTGCACTTCCGGTCGGCATTTTGTTCTGAGAGGGAGAGACGGAACGAGAGAGAGACACACACAGGGCTCCTTCCCCCCACCCTCCCCCCCCTCCCTCCGTCGGTACCGACTCACCCGACACCACCAAGCCGCAGGGAGGGACGCCCCCGCCGACAGGAGGATTGGTTCCCGGGCCCGCGGCGATGCCCCCCCGGTAGCTCGGGCCCCTGGTCGGGTGTTTGTGAGTGTTTCTATGTGGGAGAAGGAGGAGGAGGAGGAAGAAGCAGCAACGATTTGTCTTCTCGGCTGGTCTCCCCCCGGCTCTACATGTTCCCCGCACTGAGGAGACGGAAGAGGAGCCGTAGCCACCCCCACTCCTGGCCCGGATTATAGTCTCTCGCCACAGCGGCCTCGGCCTCCCCTTGGATTCAGACGCCGATTCGCCCAGGTAAATTCCTGCTCTTTATTTCGGCGGCGGCGGCGTCGGCGGCGGCGGCGCCAGGTCCTCAGCGTCTCTCCTCCTCGCTCCCCTCCCCGCCGTTTCCTTAGCGGCCCCAGGTCTCTTCCACGGGCGAGTCTAGAGTTCCCTCCTCTCTGGTGGCAGCCGCCTTGGGTGGCGGTGGTTTTGTACCCTCTCCCGGCCGGCTCCGGTGGCGGGGACTGGGCTCCTGCCGGGCGGCCGGGGAGGCGTAGGCCCGGCGGAGAGTGCAGGCCGCGGGCCAGCGGAATCTACTTGAGCTCGGGGATTAGGAGAGCTCCGGGCTGAGCGGAGCGACTGCTGGTCGGTGACAGGCCTCGCCCGGGAGAGGAGCCGTAGCTAGTGAGGAGGCGGAAACAATACAACTAACAGCAAATGTGCCCTGATCGTCCCCATATTTACAACTTTCCCGGTCTGGGAGTGGGGAACGTCCCAGTGAAACAAACAACCCCCCTTCTTCCCCCTGTGACCCCATGAAGGGAGGAAGTAGTTTCAGTTAGTGAGACAAACGTAAATACTCAGACACGGATCCCGAGGTAATTCTTTCTCTTTGTAAAACTTGTTTGAACGTTGGAAAGTTCATAAAGACTCATTTTCTTTTTTAAAGAATTAAATCGTCCGCATGAATATTTAATACAGAAAACCATACTATGGTAGACACTGCACATCTCCCCCTCCAAGAGCTTTTTATTTTGTTGTTTGACAGTGTTGTTGCACATGGACTTTTTATTCAAAGACAAGTATAAAGTACTTGACAGGTTTACTCTGCCACTTTCTATTTGTATGCGTTATGTAAGGGCAGTTTCAAACGACTGTACATAAAACACTCAAGTACTTCCTGACCAAAAGGTGTAGGAGCATAAAAGAAATTTTAAGTGTTCTCAGAATTTTGCTGAGATACGGGTAAAACCGATTTTCTTTTAAGAAAAAAAAGGAAGAAAAAATTAAGTTTACTTAAAATCCTTGGGAGGTTGAAAAATTGTAGAAGGTGCCATCCTTTCATGTCAGGGCAGTTCTTCTTGAGGTCCCAGGATTGTCATTGGCTGTTTGTGCCATGATGTTTGACTGTGTAATGAGAGAGGTGTCATTTTAATAGGTCAAATGTATCTGTAAATGCTGGAGAAAAATGTCAGTTCTAACTTGACAAGTTCTAGTTCATGAGTAAGTTAAGTGTTTCGAGCTTGTTTATGGAGGCGTTCGTAATATAGGTTGGTATAAGAGGGAAACACCAATTAAAAATTCCTCAGGCAAATAGCTAGGAAAATGTACCTGGGTTACACTATTTTGATACTTTGTTTCATATTCGCTGAAGGAAAACTTTCACTGGTTAAAATCAAGCGGCACTGCTCAGCGAAATCTCTTGTTTTACTAGTTTATGTTACATTGGTTCAAATTTTTTGTGTCGTTAAATTATTGTCACTGTAGAGTGAGTTACTTTGTGAAGGTTATTTTTTAGTTTAGCGTCCTGCTTACAATAAATTGTTCCACATTTCCTGAAAATGTACGGATAAATGCTTAAAAGAATGAAGTTAATATAGCTGTCACGTACTAGGCATGTTTTTAATGCTATAAATCCGTGTAGTAGTCAGTAGCGTGTCCGTGATTTGTATTGGTCAGGGAGCAGTTTGAATTTTAAAAAGCCTGAAGCTCCTGCTGAGCCCCAATCCCGGCCTCCCTCCCTCCCACTAATCTCCCATTCCTGTCTTTGTGCTGCCTGCTCCTGTTAGACACTGTTTGCTACGGGGCCTCAGGCCTACTGCGGGTGGGGGGTGTGCGAGTGGGGGGCATGCCAGGGAGGGAATGCAGACGGGGAGAACACATCTTAAGAAAACAGAGGGTTTGCTTTTTTGGTGCTGGGGGTGGCAAGGACTTCATATAAATGTTTTAAAGGCCCTTATATATTCCTGTGATTATCTCTACAACTTTTATTTAATTAAAATACTAAGATGTATATCAAGGGATAAACATATTTCTCCTAAAGATAATGAAAAGAGGAGTTCTGCTTGCTTAGTTTTCATGAACTGAAGCAACTTATTTTTAGAGGTTGTCTTCTTAGGAAGATATTTGAATAAGTGCGTTAGATATTGGGTTTATATGACTGATTCTTTTTTTCTTGAGACTTTGGAACTAAGTTATAGTGAATTAGTTCTTCCCAATTTGTTTTCCCAATTTTACATATTTAGTAATTTGTGAGTAATATAGGTTGTATGGAAGCTTTCATTATGATATCTACAGTTAAAATTTCTTTAAATTTAAAAATATGTCTTGTTTGGTTCAGACCAGTTAAATACGTCACTTTTAAAGGAGAAAACATTGTGTAAAATTCAAATTGTAAAATTTAAACTAGTAACCTAGTTGGAGAGAATAATTTGTTTCCCTAAAGAGTGTAGTCTATTCATTCTGCTTCCCCTCTGTTGGCTGGAATATTCGCCAGTGGCTAATCATCTATTTCCATTTTTAAAAAATTTAAATTCAGTGAAAGGAGAGATCAGAAGTGTTCCAGTAATCTTATAATCCTGGTTATATTATTTGGGGAAATATTTTCTAGTATACCTAAAGGAAATTTCAACAATATCACTTATTGTTTGTCTTGACTCTGAAGAGTTATCAATAACTTCTGTTATGTGAAAAGAGATTTCAAGTGAATAATGAAAGTAAGTCAGAGTTGAACATCAAATAAATAATTTCCAGTGTTTGAAAAGTGTGTATAGGATGCTTCCTTTTTAAAGTCATTCAACAATTTGTTTACTAAAGTTATTTGAGAACATTTTTGAACCTGTTCTAGAGATCTATTATAATATTGTCTGCTTTTAAGGAAAAGTTGTACATTGAAAAAAGAAAAACTGTCTACGTAAGATTATTTTTAGGGATGAAAAGTGAGTTTTTACTATGGCAGTAAACTTGGTTCTTCATAGTAGTCATTATTAAATTTCAAAAGTATGAGTAAAGCTGTACCAATCCAAAATTTTCTTTACTTGGAGCCAGACTACCCCACTGAAAAACGTATTTTCTTTTCTTTTTTTTTTTTTTTTTTTTTTTTTTTTTAAAATTTTTTTTTTTATTTTTTTTTATCTTTTTTTTTTTTTTTTTTTTTTTTTAATTTATTTGAAAAATGTATTTTCTAAGGCTTCTTCAACTAATTTCATATTTATCTTTTTGGTACCAATCCACCATCAAACTGTCAGAAATATTTGAACATATCTGTGTTACATGTTTGATATACCCCATTGTGGCATTTTTAGTTTCTCAAAATAAAATGTGCTAATAATATGAGTAAATAAAAACCAGTAGTTTGCATTTTATATAATTTCATTTAGTCCTCCTTTCTGGTGTTTATTAGGAAAAGCATAATTTGTAAGAAACTCTAAAATTTTAAATTAAGATTTCCATTTACGTGAAGCGATTAGGAAATCTGAATGAAACAAGAATTGCTTTTAGAGAAATGTAACTTTAATTCTGTTTATCACATTTACTTGCCATAAAAGTGAATGGGAAATAACTGACTAGGAACCTTTATAGAAGTCTGACAACTAACTGTTCAGCTGAACATGCTTATTTTAATATCCTGAGCATACTAGGTTAGGTTTGGTAGTAATTTATGGTCTTATATAGACTTTAAAAATTATCTTAAAGGTGGACTTTTTAAGCAAAATTTTTTCTTTTTTCACAGTTGTCATTTATAGTAATTCTTTGTATTTTAAAACTAGTTCTTTTTCAAGGTGACCTGAGTTTATTTAAAAATATTCTGATATCCCTGTGAGAGAAGTAACCAGCATGATTTCTATTTAATGGTGAAATACTTGACACTTAAGAGGCCATATGATTTGTGTAGATTCATGTAGTAAGTCAGTGGGAGAATAAGGGATTCCCTGACACTAGTTTTTCTTAGATTTTGTTCCTTTAAGAAATGTGTGAGCTCTGGTCTTGAAGCTAGATGTTGCTCAGTCGTGACACAGTTACCATTTGTGACTTTTTGAATTCTCTAAGTTCAAATTCATTTTCCTCTTCTTTTAGAGAGATGCTACCTGTTTCTTGGTTGTATTTTCCTAGTATTAAAATAGAGTGGAATTTTAGTGTTTCTGATTAATGTAAAAGGAATTTTAAACTCCATGTCTCTTAAGGCCATCATTGTAATTTTAAAGGGGATTTTATGCGCTTAGAATATTTTGCCCAAATAAATTAAGTAATAAAAGTAACTTTAGATATTTGTCATGTGTAATTTCTTTTTCTTGGTGTAAATCTGGAGTCAATTTTATTGAATTGAATTTTGTCAAATTGCATTATGTTTTAAGGCATATTCTTTTCTATTCTTGAAGCTATATTATTAGGAGAGATCACTTGTTGATGTATGTAGCATTGCCAGCTAAGATTTTGTCACACAAAATTTTGAGGGCTTATTATTTGCCAGGAGTTAAGTCTGTCCCTGTAATATTTAATCCTTTAACAAGCCCAAAAGTAGAAACAATAATTATCTACAATTTACAGATGAGGAAACTGAAGCTACAAAGGTTTAGAAAACTGCTAATGGTTCTATAATTAGTAAATGATTAGTCTGATTTACATTTGTTCTTGTGGATTCAGGATTCTACATATCTAGTTTCAGTAAAATTTTAATACTATCCTTTGAGTGTTGAGTTGATTTGATACTTGCCAGTCATTTAGTCAAGAAAATTGTGTACTTCAGGCAAAGAAGCTGAAATGAAATTCAGGCTATATATTCTGTAGATATAATACTTTTAAAAAATCAACAACTCTTTACTGTCTTTAAAAGGTTTTTTTTGTTAAGCAGTCTGTGAAGCTTTTAGTTCTTTTAAGATTTTAATATTGAGTTGAAGTTCTTTGTCAAAGCATCTGTTAGAAAGAAAAAATTCAGCTTTAGAGAGTCATTTCGTTCATAGAAATGTATATGACCAATATTAGGATAGTAGCTGAATCTATGAATTAGTATGACTGATCATTTTGTAAAGTTTCAATATTTTTATAGCCAGAGAATGTTGATCATTCCAGTTATCAACTTGGGAGGTTGTACACTTATTCCAGAACTGTTGCCATTACATACAACCTTAGAGGAATTTATTTTGTGAATATCTTTAACACATTTGAAATAGTCTTTTTCTCATCTTTATAACAAATCTTTCTTTTCTGGGGTGAATTTGAGTTTTAGATACAGTACAACATCATTTGAAACTTAAGAAACTTAGTTTAGGAAACTAAGATTTAATGGATTTTTTTGTGTCTGGCACTATGTTGAGTGTTTTATGTTTATAACATGTAATATTGAGTGTTTCCATGTGCCAGAAACTGTGCCAGGAAAAGTTTTTCAGTTCCTTAAGGTATTGAAAACTTGTATATGAAGTTGAAGTTGGCTGTCTGAGAAAACTGAGATATAGAATAATTACGTGACTAGCCCAAGGTCACACAACTAATAAGTTCAAGAAAGTGGAGAAAGGACTTCAGATTTGAAACTTTACCCGTAAGTCTCAGCCATGAGACTGTGTATCATGATTTGAACCACCCAGGTACTTAGTGAAGTTAATGATAAAGTGTTTTCTTTTTGCAGAGGAAATTGAGGTTCATCATGTTTAAAAAACTTATCCAGTGTAGCAAATCTAGCAAATGTTAGAATTAGGATTCCAGTTAAACTATATCTAATTCCGAAACAACTATTATTTGTATTCTTCTAACCTGGCTCTTCAAAATTTATAATACAATTTTTGGTGAAAGGATAGTCTTGATTATAAAGTTAGTGACACTGTTTTTCTTGTGGGGCTTAAAAGAGTAGTCCTAAAATGTTTTGGTCAGTTATAGCTGATTCACTATTTGATTATAGTCTTAAAAAAAAAAAAAGCAGCTTGTTACTTTACATCATGTATAGCACACAAAATGTTTGTATATTCACATGTGCATATAAATATGATATTGCTTTTTAAATACATGTACTGTGGAATATAGTAAATGTAGATATCTGTGGACTAGGTAGCGTTAGAAAATTTGGCAAAAGCTATTTATTCTCAGGCTACAAAAATACTGAAATTTAAAAAAATGATCAGTCATGCTAATTTATAGATTAACTATTTTTATGATTTTACTGTGGTTCTTGTTACTTTTAATAATAATGTTAAGCATTAAAAAAATTCCCAATAAAGCATTAAATTTTCAAAACAATTCATGTAGGTAAATTGCTTTGCCATCTTACATGTGTAACGTATCACTTAACATGGATATACCAAATTCCTTTAGAGTTCTCTTTTGTACATATTTGTTCTTTAACAGAAAAGAAAAACTTTTTCAGAAATTAGCAATATTCATTTATTAAAATAATTATATATACTTTTACCTCTCCTGAGAATTTCAGAAGCTGTGACATAATTTTAAAATGCTCGATTTCCTTTTGTTAAAATTAACATATTTGGGTCAGTTATGCAGATGAAATACATACTTATTTTTATATGAGCACTGTTGAAAAAATTCATATTCTAGATACGTTAGAACTAACAATGTCTGAAGCACTAATAAATTATTAAATTCTGACTATAATATACTTTTAAAATATTAGTCTTTATGATTTTTATTTATGATCTTTAATTTGGTATTGTAATTGTCCTTTAATCCTAGCCAGGAAATACATTACAGCGTTTTCTCAACACTGCTACTTGTCAACCCTCTCAGTATTTTGAAACCTGCGTTTAGTTGTCTTTATTTGAATCAGATTGTGGGTTGCCAGTTTCCAGCTAAAGACATTGATCATCTGAGTGTATGTTCTATGTAATTTAGTTTTTTCTTGGTAATGACCAAGTTGAAATTTTACATGGTTTTAAGTTGAACATAACTTCATTTATTATTTATTTATTTTTATTAATAATACTATTCTTTAAATTTGCTACACATGAAAAAATTTTTTTCCTAGGGTTCTGCTTATACCTCAGAAAGCTCAATTGGAAGTTAAAATGTCATGACGTGAAAACTACTGATTCTTTCCCCTTTGAGAAAATAATTCAGAAACTACTATTTATTCCCTACCTTACCTTCAAGTTATCCTGAAAGACACACACATTTTTATTTAACACTACTAATCTTTTTACTTTTTTTTCTTTCCCTTTTGTTATATATCTCTTCCTTTCACTGTCAGTGTCCATTGCATCTTTATCTCCCCCAAAGCAAATTTTTACATGCTGTGGCTAATGTAGGTATTTGTTGTTAATGTGGATGGTCTTATAATGTGTTACTTTCACTGATGAAACCTAGGCAGTTTCAGAGGCCTCAGAATTCTGAGATCTTCATAAGTTCAAAATAGATTGCTGGTGGAAAAACATTGATATTCACCATGAAAATATATATTTGTGTATTGTTCCCACTTTGTTTCTGCAGATATATATTACTTTTTAAAATGTGAGCTCAAGGATCAGAATTTTTTTGTAAGGAGAAAGAGAAAGCATTGCCTTTGCAAAATTTCCCTGATCATTCCATTTTATAGCATTTGTATGGTTTTTTACTTGTAACCTTTGATAAAAGAATTTGTTTCTATCTGTCAGCCATATTTGTTGTTTAGTTAGAATTGAGCCATATGTATTTCTTAAAGATATGTTTTTAAATCTAAGATTAGTGAATGGCAACTATATTTCTCTTAATTTCAAAATATAATTTTCTTACGTAGAGTTGTGTTCTTGAGGGCTTCTTGCTTTGGGGATAAGAATATTTTATTTACATATATCCCTAACAATACATACGTAACTTTATAAAAATAAAGAAAACTTTAAAGCAGAGTTCCTTTTTAAGCTGTTAGTGAGGATCATGAAGTACAGGAAGGGTTTTTTTGTTCTGATTCCTTAGCCAATATAATTGGAGTAAGATACTGGAATATTGCAAGAGGTGAAGTATTTACTTTCTTATTTTAATCTTTGGATTTATTATAGTTTTTTCTTTGCCAATTTAATTAGTATATACAATCAGATAAATTAACTAATGAGAAATACATTACAGCAGGTAAAAAAAAAAAAAAAATGCTATTCAGAGTCAGCAAAGCCTGAGTCCTTTCCTCTTACTCTCCTACCTGGACAGCATGAGCTTTACCACTCTTTCCACCTTCTCCACCAACTACCAGTCCCTGGGCCCTGTCCAGCTGCTCAGCTATGACGCCTGACTGGTCAGCAGTGCGGCCAGCGTCTATGCAGGTGCTAGGAGCTCTGGTTCCCGGATCTCTGTGTCCTGCTCCAGCAGCTTCTGCAGCAGCTTGGGGTCCAGGGGCCTGGCCAAGGGGATGGCCCAGGATCTGGCAGGAATGGGAAGCATCCAGTACAAGGAGACCATGCAAAGCCTGAACGACCGCCTGGCCTCCTACCTGGACAGAGTGAGGGGCCTAGGACCAAGAACCAGAGGCTGGAGAGCAAAATCCAGGAGCACCTGGACAAGAAGGGGCCCCAGGTCAGAGACTGGGGTCATTACTTCAAGGTCATCGAGGACCTGAGAGCTCAGATCTTCGCAAATACCGTGAACAATGCTTGCATCATTCTGCAGATCAACAATGCCCGTCTTGCTGCTGATGACTTTAGAGTCAAGTATGAGACAGAGCTGGCCATGTGCCAGTCTGTGGAGAGCAACATCCATGGGCTCTGCAAGGTCATTGATGACACCAGTGTCACTCAGCTGCAGCTGGAGACAGATTGAGGCTCTCAGGGAGGAGCTGTTCTTCATGAAGGAGAACCACGAAGAGGAAGTAAAAGGCCTACAAACCTTGCCAGATCTGGATTGATCGTGGAGGTAGATGCTCCCAAATATCAGGATTTCGCCAAGATCATAGCAGACATCCAGGCCCAACACAACAAGCTGACTCAGAAGAATCAAGAGGAGCCAGACAAGTACTGGTCTCAGCAGATTGAGGAGAGCACCACAGTGGTCACTATGTTGTCCCTGTAAGTTGGAGCTGCTGAGATGACGCTCACAGAGCTGAGACATTCAGTCCAGTCCTTGGAGATCCACCTGGACTCGAGAAATCTGAAGGCCAGCTTCTGGAGAACAGCCTGAGGGAGGTGGTGGCCCGCTAGGCTCTGCAGATATAGAGCATCTCAACAGAATTTTATAGTACTTGGATTTGGAGCTGGCATAGACCCGGAAAGAGGGGCAGGGCCAGGCCCAAAAGTATGAGGCCCTGCTGAACATCAAGGTCAAGCTGAAGACTAAGAGAACCACCTGCCACCACCTGCTTGAAGACGACGAGGACTTCAATATTGGTGACGCCCCGGACAGCAGCAATTCCATGCACGCAATCCAAAAGACCGCCATCCCCTGGATAGTGGATGGCAGAATGGTGTCTAAGACCAGTGACACCAAAGTTCTGGGACATTAAACCAGCAGAAGCAGGGTACTCTTTGGGGAGCAGGAGGCCAATAAAAGGTTCAGAGATCATTGGGGAAAAAAAGATGCTATTCAGTTAAAATAGTGATCTGATGACTGAATTTTTTTTTTAAATGTCAGATGTATTGAGGTATAATTTATACAGTAAAAGTCTTTTGGGTGTACTGTTTGGGTTTTGACAAACATACGCAGTCTTACAACCACCACCACAATCAGAATATTTCCGTTATCCCCAAAAGTTCCCGTGAGTCCCTTTATAATCAGTTTCCTACTGCTACTGCAGCCCAAGGCAACTAGATCTGATTTCTGTCTCTATAGTTTTTCCTTTTCTGGAACATAAAAATGGAATCATATATAGCCTTTTATGTCTTTTTTTTTTTTAATTTAGCAGAAAGCTTCTGAGATTCATTCATGTTCTATGTATCAGTAGTTTGTCACTGAAGCTTAAAATTGTTAACTTTGGTGATGCTCTTATGAAAGAGTATTATCAAAAAATACCACTTTGAACAGCTGTAGATATTTCTCTCAGATTTTAGCAGTGGCCTCGTTATTGAACATTTTACTTGCTCACTTTTACCTCTCACCCCTGCCCCAAATTTTACTTGCCTGTTTTTACCCATCACCCCCCAAAACTAGTGTAATTGACATTATGATATGGCATTTATTTATGTTGGTAAATGCTGTTTAATGCTCTATCAGGCAGGTGAAATAGACCTTACTCTCTTTTTCATCATAATTAAAATAAGAAGCATCTTACATTTTGAACTTACAGCACATAGAAACTAGAATAAAAAGTGAGGGATGATGCAATAATACCAAAAACTTGAGTTTACCTTTGCTTTAGGTTTAGTGTTTATAAGGTTATGCTGAAAATAGAGCATAGAGTATAGCGAATAGCAGTCATAGCCTCTCTTCCAATGATTAAAGTTAGAAAAACAGTGTTCTTTACTGAAAGTTGGGGGCAGATAATGAGAGAAGAGTCATTTTCTGGACATTTTATTCGACTACCTTTCCTTTATTCAACCACCTTTCTCCCTTCCTTTTTGAAACAGCTTCATCTCTGGGGTATTCTCTTCTTGTTGTTTCCTTATGTATTTGACCTCCTATTTGTTAAGTCTTTTGCTAGTTTGTCCTCCTCTACCTACCCCTTTAAATGTTTGTATTCTCCAGGTAGTGCTTCAAACTTAGTTCTGTTCTCTTTTCCTGTTGATCTCATTTATTCACATGACATGTTACATGCTACCTGTATGCTGATGACTCACAAATCTATCTCTCGAATATATTTCTCTTCTGAGCCAGATCCAGCTGTCTACCAGATACATCCTGATGTCCCACAAATAGTAGAAATTCCAAAGTATGTAAGTCTGCATTCATTCTTTAATTCTTCCCTACTCTGACCTCCTGTCACCCAAAGAAAGAAAATTATTCTTAAAAAAATATATTAAGTAGGTTAGTGTTTTCATTATCAACTCATTTACCTAAACTAGAAATTTGGGATAATCCTTAATACTTCTTTACTATACTTCCAGTCCAGTTGTTCACCCAGTTCTGACATTTGTAACACTTCCTAAATATCACTTTAATCTACCCTTTCCCCAATGTTTTGATTCTGTGAGTGGACCTGAACATACAGTTTTGTCAGATTGAATAACTTCTAGCATTTAAAGAAAGATTTAGAGATAATTGTGAAAGTAATATGTATTTAGTACTGGATACTTCTTGCTTCTTTGCTTGGGCTCTGGTATTTAAAATTAAGGTGTAATGTTTAGTAACAGTGACACTGTATAGCCTAAATGTGATTGTGTTCTATTATATCTAAAATTTAGGGCTTTTGACTTACAGCCCAGTTTATCAGCTGGAAGACTTGAACTCATTTTTTATCTTTCTATACCTTGCTTTTAGAGTATTGCATTTCATGGAGGTGTATATTAATTTCAATACTTTGTGTTTATGTGTTTTGGAGCAGGGTAGAGGAAAAAATGGGAATGTGTAAGGAAATTTCAAGGAAGGGCTTTTGAATTGACCTTCCTATAATGTGGAAACAAGTTTACTTGAATAACATTTTCACTTTTATTGCTAAGTACAGAAAACTAAAGAAATGTTGTGGGATATGGTACTACTCAGGTGCTAGGCATGCACGTGTTTTTAATGACAGGAGTCAGATACGTTGTAACAGTATTACTTGTGAGTTTGAAAATTAATGTTTATGGTGTTGTATATAACTTTATGATATTTCTTCCTTAAAATAAGAAGCTACCTCTCCACCCCACAGTTTGAGCCAAAGGGTCTGCTTGAAATTATTAGTTTAAATAATCCTGAGTGGCTCCTTTGTAAAGGGCATTTTAAAATGTAATACTCCCTTCAAAAAAAAAAAGCAAGCATTTTCTTCAGTACATCTAGAGTTTATAACTAAAGAAGTAATATATGCTATGTTTTGCTCCAGTGCCATGTACTATATTTTGGAATGAATACAGTCAGCCTAAAGGCAGTTTACAAAGGCTGAAGGGAGACCCAGTTTGGTGGTCATTGGATCGTTGTGGTGGATTGCACGTATTAAGCACTCAACAAACAATTGTTGAATAAATCAATTTGAATGTATTTCATTTTGGGGATATAGGACTAATTGGAGTGACAGATGATGGGTGGGGCTTGCTAAATACTGAGCAAGTTTTATAGAGGAAAGAAAACTTGAAGCCCAGAATGGTGAGCAGCATTGACAGCAAAGAATTGGTGTAATTTAGTGAACTATTTGTATTTGGACAATAAGGTTTGCTTAGCTGGTTAAGAGAAAGATTTAAGGTTTGCTTAGCTGGCTAAGAATGAATTGTAGGCTTGGGCTAAAATGATCTTCCTAATCCAGATGTTCGTATTAAGACTTGGGAGGTGTTGTGGGAAAAGGGAAAGAGATATTTCTTACAGTTATTCAATCTACTCAGTGTTTCCTAGTATATGTCAGGGTGCCGTTGCACTGTCCTCAGTATTCACATGAGGGTTTCTAAAAACTAGAATTTAAAATCACATATAATTTACGGTAAACTCGTAACTATCCTAGGATGAAGTTCAGTATCTGAGTCTCTAATAATTAGTTACCTAGTTGTTGAGCCACGTTGCCATCTACTCTGATTTAGCATATGTTTTTTGTGATTCTGATATTTTAATCTGAAAGATAAACACCACAGTTTTAGCGTGTTTTATAAAAATTTTATAATTCAATAACAATTCATTCCTTTAGTTTTCTTGGAAGCCAAAACTACATATAGTTTTCTGATATGTTAAAGTTAAACTGTGAAATTTAGAACTTAAAAATTTTCAAGAGCTTTAAAGTTGAGGACTTTTCTTTTTTTCAATTATAGAAGCAATGTGAAAAAAATTATATGCTTTTTGGGAAATGGGAAAAATATAATCTCAAATCTTATGTTTTTCCTACTAAGTTTTTACATAAAAATATTTATAGTGAATGTAATTATGGTTAAATACACGTATTCATGCTATAAATTTATTCCTCTTTTCTATTAAGGTTGGATCATAAAGATTTTCCCAGTTTTCTGTATGATGTTCGTAATTCTATAAAATGTTGCCCAGCATTTTGTCAGTGGATGAACCATAATTTATTTAGTCATTCTATTCTTGCATATTTTTTGCTTTTACTTTTTTGGTATATAAATAATAAGGCAGTAAACACATTTATATGTACACCCTTTAGGGGCTTTATTCCCTTAGAGTAGAATCTCGTAAGTGGAAGTCATTCTGTAAGTGTTAGTTGGGCCAAAAGATTTGAACATTTTTATGGCCCTTGATACATATTTCCAAAACTAATTTTACTCTGCTGTAATCTTTATTTTCATTCACATCTTAACGTCAGTCAGTAGATTTATTGTATTTTTCATGTAGAATACACACTTTCTATTAATATTATTAGCTCATTTAAATGCTCCCTTTTCCCACTATTGTGGCTGTGGTCTCTTTTTGCTATATATTTTTAACCTCTTAATGATAAACAGTTAGGGCTTTTCATACTGTGTATATCATTTGGAGGTATTATATAGTAAAATTAGCGTGGGATCTAAACTATTAGCCAAGTAACATTTAGGCCAGTTCTTAACCCAAGCCCATGTCTTCAACGGTAAACTGAAGAGGTTCTCAGCTTTTGAGCTTTTGAGATTTCATGGACTATGAATTTATATATTATATGTGTGTGTGTGTGTGTGTATTTTATATATATGTGTCAAATCTTTGTTTCAAAATCTAGTTAAAGAAAAGCTAGGGGTATAGTTGCAGTTAAGGGATCTTCAGTATCTGCAGAAAGAAAGTGGTAAGGATATTGTAGACGGAGTGTAGTAAAAGAAAAGTCAATGTCTAGGTAAGACCCATTACTTAGTCTTAATATTGAAATATGAAATACCCATTGTGATGCGAACATGGTCATGATCTCTCATATTCATTTTCTTATTCATCAAACACTGAGTGATTCCTATGTCTTTTCTCAGAAACTATTAAGCATTGCAGATGGTGGAATAAAAGACTTCATCCCACCCATCTTACAGCCTAATATCGTTTATAGACAGATAAACAGAGATTATGTTGCAATATCTAAGTGCTATGATCAAGATAAGGTATACTTTTAGCACTAGTGGTAGAGGTGGTCACCTTATTTAGACTAGTATAGTGAGGCAGTAAGTCAGAGTCCTCCTAGGTGTAATGGCTTGTAGGTATGGAAACTAAGTTTTGAAGGCTGTTAGTCATACTGGGGAGTCTCGGCCAACAATTTGATTTTGGAAACTGAAGATGGCTTAGAATATTAGGACATAGGCTGGAAAAGGGGCATGCCAAAAAGGATTGAAGCTACAGAGAGGGGCAGCCTACAGATTATGAAGGAATGGATATGCCTTACTAAGAATTCTGTATTTTCTTTTAAAGACAATGAAAAACAAGGAAGTTATTTAGTAGTGGAGTATATTTTGTGTGTACTTAAAAATATTTTTGGATAGTAGGCAGGAAAAGGGAGGCTCAAGAGGCCAGTAGGAGTTGAGGTCCTCAATTAAGATAGGGATATTGTAGAGAAGGAAACCCATAACAAATATTAAGGAGTTAGTCTGGTTATAGTTTAGTGATTCTATGTAGGTAGATTGGGTAAGGAGAATGAAAACAGTCAAGGATATCTCCTTGATTCCCAAGTTTCATAATTGTGGGCATATGAGAGTAGAATGTAAGTTAAATCAGTTTTGGCTGCCTGTGAATAAAAATATAGTCTACCAAAGCCTGTATCACTTTTCAGATTTTAGAAGGAATGGATGTTGAAAAATTAAGTGGCGTGGTCAAATTGTACTAATGATTATTTGAAAATGACTTTTACAGCTGACCTAGAAGATCTCTCCGGTGTTAAATCAGGGTTTAAAGTAGCATGGTAGATTATAATCTTACTTGGTTAAATTATTAGAAGATAATACTATTTCTTCTTAATACTTTGTTTTCCAGTATATTGACTATATTATTGTGAGCTTAGAATAACATAATGAATGTTCTTTAATAACTATTTTCTATTGTGTAAACCTCTCGTAGGGCCTTTCTGGTATATTTGTTTATCCTGCCTCATCTGAAAACCACCCCTTCAGTTTTATACTGAATTCATACATATGCTATAATGAAATCTTGTAATGAGAACTATGTTACTTTGTTCAAGAGGGGATTATCTTTACAAATATGATTAAAGGGCTTCTTTTAAAATAAATTTTAAAATGGGAGTAGCTTTTCAGAATTGTTATATGTAGGAACAGTTATAAAGCAGTCAAACTGATATATCCAAAATAACTGACCAGGTGACATACTGCCAAAATGAAAATTAGTACTTGCCAAGGTTCTAAGTATACTTAAGCAAAATGTGCTTGGTTTTACTTTTTGGTTTAAGAGGTAGCATATCAGAATCACCTAGGGATTTTTTCAAACTTTAATGCTTTTTTGGAGATGAAAGATAAGTTTGTAAGTTTCTCTTTTAGCTGTGTTCCTTTAGACTTCTCAATCATTCAGTAAGAATTAATTGAATAACTGCTATGTGCTCAGCAATGAATACTAGATATTAGTTGTGGGCTTTCTTTTGAGTCTCCCTCCTGAATTTTTCATGGCTGCCTAAAAGATCCCTCTTTTTTTTCTATTCTATGAAAATATCATATGTAGACATAAAAGAGCAAGGAATCATGTGAGCAGAGTTAGTAAATTAGAATTTGAAAAATGATAGAATGGTGAGATGTGTTTAGTTCTGAAGAACAGAGGGGGAGTTGCTGAATACTACAGAGGACATAGATTTGAGGAAAGAAGTTAGAGTAGCAGATAGTGTAAATGAATTTGGTAGAAAAAAAATCATTTCAGCCTACCAGCATTACTTCAAGTAAAATTAGAAATTGTGAACAGACTGACCTATTTGTTCCTAAAGGTGTCTTATAATTTAAAAGTTTGCTCAAAAGTCAAATTGATTCTTGTATATGTTAGATGTACACTACTTAAAAATATAAACTATATGTTTACAGTAAGTCCTCAGCAAATATTTCTTCTTTATTAGTTCATAGCTGCCTTTCTACTGATTTGATGAAAATCTGCTAATTTGTGACATTTCTAATGGATTATTAGGAAGGAAGGTATTTGATAAGAAGCAAAGAAAAATTAATCAAATTAGCTCAAGTTCATCTGATACTGAAATATGATAAGTATTCCTTAGTAACACAACTTAGCTATATACCCCAAATAAAGTGAAGTATCCCAAAAAATAACTAAATGGGAAGTTTGGTTGAACTTTTGTCTAATACCTAAAGTTAATTATGCCTCCAAATGTGGTGTACTATACTGTCATGTATGTACTTTCAAAAATACATGTATACAAAAATACATTTATACATATATTCATAAATACAAATGTATCTTATACACTTTGATTACTCTATTTTGATAACTTGCCTTGTATTTTCCTACCTCATACCTTTTAATCAAAACATTTACCTCCTTTTTTCTCCATCTGTCTAAATCATACTTTCTATCATGATCTTATATTTTTCCCCCCACTGTTTGGAGGTGGCATATCAGAATCCTCTGTGGATTATTTTCAGGCTTAAAATCCTTTTCACCTTTTCTCCTGCCCCAGATCATGCTCTTCTAGCAGTACCTGTGTGTAGGAGTTATAGAAGTTATATGTTAACTTGTCACATTTTCTTACTGTATATCAAGCTAAAGTTTATTTTGTTTTATTTTTACCTTATTTGTCTTCTCAATCAGATTACAAACTCTTTGAGGAACACAGACTGCCTGTGGTGCTTGGTAATTGTCTTATCTAGAACAGACTTGTAGCAAGTGTTTGCTGATAACTGGTGTAGCTCATCTGTACTAGTTTGAAGAGGTTTGGAAGATATCTCATATTCTTACAAACTGTTAAATTCACCCTTTTAAAGTTTAAAATTCAGTGATTTTTTAGTATATTCACAAGGTTATGCATCCATCATTACTTTCTAGTTCCAGAACATTTTCATCACCCCCCAAAAAACACATTTTCATTAGTGGTCCTACCCTGTTGTCTCCAGTCGGTCCTTGGCAACCATTAATTTACCTTCCGTTGCTATGGATTTCTTTATTAATATAAGTGGAATCAAATAATATGGCCTTTTGTGTCTGGCTTCTTTTACTTGCTCATCTATATTGCAGCATGTATCAGTATTTTATTTCTTTTTTGAGGACTGAATATACTCCATTGTATAGATATGCCACATTTTACTTTTGCTTTGTCACTTTGATGGACATACGGATTCTTTTCAACTTTTGGCTATTATGAATAATGCTGTTATACACACCCATTTGGAAATTTCTGTGTGGATATGTTTTTACTTCTGAGTAGATACATGGGAGTAAAATTTTTAGGTCATATGTTCTCTATGTTTAACTCTGAGAAACTGTCAGACTGTTTTCCAAAGGGGCTGCATGATTTTACATTTGCAGTAGCAACATATGAAGGTTAGACTTTCTTTACATGTTCATCAACATTTGTTATTGTCTGTCTAATTGTATTGGTCCTAGAGGATGTGAAGTAGTCCTAGAGGATGTGAAGTGGTATCTCTATGTGGCTTTGATTTGCATTTTCCTAATGACTGATAATATTAAACACCCTTTTATGTGCTTATCGATAATTTATGTATCTTTTTTGGAGCAATATTCATCCAAATCTTTTGCCCATTTTTAAATTATCTGCCTTTCTATTGTTGAATTATAAATTGTTAGATATATTCTAGATACAAGTTCCTTGTCAGATATGTGATTTGCAAATATTTGCTCTCATTCCATGGGTTGTCTTTTCACTTTCTTGATAGTGTCCTTTGAAGCACAAACATTTTTAATTTTAAAGATCTTTATTTTTTTTTCCCTTGGTTGCTTGTGCTTTGGGTGTCACATCTGAGAAACCATCGCCTAACCCAAGGACAGGAAGAGTTACACCTACATTTAGTTTTAGCACTTACATTTAATTTTCTGATCCATTTTGAGTTAATTTTTTGCGTAAGGTATGAGGTAGGGATCCAGATTCATTACTCTGCATGTGTCTATCCAATTGTCCATTACCATTTGTTGAAAAGACTATTCTTTCCCATTGAATGGTCTTGGCATCCCTGTCAAAAATCAGTTAAACATAAATTTGAGAATTTATTTTTGGCTCTCAATTTTATTTTATCAATCCATATGTCTCCTTATGCCAGAACTACACTATCTTGACTACTGCAGCCTGAAAATGGGGATGTGTGAGTCCTCCAACTTTGTTCTTTTTCAAGATTGTTTTGGCTATTCTGGATCTCTCATTTTCATGCAAAGTTTAGGATTTTTGTCATATTCTGCAAAATAGGCAGCTGCAATTTTTTTTTTTTTTTTTTTT
>NW_016107520.1:1008141-1079641 GCF_001604975.1 Cebus imitator | reverse complement strand
CTGGTCTCAAACTCCTGACCTCATGATCCACCTGCCTCGGCCACCCAAAGTGCTGGGATTACAGGTGTGAACCACTGTCCCTGGCCTGGAATTGCTTTCTTAATTTTACTTCCAGATTGTTCATTGCTAGGGTATGGAAGTACAGTTGATTTTTATATATTGATCTTGCATCCTACAACCTTGATGAACTTGTTTATTAATTCTAACTCATATTCTTCTTTATAGGGACAGTTTATGTTTCTTCTACAGTTTGGTTCATTGTACCCTTCTTCAGTTTTCCAAATAATATATGTCAACAGTGGTTATAAGAAAGAAATTTCTTATTTGCTCCATCCTGATTTTTTTTGTGACTTGAACAAACTTGTGCACACATGAAAAGTAAGATTAGACAATTCAGAAGAAAAATTATGTCCGCTAAAAACTATGTCAACATTTTTTTTTTTTTTTTGAGTTGAAGTCTCGCACTGTCACCCAGGCCATAGTGGTGCAGTGGCTCGATGTCAGCTCACTGCAATCTCCGCCTCCTGGGTTCAAGCCATTCTCCTGCCTCAGCCTCCTGAGTAGTTTAGTGCTCTAAGTTCAATTTACGGAACCACAATCCTCACATTTTTAATCCTGTGCTACAGTCATAGGATTAAAAATGTGAGGATCGTGGTTCAGTAATTGAAGCAATAAGCTTTACCTGTAGTGAGGCATCTCGAGTATTTGTTGCAGAAATATATAAATCCCTGTTAGCAATGTGTATATAGAGATGCAAAAGAAATTCTATTGGTCAGTAATTTCTGAAGTCTTTATTCCACTAGTCAGTAAATGATTTTCAGTGGTGCATCTGGAAAGTTTGAATCATAAAGGAAAAAAATTAAAATAAGGAGGGAAGAAACAAAAGGAAGTAAGATTAATAATTTGAATTCTGTTAATACAATGTTATAATTTAAATAAATCTATTGATTAGGAACAAAAGAGGAAAAAATGATAACAGATTACAGTATTATTCCTCAAGTTTAAACTTCTGTTTTTTAATGTCAGAATTGAACCTAAAATGGCAAATACAAATATAAAAATATGTGCATTTGGGCTAATAAGCCCAAACTTGCTAGCAATTAGAGAAACAAAAAGTAAAAATCTAGTTAGCTTATTATTTGCTTTGTTGATCAATAAGGATTAAATAAATGAAGTATTAGAAGTATGCTTCATATACTAAAAAGTGTTCTTCTTTAATAAGTTGTATCCTCTATTATCATTTATATTGTTCTTATCACTGACCTTTAGGTCTTAAAATAGATGTAGAGAAGGATAGTGTAATCCTGCCTTTAAAAAAAAAATTCATCAAATGCTTTATATCTTATTCACGGTCATATTTAATACTCTTGAAGAAACCTCATGAGATAGATATTTTTGGGAAAATTGAGGCTTAGGAAGTTAAATAATTTGCTCAAGCTTACACAGCTTGAAACAAGAGGAAGAAGAAATCAAACCTATACTTTTCTGATTCTAAAACTTAAACTTTTTAAAAAAATTTAGTCTTAAACTTTTAATTGCTGTACTATACTGCTTCTCCACTACCTTTGAACTTAATCCTAGGGGGATTATATAATAAATAATCTTTCTTGGATTTTAAAATTGTATTAAATAAGATTTAAAGCAGAATTTTAAAATTGGATTTTTATTTTACTTCAGAAAACTCTCAAGTCTTTGCTTTGGGAAATCACGTAAAACATTTTCCCATTGTTGTAATGCTGCTGTATTTCCCAATTGTGATTTCCAAAATTTCTTTGATTCTCACTTTGGGAAATGGGGTCTTGTAACTCACAAAATCTGGCTTTGGATCGAGGAACAAATAGACTTAGTAAAAGAGACAGTCATGGGAGAACCCCTTAAATAGTTTTAAGACAAAAAGTTACAGTTTAAAGAGAGGAATGGGTAAGTGTCGAAGAAAACTTAACACTTAAGTTGTTTTGTCTATGTTGAAGACTCCTGTTTTGCATTAAGTCTTGCCTGCATTAAAAAAAATAAGTATAATGTGATTGTCTTATGTACTTACAAATTAATATGTATTGTATCTTTAATTGCATCTGTGTTGAAGTTTTATATCATTTGCTTTCTTTGTATTATACCTTTCTTTGGGAATCTCATATTTGGTGTAGACTGTCGTCTTAAATTTGGTTTGTTGACCTGGTGAACAGTATGGTTTTGTAAAAGTAAATTCAGCTTAAATCATGCAGAACTTTAGGTGTTGTGCCCTTTCAAAAGTGAATTTTTAAATAAGTTTAAAATAACTACTTCCAAAGGATTGCTTTCTAAATTTTGTGTTAGGGACGTGCTTGCCTCTTGATTTTGTATTTTCTACTTGAGTTGCTGAATATTACTTCTTAAGTACATGTACACACAGAGCTGAAAACCTGCTAATACTGAAAATCAGTCCTCTATTGTATAGAGATTTACCTGCTGATGGAGCAGGTGTTGTTTTCAGTATAGCATTCTTGGACTGTATGACAGACTAGGGGTACTTAATGCCTTAGTTGATAATCACATGATCACTTCTTATACTTTGTTTATAGAATCTAGAAGGAGTTAAACAGAAAAGTCTTTTCTGTTCCTTATGATTCAGAAAATAAAAAAAGTCCTCACTAAAACCTTTAATTGCCTTATTCTTAGTGATGATGATGATGATTATATTAATAGCAATGATGGCTAATATTTATCATCAGCTCACTGTTTGGAATATTTGACTGGCATTATTTAATCTTCACTACAGTTCTTTGAGGTATAGTCAGCCCTTCATATTTGGGAGTTCCACATTCGTGGATTCAACCAAGCACAGATGGGAAATATTCAGGAAAAGAAACCAATAAAAAAATATAAAAAATTTAAAGTGCAGTGTAAAAACTATGTAGCATTTACATTGTATTTGATATTATAAGTTTTTGTTTGTTGGTTTGTTTGTTTGTTTGTTTTGAGATAGAGTCACTCAGGCTGGAGTGCAGTGGCACGATCTCGGTGCACTGCAACCTCCGCCTCCCAGGTTCAAGCAATTCTTCTGCCTCAGCCTCCCGAGTAGCTGGGACTAGAGGTGCACACCACTATACCTGGCTAATTTTTGTAGTTTTGGTAGAGACAGGGTTTCGCCATATTGGCCAGGCTGGTCTCGAACTCCTGACCTTGTGACCCGCCTGCCTCAGCCTCCTGAAGTGCTGGGATTACAGGCATGAGCCAATGTGCCCAGCCGGTATTATAACTATTCTATTGATGATTTAAAGTATACAGGAAGATGTGCATTTTATATACCATTTTAAATTAGAGACTTCAGCATCCATGAATATGATATTTGCAGAGATCCTGGAACCAATCCCCTGAGGTTACCAAGGGGAACAGTCTAGCTATAATACAATCTCCACTTTACAAATTAGGAAACTGATCCTTACAAAGAATGTGACTTACAAAGAAGGGATGAGAGAAGGAAGCCCCATGAGCAATTCAAAGGCAGCATAATTATAATGAATGTATGCTCCCCTTAAGTGTAGTTAGACTCTGACCTCCTTGAAGTCAGAGACTTAATATGTTTATTTCTTTATTTCTAGTACCAAGCACAGCACTCAGCATATGGCATATGCTCAGGGTTGGGTTTGGTTTTGTTTTTGGAATAAAGAAATGAAGTTGTGAGAGGCTGATTCATTAGCTTTAGCTATAAGTCTTCTGGAGAGAATCCATACCAATTTCATTTACATTGAATGATTTTTTTCCTTTGCCTTGGAATACCACTTGGCAGGGGACCTAGTAAGTTCCTGTTCATTCTTCAAGTTCCGGCATAATTCCATCTTTTTTTTTTTGATGCCTTCCTTGTCTCTTTTAGGCAGAATTTGTTGTTTTCTGTCTCCACTCCTTTTTTCCCCCAGCCTTTATTTTAGATTCCAGAGTGTACATGTGCTGGTTTGTTAAATGGGTAAATTGCGAGTTGCAGGGGGTTTGTTGTATAGATTATTTTGTTACCCAGTTAATGAACATAGTACCTGATAGGTAGTTTTTTGATCTGCACCCTTCTCCCACCCTCAAGTAAGCTTTGGTGTCTCTTGTTCCATTTTTTGTTTCCATCTATATGTTTAGCTCCCACTTACAAGAGAGAACATGCAGTATTTGATTTTTTTTGTTCCTGTATTAATTTGCTTAAGATAATGGCCTCCAGCTCCATCCATGTTACTGCAAAGGACATGATTTCATCCATTTTGTGACTGTTTAGTATTCCATGGTGTATCTGTACCATATTTTCTTTATCCAGTCCACTGTTGATGGGCATCTGGGTTAATTTCCATGTCTTTGCCATTGTAAATAATGCTGTGATGAACGTACACATCCCTGTGTCTTTATGGTAGAACGATTTGTATTCATTTGGGTATATACTCAGCAATGGGACTGCTGGGTTGTATGGTTGTTCTAAGTCCCCCCCTTTTTTCTTCTAATTTGAGATGGTTTCCCTCTTGTTGCCCAGGCTGGAGTGCAGTGGCGCCGTCTCGGCTCACGGCAACCTCTAAGTCCTGGGCTTAAGCAATTCTCCTGCCTCAACCTCCCAAGTAGCTGAGATTGCAGGTGTTTGCCACCACACCCGGCTAATTTTGTATTTTTAGTAGAGACAGGGTTTCACCATGTTGGTCAGGCTGGTCTCGAACTTCTGACCTCAAGTGATCCACCCACCTCAGCCTCCCAGAGTGCTGGAATTACAAGCATGAGCCACCACACCTGGCCTGTTCTAAGTTCTTTAAGAAATTGCTGAAGTGTTTTCCATAGTGGCTGAACGAGTTTACATCTCCACAGCCTTATTAGCATCTATTATTTTTTGACTTTTTAGAATAGCCGTTCTGACCGGTGTGCAGTAGTACCTCACTGTGGTTTTGATTTGCATTTCTCTTAATACTGTAATTAGTGATGTTGAACATTTTTTGATACGTTTATTGGCTGTATGTATTTTTTTTTTTTTTGAGAAGTGTCTATGTCCTTTGCCCATTTTTTAAAAATAGGGTTGTTTTCTGCTTGTTACTTTGTTTAGGTTTCTTACAGATTCTGGATATTAGACCTTTTTCTGATGCATTGTTTGCAAATATTTTTCTTCTATAGGTTGTCTGTTTACTCTTTTGATGGTTTCTTTTGCTGTGCAGAACCTCTTTAGTTTACTTAGATCCAACTTGCTGATTTTTGTTTTTGTTGCAATTGCTTTTGAAGCCTTCATCATGAAATCTTTGCTGGGGCTGATGTCCAGAAGAGTTTTTCCTGTTTTCTTCTAGGGTTTTTATAGTTTAAATTTTACATTTAAGTCTTTAATCCATCTTGTGTTGATTTTTGTATACGGTGAAAGGAAAGGGTCCAGTTTCAATCTTCTGCATATGGTTAGCCAGTTATTATTGAATAGAAAGTCCTTTCCCCATTGCTTGTTATTTTCACCTTTGTCAGAGATCAGATGTTTTAGATGTGTGGCTTTATTTCTGTGCTCTCTAACCTGTTCCATTGATATATGTATCTGTTTTTGTACCAGTACTGTGCTGTTTCGGTTACTGTAGCCTTTTAGTATAGTTTGAAATTGGATGGTATGACGCCTCTGGCTTTGTTCTTTTGGCTTAGGATTTCTTTGGCTCTTTGGGGTTCTTTTTTGGTTCCATGTGAATTTTAGAGTAGTTTTTTCCCCCTAATTCTGTGAAAACTGTCACTGGTAGTTTGATAGGAATAGCAGTGAATCTGTAAATTGCTTTGAGCAATATGGCCGTTTTAACAATATTTATTCTTTCTATCCGTGATCATGGAATGTTTTTCCATCTGTTTTTGTAAACTCTGATTTCTTTTAGCAGTGTTTTCTAATTTTCGTTATGAGATTTTTCACACCCCTGGTTAGCTGTATTCCTAGGTATCTTATTCTTTTGTGGCTATTGTGAATGGGATTACATTCTTGATTTGACTCTCAGCTTGGACATTACTGGTTTATAGAGATGCCACTGATTTTTGCACATTGGTTTTGTATCCTGAAACTTTGCTGACATTGTTTATCAGCTCTAGGAGCCTTTGGGCAGTGACTATGGGATTTTCTAGGAATATAATCGTTATCATCTATGAGAATGACTTCCTCTCTTCCTATTTGGATGCCTTTTATTTCTTTCTCTTGCCTGATTGCTGTGGCTAGGGCTTCCAGTACTATGTTGAATAGGAATAGTGAGAGAGGGCATCCTTGTCTTGTTCCAGTTCTCAAGGTGAATGTTCCCAGCTTTTGCTCATTCAATATAATGTTGGCTGTGGGTTTGTTATAGATGGCTCTTACTATTTTGTCCCTCTTTTTAGCCTTTAATATATTAGTAATACCTATAATAATCATATTGTAATTACCTACTTCCTCTATCCTGGGAATTCCTTGTAGGTGAGGGAGGGGACAGTGGTAGGCTTTATCTAACTCATCTCAGTTATTGTCAGTATCAAGTATGATTTCTGGCACTTGGTAGGTGCTCACTAAATGTTTGGGCTGAATGAATTCATATAAACAAGCTAAAAATAGACTTGTAGATAAATGGTGGGGCATTCTATTTAAACTTTGTCTTCTCTGAATTACTGTAATTTGCTTTGTGATTTTATGCTACTCTTTAGTTTATGAAAACACCATTTCTCAAGGCTACATTCTTTAAGAAATGTTGATATTTGAGGAGATACTGCGCCATCCAAAGATTGCCACTAGTATTTTCTTTTTTTTTTTTTTTTTTTTTTTGAGACGGAGTTTCGCTCTTGTTACCCAGGCTGGAGTGCAATGGCGCGATCTCGGCTCACCGCAACCTCCGCCTCCTGGGTTCAGGCAATTCTCCTGCCTCAGCCTCCTGAGTAGCTGGGATTACAGGCACGCGCCACCATGCCCAGCTAATTTTTTGTATTTTTAGTAGAGACGGGGTTTCACCGTGTTGACCAGGATGGTCTCGATCTCTTGACCTCGTGATCCACCCGCCTCGGCCTCCCAAAGTGCTGGGATTACAGGCTTGAGCCACGCCACTAGTATTTTCTAAGATATTTTCCGACATACTTATCCTTTAGGGAAAAAAATTTAAGAATGGAGGAAAGAACCTAAATCAGTGAAAGATGTGATCATAAATAAGCAGACAGATTTCTAGGAATGAAAAGGTTTTTAAGAATTTGAATATAGAAAGGAATATATTAGATTAAATTCTGGAGTCCTAAAGTAGAGGGTAAGCCAGAATTACATGTGCTCTTATACATGCTACATACTGCATAGGATTATTTATGAAGTTCAGCTGAGATAATATAAATAGAAGTGCTTATAAATAGGATGTTTGTTTCTGCAAAAGGAATTTTATTAAATATGTAGTGTACTGTAGATCAAGTGATTTTAAAGAATTTTTTAAAATGGTGTAAGTCATATATTGCCATGTAACAAATTACACCAAAATTTAGCCATTTAGAACAATAAACATTTATTATCTTACTATTCCTGTGGACCAGGAATCTGGGTACAGCTTATTTGAATGCCCTTTTACTCATTGCGGTCTCAGAAGGCTATCATCTTCCTACAGTTAGAGTCAGTGGAGGCTGCAGTCATCACAAGGTTTGACTGGCAGAGAATCTGTTTGAAGCTTAATCACTTGGCTCTTGGTGAGCCATAGGTTGCCTTTAGCTCTTGTCCGGATATCTCAATTTCTTGCCACACGGGCCTCACCTTAAAGCCGCTCACAACATGGCAGCTGACTTCCCTTAAAGTGAGTAAGAGAGGGTACCACACAGAAGAGCCAGTCTTTTTGCAACCTAATCTCAGAAGTGACATGCCATCACTTCATCACTTTTGCCACATTTGATATTTGTTAGAAGGAAACACACAATAGGAAGGAATTACACAAGGTGGATGGCGTAATTAGGGATGTCTTAAAGGCTGCCTACCACAGTGCAATTAGTATGGGATTAGTATGAGAATTCCAGTGATGCAAAAGTGAAAAAAATTCAACAAAAAGTACAGAAAGCAAGTTGAGGTTTGTTTATTTATTTTACAACTTTTAATGCTTAGAGGGTAAATTCACCAAAAAAAAATTAGTCAAAAACAGAAATATGTAGTTTGTCAGCAGTTAGTTGGAATGGGGTAATAAGCAATGAACTTGAATAATTTACTAAGAGATAATATTACTGTAATGTGTGTGTTCATGGGATCAGTTAATCTCTTGCTATACATTTCTCATTTCTGTGTTGGTTCTGATGTAGACGTTTTTTTCCTGTTTGAGTGAGATCCACTAGTGGAGGATTGTTATTTGACGATTTAGGACTTGGGATTGAGCAGAGAACACTACAGCTTGCTTCTAACATCAGAATTGGACTTGAATATGGAATATAGGACCTTTTTAAATTTAGTTTTACATGTATAAGTGAGACCATTTTCCCTGTGCAGTTTTTTCTGTACACTTCTCCTTCCTGAGTCAATCTTAATGAGGAATGTGTGTGATGTGTATCAAAACTTTAAGATAGAGAAAATATTTTGAAGATACCTATTCATAAATTATTGGTTTAATTTATTTTCAATAAAATTTTCAGTGAGATGTTGGGTAGATGAAATATTTCTGAAATTTATCTAAAAGGTAAATAAGAAAGTAAAAGAAAATTCTGAAAACTGTGTTAATGGGGAAGGGAAAACAGACATGCCTTACTATGTATTAAAATATAATTTCAAGCAGTAGTAGCTAAAACATCAATACATCACAATAGATAAATCAGTAGATGAGAACAACCAGAAAATAGAACCCTACCATTTCTGCAAATGAAATATATAATCACTAATATAGCTAGTATGTAATATGTAGTATGTAACATGTAATGAATATACATAAGATGTATAAAGGAATTCTGCATTTTTAGACCTCCCACAACAATTTTAAGTAGTGACAGTGATACGAATAATATTATGATTATTTTGGGACTCTATTTTAACATCAGTTTTAACAAGAATATTTGTGTCAAGTATAATCTTGGTTGCTGGGGTTACATAATTTATCATCTTGTTAAAATCATTTTGTTGCCTTTCTTAGTCTTTTTATTAAGAATGATGTCTTTTTTTCTATTAAACTACTGATGCCTTTTAGAAATTAGTTCTGCTACCGGGACAGATTTTGTATTACTTATTGTTAGTAGCTTAAGATTGTTAACTGGCAAAAGGAAGTGAGGTGAAAATTTAATCAAATGTATGTGTAGGCTGACCTAACTACCTTGATCAAGTAAAACAATTTACTTGACTTGTTGAAGTCTGGTTATCTTATTAAGTCTTCAGTAGAAGATTTAATTAATACTTATTGATTTCTATATCTGAATATTGGAGAAAAGGGCACCAAATTGAAGAATGCTAGATTTTTAATATTTTCCAGCACTTTAGTCTGTATGTTCCTCAGGGGGAATTGTTGTTAAGCACTGACTTGATGTGGAAAAATAGATCCACAAGAAATAAGAGTTTTTTCTCCCAAGCCCCTTGAAGGTACACTACAGTGTAACTTCAGACTTGACTGTATTTTTCAATGGAATGCTGTCTTTGCATAGGTGTATTTCTTTGCACAGGTGGTGACTAGTAGAATGTGGATTCAACTTCTGATCTAATTATACTTGTTTAGTTTTTCCAGGTGAATATATAGCCAAATTTTAAAAGCAATGCTTTGAGATGCTTACTCCGCATCTTGGTAAATGCCGATTGTGAACCAGTAGTCTGGAGTAGGGTCTGAGAGTCTGCATTTCTAACAAACCCAAAGGTGATGTTACGCTCTCAGCAAGGTTCTAGACTGCCAAATTTCCTATGTAGTCTTAGTTGTGATGTCTTTATTCAAAAATAACTGTTCTGTTCTTGGTCTTATAATTGTAAGATATTTTGTTAGGTGAGTCCCATATATTTTTTCTCACTTAATCTTTACAACACCCCTGCAAGACTGTAATACATATTAATTATGGAAAATTCAGATTATCTAAAGAAGAAAATGTAGCTACCAGAGATTAAGATAATATTTATTTATAGGTTTAAAAGTTCAAGTGAAGATTAAAGCTCTAAAAGGAACTAAAGCTATAGCTTTGGGAGTATTATATGCATTTTCCCGCCTTAAGGAAAGAAAACAAAACATCATGGGAGTAATATAACTGAAACTAAAATGTATTTGCTTAGAAAAGACCAGAAAAGAATATGAGAGTATACAGTAGTTGCATTAGGGTGACAGGATTGTAACAGGCACTTTCTCCTTTTATCTGCAGTCCAAAATATTTATATTTATAATGTGCATATGTTACCTTTAAAATAAAAATTTTAAAGCCTTAGTCTTCTCAGAAATGCCTATACCTAAACTAAATACTTTACAATTTATAGGAAAATCATCAAGATGGGCAAAGAATAATTCACACAAATGAAAAATGGTAAGTGAACAACTGAAAAGAATAAAAACAACTTTAGTAAAATAGTAAACAGCTTTACACAGTACAGCTAGTGCTCGACTTACGACCACGATTGGTTCCGACAGACCGGTCGTAACACAATTTGGTCATAAGTTGAGTAGGCTATATGTACAGTACTGTGAAATGATGTTATAAAAGTCTTTAAGTCATATTTTATCATAATTTTCTTTTATTATTATATATCATAATTTTCTTTGTTCATTTTGTGCCATTTGTATCATCTCTACACCATTTTGTTTCTTGTTTTTACATTCGTCAGGTTTAAGTAAAACACTGCATTACCAGTACAACTGGTTTAATATTTGCAAAACATACAAAATTACAAAATACAGGTGCATACAAAAATACAAAATACAGGTGTAAAAAATACCATAGGAAACATTTTCCCAATTGCAAAACATATCAAAATATATAAACATATACAAAACATTTTATTGGCCGCTGGTGCTTCGCTGTGGATCATTGATGTCATCTGAGGCAGCAGTTGGGGTTACCGGAGTTGGTTTTTTTCATAAACATGGTGAGCTTTGTCTGAATTGTATGTTTCTTTTTTTCTTCATAAATTTCACGATATGGACGAAACACATCGTGCGCCATCCGTTCAATCCTTGCAAATCGTTTGATGTTTGAGTCCATTGCTTCGAAATGTATAAGAAGTTTATTGGGAGGGGTTTGATGAAAAATATCCAAGACACAAAACACAAATTGCTGTACTGAGTCTGGGATAGCAGTTGAAATGGTGCACGCGGAGATGGTAGTGCTGCCGGAAGCTGGTCCGCAATGTCGTACGCCCAGCTGGGCAACATTTGCGCTGCCAGATGCGGAGCAGTCGTGGCTAGAGATTGTGGTCGTAAAGTCGAATGGTCGTAAGTTGCATAGGTCGTAAGTCGATCAGTACCTGTAGTGAAAAACATGTAGCCAAGTAGGTACCTATTTTACCCAAAAAGAGGTATTTTAGAACTAACAACCAATGTTGACAAGGCACAGCCAAACCAATATATTTGTTCATTTCTTGTAGTATGCAACCTTTTGAAAGGTAATGTGGTTAACACAAGGATTCATAAATATTTAATATAATGGCAGTCGAATACAAAAATGTTATGCATACTCCATCTGTCATTATGTAACATGTTTACATGCTGAAAGACAATTTTTTGGGAAAAAAAAACTTTTTTTTTTTTTTTTTTTGAAGGATAAAGAGATGAGATTACAGAATGCTTTAGTGTTTGCTTAAAAATTCTTTAAGTCTTTTTAACTTAAAAAAGGCAAATAACCAAAGTTAACTGTACATGTGATAGCCCTCTATCAAGTAAGTGAACCGCATTTTGAATATTATGGATGTTTATGCTGTTTTGTTTGTTTTTAGCCCTCTTTGGACTAATTCCTATAGAATTTTCCTAAATTAGAAATAAATCCTGAGATTTGTTTTTAACTTTCCTAGCACTAAAGTCAACCACTTACTCAAAATTTATTGAACTCACCTATATGTGGTACAATTATTATCTGGTTGTACAGGGAACATAGAATTGGGACCACAAGGAAATTATGATTTTAAGAAATAGAAAAGTTTAAAGATATTATTTCAAAAATGACTGGAGAACTTTAGCCTTAAAAAAAAATCTGTAAGTTCTGGTTTCAGTTTCTTCTCTTCACTGTCCAAAATTGTATCCAAAATAGCACAGCAACTGCCAAACATGTGCATTAAATCTTGGAAAGCAAAAAGAAAAGTGGTCTGTACCAGTAAGCCACAATAGGAAAAAGTTTAAGCAGAGACTTTCAGAAGTAATCAGTCAGGTGCAGGTTCCATAGAAACTTGAAGCTTTACCCAAGAAACAGGAATAGTAACACGTATTATTGCAAATACTTCACAGAGCTATTTTATGTGTGTCCTCATCTGAAATGGTTTGTCTCTACTTGAACCTCATTGACTGTCTTTCTAGACTTCTTAAAACTGAAACCAAACAGCATACCCTGATTATCTATTTTAGTATTTCCCAGACATGTGTTGGGTGAGTGCTGTTGGCATTTTGGCCAAGACACTTCTTGTGCTGGACTGCACGCTGATTTTGTGTCCCACTCACTATTGCCAGTTGCAACCCTCAGGAATTGAGCACTAGAAATGCCCTCACAGTTTTCGTGGGGTTAGTGAGCAAGCATTACCTTCTGTTGAGAATTGGTCTAGTCTCTTGAAGAATACTAGTTAGCTCTTTCTAAAATACGTTAATTTCATGTTATAGTGTTTAGGTAAAAGCTTCCTAGTGGACATGAATAAAAAGGATTATAGTTCAGTATATTCAGGAAACTAATGTAAGATCTTTGAGTCTTCTTATTTTGTTCCAAGATTGATAATTTAGAACTTTAGGAGAGGACTTGCTATGGTCTTTTTGGAGGGTAATTTAGAAATCTTGGAGGGCATAAAAATCTATTTGCTAGGATGTTCATTTACAGTATTATTGGTAATAGCAAAAATAATAAAAGCTTTAAAAAAAATAAAGTAACGAAGAACAATAAAACCCCACCTACCTAAGTGAATATTACAAATAGAGAAAAGTTTAAATGGGCATATAGTATATGCTATACACATCTATTATTTAAAAGGAAGCAGGACTCTATGTCCTCAATAAATTTTTGACAAACGATGCATTATTAAAGGAAAAAAAGAACAATAGGATCAGTATCATCTCAGTTTTGAAGTAAAATGTGTGTGTATGGATAAATAAGGCCTGGAAGGTGACTTCTTATATTGTTTATCTTTTTTTTTTTTTCTTCTTCAGTTTCATGCTGTAATATTGTTTAAACAAATAAATTTAAAAAGTAGAGCTAAGGCTTTCAAAGGTTGAGAAAGGGACAGTAATACTTCCTTTGTTTTTGTAGAACATGGTTGGTTCTCCCAATCATTTTTCTTCATTTCTTCCTTTAGACTGCACAATTGTACTTTCAATAAAGCCTACCTCTTGAATCTCTACCCAAAGATATTTTGAAAAGGACCTGGTAACGGGGCAATAAGCAGCACTATTATGGGCACCTTAGGCTCACAATTTTTCATGTTTTAACTGTTTCTCTGTCTTTGCTTCCATGTCTTCTTCAGTTGTTGGGTCCAACCTGCACATCTTTTCCACATACTTTTATTATTCTTACTGCCTTTATCGTAGTTCATTTTACGTCTAGATTATTACAGTAGCCTGTGAAACTGGCCTCTTTTCAGCTTACGTATTTCCAGCTGTGGAGAGTATACCCCAATGAAAATATTGCTTTAGCAATTTGTACCTCTTTGCTCTATAAATTATTTTTTATCTTACCTTTTTTTAGTGGTGGAGTAAGAAGGTAAAGGGAGATGTAGGAGCTGATACTACTGTGTTTCAGTACTGGTGATCTATTGCTAAATAATTGTATATGCTAGCACACTGACCCAACTCTTCTAGGAGGGAGAGTGTCAGCAAAACTAGGAAGAGATTGTAGCCAGCATTTAAAATTGATATATTTATGGGAGAAGCCTGTGTAGTGAATTGTCTTTTGGGGTAGGAATTCTGTAGTGAGTAAGCATGTCTGCTCTTTTTCTAATATCTGTTAAGTTTGGCGTTATTCCATGTCTTTTATCTTCCCTTTGAGAAATCCTCAGTTGAATCAAGAGGAGAAAAGATCATTTTAAAAAATATCTAGACTAGCATTGTATGAATGAAGACTGTAGAAATCTGGAGAAACCTGCTACAAATTGGTCAGTAAAGTATTCCCTTGATAGCAATTTCTCATTTGGAGGATGTAGTAGGGAGGTCATAGCATCTGGAGAGCTTTTTCCTAAGTGACAGTCATCACATTCTGAGATGGCATCCCATTTATTACCTTTCTCCCTTTGAGAATCAGTTTTAATGAGTCATTATTACTAAGGGAATATGTTTTATTTCTCATGTGCAGGAGCAGAAACTAATTTAGAATAAAGAAAGTGAGTTGGCAATAACAGTGATTATTTCCTTCACGCCCTTGCCAAATCTTTCATACTCTATAGGCTGAAAACTGCTACTTCCTCTAGGAAATATTCCCTGATTTCCTTCTGGCCTTTGCTATTTAGAAATAATTTGTTCCTCCTCTGATCTTACTTGAATCTTATTTATGACCCTTGTTATTTTCTACATTGTACTATAATTATGTGTGTACTTTAAAAAAAAAAAAAACTATATTCTATACTAGAAACTCTTCCTAGAGCTGAGTGCATGTCTAACAACTCTTGTATTCTCACAGTACTTAATACAACATCTTGAACATAATATAGAGGCTCAGCAAGTTCTTCCTGATCAAATTATTAATTGTGAAGTTTGCTAGGCAAAAGTTAATGAACTTCAAATGTCATTGTTCTTCTACCCCTTTAAAATGCCTTTTACCACAGAGAAAAATTAGCAAAAATTACAAAGCTGATATCCAGTAACTGAAAGGAAAATGATGTATTGAAGAAGGAGCTAGTGTAAATCTAGAAGTGAGCAGAGATGTAGATAAGCAGTGAACTTTATAAAACCTTGTAGGTAATGCAAAAAGTTTGGCCTTATTCTGTACTTGAAGAAGAACCATTTGAAGAGTTTTAAGAGGGGAGTCATTCAAATTTGTGTTTTAAATAAATTAGTCTGATACAGTGAGGAAGCTAACTATAGAAATTGTAAGACTAGAAGATGAGAACCCAATTAGGTTATTGCAAGAATCTAGGAAAGAATAAATCCTAAGATCTTAGAAGAGAAGCAGTATAGTAGGATAAAAGAGAATGGATTTAAGAAATACAGATAAAATTGGTAGGCTTGGTGCCTTATTTGATGTGTAGTAAGGCAGACAGAAGCATCTTGATGAGGTTTTAGAGATTAGATGAAGTGCCGACACCTACGTTAGAGAAGGAATATAGGGAGGAGAGAGAATAGCAGTAACTTTAGTGGCTGAGATGAGTTTTGAACGTGGTGATATTGGATTGTCTGTAGGAGAGCCAGTTGAAGATGTCCAGCAGTCAGTTGGTTATATAAGCCTCAGGTTAAGGGCAAGGTGAAGTCTGAGAATCATCAGCATAAAGATTCAGGGTGGCTAGAGTATATCCTAGAGAACATGTATTGTTGATTCCTTTTCTTCACTGTTTTCTCTGGTGTTTCTATTAGCCAAGCAAATTTGTCATGATTTGCTTTCTTTAATTGTTTTTATTATAGAAACAGTGTCTTTCAACCTGAATTTAATCATGAGGGGGAAAAAATCAGAGCAATCCAAACTGAGGAACACTCTGAAAAACAATTGGCATTAAGTCTTCAAAAATGTATATCTTGAAATATTAAAAATATAGGTTTTGGAATTGTTCAAGGTTAAAGGAGTCTAAAAGAAACGTGATAACCAAATGCAACCTGATTTGATTGATTGATTCCAGATTATATTTTTAGAGGAAATTATTGGAATAATTACAGAAATTTGAATGTGGACTATATTTTAGATAATAGTATCAGTGTTAAATTTAAGTGTGACAATTTGTTGCTGTATAGGAGAGTATCCTTTTACATAGGGTAAAATGCCATAATGCAACAACTCCAGTGGTTCAGCACACACAAAAAAGTGTATGTGTAAAGGGATAAAGCAAATGTGGTTTGCATTGTAAGTGCTTCTTGTTATGTAAAAATGTATTTTTTTAAAAGTGTCTAGTTTTCTTCTTTCTTTCTTTTTTGAGACAGAGTCTTGCTTTGTGTCCCACACTGCAGTGCAGTGGCGTGACTACAGCTCACTGCATCTTCTACTTCCTGGGCTAGTGGCCACCACACCTGGCTAATTTTTCTGTAGGGAAACTCCCAATTTTTCTGGTCTTGAACTCCTGGGCTCAAGCAGTCCTCCTGCCTCAGCCCCCCAAAGTGCTAGAATTCCAGGTGTGAGCCACCGTGCCCAGCTTAGTTTTCTTAATATATTTTTCCATATGTTAGCATATTAGAGGTTGAATACAATTGTATTTATTACATGTTTGTGCTTTTGTCCATTGATTATGGGAAATGGTTAAGATAAAATAGCATTTGCTGTGTAACAGCTGGTTTGTCATGGGGTTCTTCTCTTTGCAGGCAAACTTACTAAGTATATGGACTAGAATAAATTATTTTTATCATCTATTATTACTAAACCCGGTATTAGAATAGGATTTAATCTCAGTTATTTAATACAACTAGGGTTGATTCTTGCTCACATTACCTATCCAACAGTTTGTCAGGGAGTAGATCTGCTCCATGCAGTAGCCCAAGAAACCACACTGATGGAATTTCTGACAATGTATAACTGTACATCTGGAACATTAGGCCTCCACAGTGACCACCACATGGAAATAAAGCGGTAGAGTGTCTTCTGTTGGCTGTTAAATCTTTCGGCCATGAAATGACAGCCAGGTCATTCAGTTACTCATAGCCTAGTAACCAGAACTAGTTGCCTGACTCTGTTGGTAAGTGTCTGAGAAATGTGGAAAGCACATGGTTGGTTGGTGAACAGTAAATGTCTCTGTCACATATTGTACTTTATCTCAAGAAATATGCATAGTCTTTAAATTTATGGATAATGGCCATTATTGCCATAAATCTACTTATTAAATTCTACTAAAAGAGAATTACAGGCTGAGTACCCTGAATCAAAAAATCTAAAATCCAAAACTTTTTGAGTGCCTACATGATGCCACAATTAGAAAATTCCACGCCTGACCTCATGACAGATTGCAGTCAAAACTTGGTGTAATGCGCAAAGGTATTAGAAATTGCCCCTGGGCTATGTGTATGAGGTGTATGTGAAACATAAATGAATTTTGTGTTTAGACTTGGGTCCCATCCACAAGATATCATCTCATTATATATATGCAGATGTGCCAAAATTTGAAAATCCAAAATTTCAAACACTTCTGGTTCTAAGCATTGACACTCCACCAGAATCACTTTTAGTGATAAACAGTGGCTTTCCTCTTATATATTGACTGTTTATCACATAATCCATTTTTATGTATTACCTTCAAAACTGTATAATAAATGTAAATGGATTTTGAGAGAAGTTTAGTGATTTGCCCAGTTACTCTGTAACTCTTCTTTCATTTGGAGAGCTGATAGAGTTTTGGGATTTTGCTTTGCCATTTAAATTTAATGATAGCTACATTTAATACTATTTTAACCTAAAACTTTTTTAATATTTTTAAAAGAGTTTTTTCTCAGATTTTTATTTTTCTTCTTAAAATTTGTATTATTTACATTAAAAATAGCATTAGATAATGTTTTTCAGAATGAGATCTATCAACCCTGTATATAATCATTCTTTTATTCTTGGGCACTTAATTAGTTAGACATTTATCAGAGGTATAAATTCTAATGTATTTCTAAACAAATTTCCAAAGTGTTTTATATTACAGTTTATCTTAAACACGTTTGAAATGTCTACATATTAAATTTATATAAACTTTAGTAACATTTATGTCTGCAAGATACAGCACTATAATTTCTAATACTAAAAATGTTAATAGAACCACAAACAATAGAAAACATTTTAAATTGTAGTTAATTTTAGGTTGTTTATTTTAAATTTAGTTTAAGTCAGTTAACCAGATTCCTCAATTGACTTGATCCCTGTACCAACCCTTCCTCCACACTTCTTTTTATTGAATTAGGTAAATTGTAAACCAGAAGCTCTTAGTAGATGAAGTTCAGGTCAGTACAGGTCAGTACAGGTTCAGTAGTCTGTCATGCCTCTGTAATTCCTGGTTGGAGTTTTGTTCTCAAAATCTTGCTCTCATGAACAAACACCACGCTATATCGTAACTATCGAATAAAGGGGAGAGAGTTATATTTTAATATTTAAAATGTTTAAAGCTTTACATGTTTGAAGCAGATTTATTAGCTTAGTAGTTTTAACTTTTGTTCAATTATGGTCAAAAGAGTATTTTTAACAAATAACCTTCATGTTGAAGTGATCTCTGGCCTTTGTTTTGACATACAAAGATGTTATAAATTTTATCGCATAGTGATATGTTGTAACACATGCCCAAGTATCTCCAAAACTGACTTCCACTTTTATGGAAGTGGTGCTAACTGAACATACCAGAAAGTCTTAGGCATTTGTATCAAACTGCCTAAGAACCCAGCCGTTAGCTTGTAAGTCAGTGAACTTATATTTATCATTTATTATCATTGATAGAACATGGACTAAAAGAAAATACATTTGAAGTCCATTTCTTTATCTCTAGCGGAAAAATATGAGAAATGACATCACTCAGTTGGAAATGAACTCTCTTTGTAATTTCATTGGGGGTAGTTTTCCTTTCTTTCGCCAAAAAAGCTATTTCTTGAGGAAAAGGAAAGTTAGTAAAAATTTTTTACTCATTATCCTTTGTCCAAATTTGAAGTTTCCTAATAAAAGTAGATAATTGCCTTTTAGTAAGTTTCCTCTTTATTGCAAGTTCATTTAGGTGTTTGAGTTTGTTTTTCTTATTTATACGTTAGGCAGAAGATGACCCCTATTTTCAAGGTTATTTACTAACTTACTGCTTTCATTTAAAAGAAGCTGACAATTTTTTTTTCTGAAACTTTAAAAAAATGCAGTTAAGCACCTGACTAGAATAAAATATCTCTTCAGGTTTTTAAATTGACATGCCAGGTTATTTAATTTCAGTTGTTTCACTAAAACCACAGGAATGCCCTCAATTTTTACAGCATTTTGATTTTTAAGTGAATTTTACCAACCACTTATATTTTAATATAGGATTACCAGATTTTATGCTGCTGAGGACATTTTTGTAAAAATTATTTCCCCAAAATATTTTAATAAAAGAGAGGACATTTTAATATCAAAAGCTAAAGTAGGAAATGTGTGTCTTCAGAATAAAAGACTGCCCTTCCATATATGTCAGTTGACAGTATTATACTGAAAAAGTATGCCTTCCATTATCTGTATTTCTCTCCTACCTTTTTTTTTTTCCTTAAGAGGTAGGGTCTCGTGATATTGCCCAGGTTGACCTTGAACTCCTGAGCTCAAGTGATGCTTCCACTTCATCCTCCCTAGTGGCTGGGACTACAGGCATGTACCACAGCATCCAGTGTTACTTTTTTTCTCTTTGCCATGTGCTTCTGTGAACTTTATTTTAATCCCTACTTGAAAAGCATGATTTTGAACACATCCTGTGAGAAAGGTTACAATGCTTATTGCAATAGAAAAGGAGCTTTCAATTTTATATGCAAAGTTTCTGTGTGCCAGATGCCTGACTGAGAAACAAGATATTTTCATTTTAAAATGAGCAAATAATCCTCACCTTTTTTCTAACATAGCAAATTGATCCATATGCATGATGAAAACCTCTGATATTGAACATAGAGATTCTTATTAATTGCAGTGTTCACAGGATTAGAATTTAAGTACACAAATAGGTATCCGCAGCTATCAATACCAGATGAGTCAGTAAGCTAAATACAGACTTTAATAGAACTATCTTGGATGCCTTTTAAAATAAATTTTAAACTTGTCAGGTATTCTGTTGTATCTTGTGATTTCTAAAATGAGTTGTGACATTTGAAACTCACTGAAGTTTCTCTTGTATGTTTGATGATAATACTATTTTGCCATTTTCAGGGTAGAAATACTTATTTTTTAAGCTATTACAGTAGGCAGCTTTTTTGTAAGGAGATATGAATATCAGAAAAATATAACTACATGTTATACTTCTGATTTCATAGGATTAAAAAAGGAAAAGTCTTCTCAAGTGACACAAATGCAAATGTTTTCAGAGACTAAGAAAGCATAAATTGATGATGGCAGAACTTGCAGTGCGTTTAGATTTGTGTCACTTGAGACACTTGTTACAAGCATCCTATCAATTTGTGCATTTCAACAAATAGCCATTTTAAAGAAAAACATAAAGTAAATAATAGTGCACTGATGATACCCAGATTTGGTGAAATCATGTAAGTAGACCTTGAATGAGTAATGAGCACATTGCTTTAGGACAAATGTGACTCTCAACTTTTGATATTTGTCTAAGTTTAAAGTTGCTCCTTTTTTAGTAGGCTGAACTTGGCAATCTAATGACTGATACTATTTTTGAGATTAAGAAAGCATTAAAATAGAACAAGAAACAGTGTTCCGAAATGAAAATTATAACACTTCCACTTTTTGTTCATACCTATTTCAAAAAATGTACGTGGCATATTATGTTCTTTGCTACTAGTGGTTCTTGAAATGGAATGATTTTATAAATGCCTTTCAACAAAGAAAAATATCGTCTGTTGCTGTGACCACCTACCACTAACTACTGTGCTCCTCCTCTCAGTAGCTTCACTACCTTATATATATGGCATCTTTAACCTGTGCCTGGCTTCTTATGTATCTTTTTCTTTGTTCCTTAATTTTTTCAAAGACTGCCTGGACTTACATTCTCATTCTGTCCTCTGTATTGCCACTATAGGTTGTCACTTTCCTCTACATTCCTATTTTCTGCCTTGGCTGCTGTAATTATCTTTTGCTTTTACTATTTTGATCTTGTCATTCAGGACCTTACTATAAATTACATTTTATCATGGGTTAGGTTTACCTATCTTTGAAAAGCTTTCAGATTACCTTATTCTCTCCTCAATACCAAATAATATACTCCAGTTTTGTTAGCTAATTTTTAAGTGTCTCCCCACTCCTTCATGTCCACTGAGAAAAATTGATCCTATACCACTTTTTTACACGTGGACCTAAAGTGTATTATACATACTTGAAAAGGAAAATCTTATCTCCTGAAAAAAAAAATACCATTGCTGATATTTCCATGAGTACATATTGATTCTGATTTGACTACTATTTTGAAATGGAGTAGTAGATGTAAAAATCTAGGATAAAATCTTAAAACCAGTAAAATTATCATTAGAACTAGTATCATATATATATAGAACTATTAGTCTGGTGACATTCTGTTATGCTACTCAGACTAAAGCAAAATAAAAAGTACTGTCTTCGCTTGGAACTGTTGTCTTATAATACTGTGCCTGTCTTCACTATTTCATGAAAATATTAATTGTTCTTCTTGGCATACTTTTTCCTTATATTCTTGTCAGGTCAAAATCAAAAGTGATGAGTTAGGACTTGGAAATTTTCAAAATAAGTTCATATTGTCACTACGTTCCCAATTTTGAAGCTTACAAAAAAAAAACCAGGCAGGATTTTAGTTTGCTTTCAGTTAGGGAAAGGAGAATTCATTTGCCACAGGAGTAAAATCCTACATTTTATGAAGCTATTTTAATGAAAATGCCAGTATTCCAAAATGAATGGAACCCATGCAGAATTGATGCTTTAAAAGTTTGTTTAATTATATTGAGTTTTGATAAATCATAATTCAAGAATAAAATGGAGGGACAAGAAATTATTAACTTTTTATTGTTGATGTACGTTTTCCTCAATGCGTGTTTTTGGTTTTTGCGGTTTTTGTCTTTGGTTTTTGAGACAAAGCCTTGCTCTGTCACCCTGTTGCCCAGACTGGAGTGTAATGGTACGATATCAGCTCACTGCAACAACCTCCGGCTCCTGGGTTCAAGTGGTTCTCCTGCCTCAGCCTCCTGAGTAGCTGGGATTACAGGCGCCTGCAGCCATGCCTGGCTAATTTTTGTATTTTTAGTAGAGGCAGGCTTTCACCATGCTGGCCAGGCTGGTCTTGAACTCCTGACCTCAGGTGATCTGCCCACTTCAGCCTCCCAAATTGCTGGGATTATAGGCATGAGCTATGTTACCTGGCCCCCTCAATGTGTTTCTTAAAAATGTATTACCAGTTTCTATCACTGCCCATTTTCCACCCCCTTATTTTTTGTATAATGACCTTGAATTTTAACCCATTTCTTAAAATTTGGATTGTTATCATAATTTGTATACTCTTACCCTAAACCTGTTGGTTTGATTTTTCAATAAGAAGAATCATGCTATTCATAGTATAGGTAAAATCTCATCTGAGTTTACCCACTTGAGTAAGATATTCACAGAAAAAGTATTTTGAGTACCTAAGAGCCATGTAAAAAGCAAAAAGAGGGGGGTGGTGGCAGGGGGGAAGGTCCGTTTTCTTTTGACCATTATCGAATATTATACTTTTAACTTAGTATGAAATGTGGGAAATGTCAAGCATACTGGACACTAATTTCTCTGGAATCACTCTGGCTATCTAATGGTGATATTTGGTATTGCTGCACAAAGCACAGGTTTTGTTCTAGAAAATCCTGGATTTGGCTTTTCCTACTTTTTCATTTTATGAAGCCGGGTTGTAATGAACTCTGAGGCTCTTGTACTTATATTACTTATAAATCAATTAATTTGATAGGGTTGTTACACTTAGACTTGATGATTTTATGTACCATGGCAATTTTGTTGAGAAGGTAAATGCCAAAAAGCAAACCCTTGGGAAATTGGTTTACCTTTCCTTACCTTTGATAAAGGGAATGTTAAAGTGTGACTGATTTGAACTACAGATTTCTTTTCTACCACCTTTAAGTACTTTTAGGTCCTTTCCAGTAATATCTCTGTAAACAAAGTTAAAGAAAAATGCATTTTAAAGAAAAGGTTTTTTGTAACTAAACCAATTAAAGCTGACTTCTTGGCCTGACGCAGTGGCTCATACCTGTAATCCCAGCACTTTGGGAGGCTAGGTGGATCATGAGGTCAAGACATCGACACCATCCTAGCCAACATGGTGAAACCCTATCCCTACTAAAAATACAAAAGTTAGCTGGGCATGGTGGCACACACCTTGTAGTCTCAGCTACTTGGGCGGCTGAGGCTGAAGAATCGCTTGAACCCCTGAGGCGGAGGTTGCAGTGAGCCAAGATCGTGCCACTGCACTCCAGCCTGGGCGACAGAGCAAGATTTGGTCTCAAAACAAAAAACAAAGTTGGCTTCTCTGGGCTAGTGATGTTATTCTCTGAGATACTTTTTTTTTCCTTTCATGAATAAGTTAAGGACATTATCTTGATATCTCTTTATCTGATAACTAGAGTAATTTGTGAATGTTGTTGGTAGTTATTATTTAAAGTACTTATTCAGTTCCTTTATAGAAATTGACTGGTTTCTTACTTTCATATTCATTCTTCTTTCTATGGCCTGAAACATTATGTGGTATTTGGTTATTTACTTTACAATTTAGTTACTCTGATGAATACTCTTACTTTAAAAATTTTATATTCAGGAGAAGCTTTTTCTGCAGGCACAGTAGTCTTGGTTGGCATGTTTTGGCTTTCTGTATAATGTTTGTATTAGATACCAACTGATTGGCTTGAATGAGAATCTAAAGAGATAATAAGTGTTAAGGCCCAATTAACACCCTGAGGCTGTGAAGATGCTCTCTACTATTTGTAGAAAGTTCATATATGATAGGATGTAAAAATTGCAAGTTGAGTCCTGGCAATTTCTAGTTTTATAAATGGGTAGAGCAAGATCCAGTTATGAGTGAACGAATTTTTAGTTTAAAGTGGTTAAGGATTATGTTTGCAAGTTCCAAGTTAGTTATCTGTATTCTTCTAATTGTCCTATAGATGGCATTGTTATACTTTGTCCACTCATGTTTTTGGTTTCCATTAAAATCTATTATTATTATCTGTAGGATTTTTTTATTTAACATGATTGCTTTAGTGATTAATCAGACTAGATCAGATAACATAGAGCTCTGTGAATATAGCTCTTAACTTTGGATAACGGCTATTTTCCTCTTGGACTAATATCCAAATTTTTAATCTTTGAGTATTATAACTGCAGTAAGCATGATATAGTATTGAAATAAATTTAAATAAAACTGTTTAATTATGGATTATCAATAAAAAATTTGGTGCATTAAATGTTTTTTTGAGAAAATTTTATATTCAAATAGTTTTGTAGCTTGTCAGCATTACAGAATTTTTTATTTTTTTATTGTAGCAATAAGGCAATAAGCATAGTGGTGAAGAACATAGGTTTAGAGTAAGATTTGAATTCATATTCTGATTCTGGTCTTTATTATCTGTGTGAACTTAGGCAAATTACTGTAACCTCTTTGAAAAGGCTTCCGTTTCTATAATAGTTTGCCAGCTGGTTTGGTCAGGGACACTGTATTGTCTTGTGTGTAGTGTATTCACAATGTCTGGCACCTAGTAAGTGCTCAATAAATTTTTAATGAAATGAATGATAACTGCTTTGCATGATTGCCATGAAAATTAAATGATGATATGAATGTAAAGCAGCTAGTAATATGCATAGCTGGCACTAACTGCTCTTATTGTCAACAGTGACAGAAAATCTCCAGTCTAACTCATACAAGAAATAGATTTTTCTTCAGACTCTCATCTCATATTCCCTTTTAAGATTTTCTTGGCTATCCCTACCCCATGTTTCCATTTTGCTTTTATTTTCTATAATATTTCCTTGGGACCTCTATTAAAGGCCTTTTTCTTTGACTGCTTACATTCATTATACTAGTATCTTTGTCAGTAAAATTTTGTATATCTTTTGTCCTTACTGTCATTGGGTTGAGAAATAGTAGTTGTATTTTTAAAGGAAAATATTTTACAATACTACTAAGCAGTTATTTTGTCCACTTATGCAGGTATTTCATAAGTATGAAGTGGAGAAGTCAGTATCTGACAATAATCTACTGAAGATTAATGTTTATTAAAAGTAATCTAGCAGAATGACTGGCATAGAAAAGATACTCATTGAGTGATGCTACCTATTAATGCTATTGATGGTAATGTTTTAAAACACACTTTTTTCTAGTATATCATATCTAAAACTTAATATTTATTGTCTTTACACTTATTTTACATAAATTATGTCATTAAGTTTTAAAATAACTTTGTAGGGTAGGCACTATTACCTCACTTTATATTTGAGGAAACCTTCAAAGATACTGAGTAAATAACGTAAAGTCATTCAACTAGTAAGTGGCAGAATTATAATTAAAAACCTGTTTTTGCCACTATTGCATATTGTTTGAAGGCTGTTTCTTCTTGAGGCTAAGAGAACATATATCCATCCTACATAACTTATGGTTCCCATTGTCTGTTCATTTTCCCGTATCCTCACATTTCCTGCTTTCCATTTTTGTTTCTGTCCAACTAGACCAAGAACATAGTATTCCATACCCTGTCTCCTAAACTTATAAGTCATAGATTTGTTTTCATCGCCTGCTATGCTCATTTAGCTAGGTATCATTTATGAATATTTTCTCCTCATTTCATACCCATTCTCAAGCCTAATTCATTGATGACTCAGTCACGTTAGTAGTTTCCCCACTGTCATGACAATACCTTCCTGAATATGAGAATAAACATATTTCCCAACTTATTTCCTTTGGTACACTCTGTGAATCCTTTACCACTTTTGAACACTATAAATATACCTTTGAAAACTTCTTTGTTGACAATTTGATTCTATTTTTTTTTTTTTTTTTTGAGACAAGGTTTCACCATATTGGTCAGGCTGGTCTTGAACTCCGAACCTCAGGTGATCCGCCCACCTCAATCCTCCCAAAGTGCTGGGATTACAGGTGTGAGCCACTGCGCCCAGCCGACAATTTGATTCTAAAAAAATGTTACTGACTGTTCCAGTTATCTGTTGCTGTGTAATAGACTACTCCCAGAACTTAGTATGGTTTTAAAATAACAGCCAATTTCCTATATCTCACTATTTTGTGGGTCAGGAATTTAGGTAGGGCTTGGCTTTGTTCATGTGGTAGTGATGGAGGTTATTTGAAAGTATTCAACTGGTAGATGGGCTGGCCAGAATAGTTCCAGATGGCTTCACCTGTACAAGTGCCACCTGGGTAGAGATAGCCAGAAGGCTGGGCTCAACTGAGACATCACATGTAGCATCTGCATACAGAATCATTAAGCATGGCTTTTAATGGTCATGTAACATTTAACATAGTAGATCAGGGTTCCCAAAAAGTATTGTCAATATGCTTGGTTGAAAGCTGTAAGGTTTCTTATTACTTAGCCTTGGGAATCTCAAAAGGTAATTTCTGCTGCATTTTACTCACCATGCATGTCACAAAGATCAGCCCAGATTCGAAAGGAGAGAAATTAGCCATTACCTCAATATGAGGACTAGCAAATAATTTGTGGTTTTTATTTTTTGCTTTTGTGGGTACATAGTAGGTATATATATTTAAGGGGTACATGGGATATTTTGGTATAGGCATACAATGAGTACTAATCATGTGGTTGTTTGTAATCTGCCACATTGAATGAGACCAATTATTTTAGATCGTTTAAATTCATGTGAAAAAAAATGGTAATAGGACAAATGGTTTCATGTATTTTTTACCAGGAACAAATTTAAACAATTAGAATCAGAGCAATTATAACTGGAGTCGATTTTTCCTGAAGCTGAACTAAAATGTTTATTGGTTTGATTTGAAAGGAGAGGTTGGTTTGTTGACATTAGAACTATAAACACTTTTCCCATAAATTTGTATATTCTCCCGCTAATATTTGCTTTATGATTAACAGTATAATACGCATCTGCTTTTGTATCGCATCTTGAGTTCAAGAGTTCTAAGTGTTTTATGTTGAAAATGGGTTTATAATGTCCGGAAAAATCCACACTGAGACAATGGATCATTCAGCAAGGTTAGTTTACTTCCTTCAGGAAGGTTGCAGCTCGCAGGCAGTCTTGCCACAAGGGCACACCTGAACAAAGGAGACAGGGACATAAAACTTTCGTAACCTGACACAGTCGATCTACTGCTGTGTCCAGTTTCCATTGGTCAGAACAGGACCTCACATTCTATGCTTGACCCGATTGACTAAAAATTACTTGGAAATTTCCTGAATAGATAAGGGGGAAAGAAGACAAGGAAGAAGAGGAAGATAGTCAGGAGAAGGTTAGGAGGGTTTCCAAATAAGGAATGGCATGCACCAGGGTTTGGAGGGGCCCAGTTCTGTTCAGACATACTGGAGTGGGTCAAGGAAGCTGATTTAAGGTGTAGCTGATTTAGAGAATATATATACATGGGTACGGTTATGCTAATAGCAGATAATGGTCGTAGAGCAAGAGATTATAACTCCTTATAATGTAATCTAAGATATAAACTTTGAAGAACTTTCCCATTTCTCACATATTAGATCTGAGAAAAGAAAGAATCCTCCGCTCCATTTCAGCTAATGTTATATTCTCACCAATTTATATAACACATATTTTAAGTATTATTTTCTCAAATAAGATACTGGCTTATATTTTATTGAGAGGAGAAAAGAATATCAAGGAAGATTTTTGGTTTAAAGTGTTATTATTCATATTCAAAACTTGTAGATCATTATAAGGATTTTGCCTTTGGTCTGAATGCAAAAGAAAATCACTGAAGCATTTCAAAAAGAGTGATGTGATCCAACCTGTATTTTAATAGAGGTTGCTCTGGTTGCTATGTTAAGCTGCCAAGGAGTGACAGAGGTTAAAAAGATCATTTAAGAGGCTGGGAAGGGAGCATGGTGGCTGGGAAATGGTCGAATTTTTGATATATTTTGAAGGTATAGGCTCACGATCCAAAAGTGGGGTAAAAAAGATAGGAGTCAAGGATAATGACAAGATTTTTGGCCAAAGCAACTGGATGAATGAATTGTCTTTAATCAAAACTAGGAGTATTGTAGAAGAAGCATCAAGTGCAGTATAAGGAATTTATGTTCAAAGTAAGTTTGAGATGGTTATTAGATATCCAAATGGAGATATCAAGTAGGCAGTTGGGTATACCAATTTGGAGTTCAGGAAAGAGGTCCAGGCTGGAGTCATTAGCATATATAGTGTTTAATATCCTTGCGACATGGAAATCACCAAGGGAGAGAATAAAGAATAAAGTGGTAAAGGAGATGAAATTTAAAGATGTAGTGCAAGAGTTTTGAAAGAAAAGTAAAAGGAAAAGAGATTTGAGAAAAATAAAGTTTGTATTTTTGGGGTTTGATGTGTGTGTGTGTGTGTGTGTGTGTGTGTGTGTGTGTATGCGTGCGTGTGTGTGTGTGTGTTTGTTTGTTTGTTTTTGGTTTTTTAAAGACAAGAGTCTTACTCTGTTGCCTGGTCTGGAGTGCAGTGGCAAGATTATAGCTCACCGCAGCCTCAGTTTCTTGGGTTGAAGTGTCCTTGCCTGAGTCTGTCTAGTTGTTGGGACCTCAAGCACGTGCCACACCTGGCTAATTTTTTAAATTTTTAGTAGAAACGAGATCTAGCTATGTTTCCCAGGCTGGTCTCAGACTCCTAAGCCTAAGTGTTTCTCCTGCTTTGGCCTCCCAGAGTGTTGGGATTAAAAGCATGAGCCACTGTGGCCGGCCAAGAAATGGCTTACTTTTTAAAAAAAAAGAGAGAAAAGGAATGGCAGTATTGATGCTAGACAAGGTAGAATTTAAGTTAAAAATACGAAAGTAAAAAAAGACAAAGGGGAAAAAAAGGATTACTAAAAGGTAAAGTTTATTTTAAAAAAATACAACAGGTAAAATTGTTTATAAACCAAACAAGTAGTTTAATATAAAAAGAAAGAAATATTTGAAATCTGAGTTTAGCTTGACAAAATACAGTTATATAGTGGGAGATTTAATATAGCATTTTCAATATGAAAATATCTAGTAACACAATAGGGAGATAGAAGTATTGAATAGAGTAGTTAAACTGAATAAAGAGAGATGTACACATACATAATAAGTTCAAATTAAAAATATGCTTCTTTTTTCTTAGGGTAAAAAAAATCTCCCCTTTGGTCTCAGAGAAAGAGTTCAGAATTCTTCTTTTAAATCATTCCTTTTTCTTTGATAGTAAGAATAAACTTTCATTCCTTCCTTTAAATACTTACTAATGTCTATCATATGCCATGCTTGATTCGACCGTAGTAGTGAACAAGATATACTCATTTTCCTGCCCTTTTAGAACTTTAAATCCCGGGAGGGAATTAGTTATTAAACATCTGATTACAGAAATGCTTAATTCATTATATTTATGACTAGTGCTGTTGAGAAGAGCATTTGAGAGTGTGTTTAACTCAATCTAGTTTAAGAGAAGGATCATAGGATACTGTCTTGAGACAACGACCAGGGTAGGAATTAGCTAGTTCAGGGGGTTTGGGGAAGAGCTGTTTGCACATCAAGAAGTAAGCTTGATGTGCAAGAAAGATCGTAGGATACTTTCTTAGCTAGTTCAGGGGTTTGTGGGAGGAGTCATTTGCACATCAAGAAGTAGCTTTTCAGGTTAAAGACATATAAAGGGAGTGAAGCAGAAAGAAGACTCTGGGACTAAAAGAAAGCCAATATAGTTGCATCATATTGAGAGATAGAAGGATTTGCATAGAAATGAGCCCATGGTAGGAAGCAAGGAGTAAATAAACAAAATCAAAGCAGTATTTCTATTCCTTGAACCAAGTGAAATAATATGTCCTTAGCAGCTAAAAATGTTGGCATTCTTTTCAGAGGTCACACACTGATGCCCTACTGGCCAAATCCATCCTTAGATTTGTTTTCCTTGACCTATGCAGTGTTTAAAAACAAACAAAAAAAGTGAGTGGTTTAAAATCAAGAAACCACATTAAATTTAAAAAAAGAAGCAGAGGGGGCCAAGTGCGGTGGCTCATGCCTATAATCCCGGCACTTTGGGAGACCGAGCAGGTGGATTACCTGAGGCCAGGAGTTTGAGACCAGCCTGCCCAACGTGACGAAACCTTATCTCTACTAAAAATACAAAAATTAGCCAGGCATGGTGGCACACACCTGTAATCCCAGCTACTTGGGAGGCTGAGGCAGGAGAATCACTTGAATCCGGGAGTTGGAGGTTGCAGTGAGCTGAGATTGCACCGCTACACTCCAGCCTGGGCAACAGAGCAAGACTCTGCCTCAAAAAAAAAGAGGAAAGAGCTGATTTCTAGCTTCTCTTGAACACTTAAAAATCTGGGCACATGACCTGCATTCCCAGGTACCCATAATCAAATGAAGTTGCTGCTTTGGGCAATCTCCAGATTGCTACTTCTTTTTCTTGTTTTGTATCTGTATTAGTTTGTTCTCACATTGCTGTGAAGAACTACCTGAGACTAGGTAAATTATTAAGAGAAGAGGTTTTATTGACTCAAAATTTTGCAGGCTGTACAGTAGGCATGGCTAGGAAGGCCTCAGGAAACATACAGTCATGGCGGAATGCAAAGGGGAAGCAGGCACATGTTCATATGGCTGGCAGGAGAAAGAGAGCAAAGTGGGAGTTACTACCAACTTTTAAACCAGATCTCATGAGAACTCACTATCATGAGAACAGCAAGGGGTAAGCCCACCCCCATGATCCAATCAGCTCCCACTAGGCCCCTCCTTCAACACTGATGATCACACCTCAACATGAGATTTGGGTGGGGACACAGCCAAACCATATCAATATCTATTCTTTCTTTCACTCATTTAGAGTGACTTTGTGGTCGCTGGGTATTTGAGTAGCAACCTCTACTTTAATATTAGTACATTCATATATACCAAAGGCATTATGAACTCTCAACACAGATTAACTTAAGGAAAAGAGCTTTTCTTGATCAGTTAATTTCTATTTTGTTAGAAATTAGAAAAAGCTTCTCAAAAGTCAGTTTAACTGCATAATGTTTGTGTGTGGTTAAGTGTTTAGCAAGCCAACAGTTGAGTTCAGCATGACGTTACTCATTGTGTTAACCTATTTTCACACTGCTTTGAAGAACTACCTGAGACTGGGTAATTTATGAAGAAAACAGATTTAATTGACCCACACTTCCACATGGCTGGGAGGCCTCAAGAAACTTAAAATCATGACAGAATGTGAAGGGGAAGCAAGGCATGTCTCACATGGTGGCAGAAGAGAGCGAGAGAGAGAGAGCGAGCGAGCAAGGAGGGAATGATCAAACACTCTTAAAGCATCAGATCTCATGAACACTCACTCACTATCACAAGAACAGCAAGGCGGAAACCACCCCATGATCCAGTCACCTCTCACCAGGTCCCTCCCTCAACACATGGGGATTACAATTTAAGATGAGATGTGGGTGGGCACACAGAGCGAAACCATATCATTCATCTTGTAAAACTTCCTGGCATCATGGTAAACACTGAGAATATAAAAATAAGTGATAACGTCTTTGTCATCCAAGCAGTTCATAAGCTAAATATGAAACCCATCATTTTATAAATAATTGCAATGTTATTCAAATGCAGAAATAGAAATGTACATTAGATATAGAGATAACATGAGATAGCCTAAACAAATCAGGATTTTAGAAGAACAACTCCAGCAGTGCTTTTTTTTTTCTTTTGCAATGGCACCTACCTCAGTCACCCAAGCTGAAGTACAGTGGCATGATCTTGGCTCGCTGCAACCTCTTCCTCCTGGGTTCCAAGTGATTCTCAGCCTCCTGAGTAGCTGGGATTAGAGGCATGTGCCACCATGTCCAGCTAATTTTTTGTATTTTTTAGTAGAGGTGGGGTTTCACCATATTGCCAGGCTGGTCTCAAACTCCTAACCTCAGGTCATCTGCCCGCTGCAGCCTCCCAAAGTGCTGGAATTACAGGTGTGAGACACTGCACCCAGCCCCAGCAGTTGTTTTAAAGGTAGAGTAGATAGAACAGGAGACCACTTTTATGATTGATGTTGCCTATGAAAATCTGTGTAGAGATGTCTAAGTAATTGCATATACAGTAATAACCCAAATAAAAAATACCTGAAATAGATTAATACTATATTATAAACAACACTGTTTCCTATTTATTCTACAAGTAGAATAACATTGTTGGAGTCAGATAGTTAGGCCACTAACAGAGAGGCAGTTTGAAAATCATTGGTTTGGGCTTTAAGAATTTTCTCAGTGATTCCTTCCATTCCCTTTTGCTATTCTATTAGATGTGGTTATCTTGAGTTTTCTGTATCTGCTATTTATGGTATTGAGTGAAGTTAGCACCAATTATTACAATGATTACTAATTTCGTTGCAGTTTCCAATCCTTCTTTGGATATCTCTCTTGACCAACTCCAGTTCTTTCTAACTTTGCTTTTGTTTTGTTCTGTGCTTTAAAAATCCTATAGGAATTCATTCAGGAAGGTGAACTTTTTGAAATTTCTTAAGCGATAGAAATAAGTTTTCTTCTGTTTATCCTGAGTTTATCAAGTTATTTTTAAAAATAGGCTTCTATAACTTTGTAATGTACAGTTTTGTGAAAAATAATTTAGCACATCTAATTTCAGTGGGGGCAATACTGCTCCCAGGAGGTGAGAATTAGTTGAGGGGGAGTAAAATTATAGATAAACAATTAAGAAACACTGGTTAGAGAGCCTTGTTAGTGCAGTAGGTGTTTTGTAGGTTTTATAGTCTGAAGAAACACTGTTTTGGGATAATGTGGCTATGTGTTGATTTATAAGAGAACAAGTTTGATTAGGTAGGAGAAAGATTGTAACATCTGGAAGGAATTGAACAGTAAAAGCCAAATTTGAGAAAGAAGCAGGGTTTTACTTTAAATGGAATTAACTTCATATTGGTAAAAGGTAATCCAAAGCCAGATCTATTTAAGCATTTTAAGCTAGATAGAAATATTTTACAGCATATTTCTAATGAAGCATAAGTTTGTTGAAACCTAGCGAAATATATGCTGCAACTTATACTGATTTTATATAAACTGATCAACAACTGTCTCAAGGATTTTTATTTAACTCAGAACAAATTTCACTTCTTTGTGAGGTTAAGAGATTACTTGCTGTTTACATTAAAAAGCCAATTTTAGGCTGGCCGCGATGGCTTATCCTTAGAATCCCAGCACTTCGGGAGGCCAAGGAGGGCCAATTGCCTGAGCTTAGGAGTTCAAGACCAGCCTGGGCAACATGGTGAAACCCCACTCTACAAAAAATTAGCCAGGTGTGATGGCGTGCACCTTTGATCCCAGCTACTTGGGAAGCTGAGATGGGAGGATTGCTTGAGCCTAGGAGGCAGAGGTTGCAGTGAGCTGAGATCGAACTACTGCCCTCCAACCTGGGCAACAGAGCCAGACCCTGTCTCAAATTTTTTTTTAAAGCAAGCCGATTTTATTATGATAGAAATATCTCCTTTTCCCCCTGAGTTTTTCTTTCTAAACACTGTAAGCCTTTTGACAGAAAACTTTCAGGATATCAGACTTTTAATTCTTTGTGTAATTCTTCATATAAAAAAATCTCTAATTTTAAGAATGTCCAGCATTATTGATGGAGCTGTTTGAGACTTAAAGTAGATGTATTTAAAATTTCCATAGCCTATAAATAGAAGAAAATAAGAATAACAAAACTTAAGTTTAACATAAAATTAATGGAATTAGGAATGTAGAAATTAAAACTTTTAAGTGAGGGTTAAGACTCAAGAATAAAGTAATATTGCAAAGAAGGAATAATATTCAATTCTGGAAAAACTGTAGTATTTAGAATAATGATTTCTAGAGTTGTAGGATGGGAATGATGTAGTAGAATGGGACTGGGCAGTGTGCAAGATAATTTAGCTCATTGTAGAAAAGAAATTAGAGTTTGAGATGTACTTATTTTTATATCATCCTTTAAAAATGTCTATTTTGCGACCTTTACAGTAAACATAATATATTATTGGAAGTCTAAACACAAACAGTGTTTACTAAAAGGAATTGTTTTGGAGACCACTGCTTAAACTGCCTGAAAGAACAATGAAAAAAAGAATGAGCATGGAAGGCAGATACATTTAACTTTTAAAATTCTGGCTTAATTGTTAACAAGCTTTCTAACCTTGGCAAGTTAACTCTTTTGAACCTCAGTTTCTCCAGTTATTAGTATAAGGTAATTCTTGATATTAAATTAAATAATAAATATATAAAAGGCTCTATAAAGTTCCCTCCCTTTTTGTAAAATAAAAAGGAACCAAGAAGTTGGGGTTACAAGAGATATGTTGATGGGATGAAAATCAGCTGTTACCTGTTGCCTGGGTATTTTCCCTGTGATTATTTATTGTATTTATTTATATATATATTTGTGGAGGCAGAGTCTCTCTCTGTCACCCAGGCTGGAGTACAGTGGCATGCTCTCGGCTCACTGCAAAATGCCTTCTGGCTTTGGACAATTCTTGTGCCTCAGCCTCCCGAGTAGCTGAGATTACAGGTGTGTGCCACCATACCTGGCTAATTTTTTTTGTATTTTTAGTAGAGACAGGTTTCACCATGTTGGCCAGGATAGTCTCAAAATCCTGGCCTCAAGTTATCTGCCATCCTCGGCCTCCCAAAATGCTGGGATTACAGCCATGAACCACCACATCTGGCCCTTGTGATTATTTTTGTAATTTTCTACCACCTTTTTCTTTGAATAAAGCCACATTCAATGCACAAAAAGAGCAGTAAAGTCAGGAGACTGGGACGCTTTGCAACTAACTTTGAAGGTGTGATCTTGAACACGTAATTTCATCTTTTTCTTATCTGTAAGACGAAGGAATTGGACTAGATTATTTGTAAGGTGCCTTCCTACTTTAATATATCAGTGAATCTTTTCAAAACAAGGTAATTATATTGAATGTAACTGTCATCCTAAGGCAAGTGGAATAGTCGTTAACTACATGCAGGTGACAGTTTGTGAGCTTGCCTAAAACATGATTACTTTGCCTATTCTTCTCAAGAAATTTTAGTCAAGTGCAAGTTAGAGCTAATTAATACAATCAAATCGCAGTGTTTGTTTTTGCACTCGTAGAAATTGTTAATACTGTATATGATCAGCATATACAATAAATTTTTTTACTAAATAAAATTCTCGAGGAAAAAAATATTGACCTAAGGAAAAACGTTTAGAGCTAGATAAAGGAGATTAATATCTTCAGATGCAATTTTACTTTACAGCTTTATTGAAGTATGATCCACTTAATATAAAGTTCACCTGTTTTAAGTATACAATTTAATGGTTTCCAGATTTAGAACCTTTTCATCAGTCCCCAGATTTTCTTTAACCCTATTTATAGTGAGTTCCCAACTCCCACAACCATTCTCCAGCCCTGGTAACTACTGATCTGCTTTTTGTTTCTGTAAATTTTTCTGGACATTTCATCTAAAAAGAATTATACTATATGTAGTCTTTTGCATCTGGCTTCTTTCACTTTGCATGTTTTGAGGTTCATTTATGACATTGCACATATCAGTATTTTGTTCCTTTTTATTGCTGAATTACGGTAGTTCAGTTGTACCATTGAACTACCAAATGGTAGTTCATTTGATATACCATATTTTTTTAACCCGTACACTAGTTGGAAGATACTTATATCATTTCCAGTTTTTTACTTTTATGAATAATACTTTGAGCATTCATGGAGAAATCTTTATATGGACATATGTTTTTATTTATCTTAGATACATTCCGAAGAATGGAATTGCTGGGTCATAGGATAAATTAATTTTTTAAGAAACGACCAAACCGTATTCCAATGTGGCTGCATCGTTTTACATTCCTACCAGTGGTGTATATGGGTTCAAGTTCCTCTACGTCTTCACCAACACTTAATATTGTCTCTCTTTTTTATAATATTATGACAGTTTAATGGATGTGTCATGGTATCTCATTGTGGTTTCAATGAGAATGTACCTAATGACTAATGATATGGAGCACTTTTTTCTTGTACGTTTATGAGCCATTCATATGTGTTCTTTGGTGAAGTGTCTAAGCAAGTTCTTTGCCCATTTTAAAAATTGCATTATCTTCTTATTCACCAGCGAGAGTTTATTTAAATTCTGAATATAATGCCTTCATCAGATTTGTAATTTGGTAATATTTTCTCCCAGTCTGTGGCTTGTCTTTTCAGTTTCTTGTTGATATCATTTGAAGTATAAAAGTTTTTAACTTGAATGAAATCCAGTTTATTAGTTTTATTTTTTATGGCTCATGTTTTTGTTATCTAAGAACTCTGCCTGACCCAAGATCACAAATGTTTTCTCCTATATTTTCCTTCAGATGGTTTATAATTTAAGCCCATATATTTAGATATTTGATCCATTTGAATTAATTTTTGTGTATGGTATAAGATAATGGTCTGTTTATTTTATTTATTTTTGCATGTAGTTGTCCAGTTATCTAAAAATCATTTGTTGACAAGACTTCTCTTATTCCATTGAATTTTCTGGGCATCTTTGTGAAAAATCAAATATAAATATAAAGATTTATTTCTGGACTCTAAATTCTCTTCATTGATCAGTCTGTATTCTTGTTCTTATATTAATATCACACAGTCTTGATTGTAGCTTCATAGTAAGTTTTGAAATTGGGTTAGTATAAGTTCTCCAACTTTTTTCTTCCCCAAATTATTTTGGCTTTTCCAGGTCCTTTGTATTTTCCTATAAAGTTAGGATCAGCCTATTTCTACAGGGGAAAAAAAAAAACTGCTGGGATTTTGAAAAAGGTTATGTTGACTCTGTAGATCAATTTGAAGAGAATTAACATATTAACAATTTTGAGTTTTTTAATTTATGAGCATGGAATGTTTTTTTTTTTTTTTTTTTTTTTTTTTTTTTTTTTTTTTTGAGACGGAGTTTCGCTCTTGTTACCCAGGCTGGAGTGCAATGGCGCGATCTCGGCTCACCGCAACCTCCGCCTCCTGGGTTCAGGCAATTCTCCTGCCTCAGCCTCCTGAGTAGCTGGGATTACAGGCACGTGCCACCATGTCCAGCTAATTTTTTGTATTTTTAGTAGAGACGGGGTTTCACCATGTTGACCAGGATGGTCTCGATCTCTTGACCTTGTGATCCACCCGCCTCGGCCTCCCAAAGTGCTGGGATTACAGGCTTGAGCCACCTCGCCCGGCTGAGCATGGAATGTTTTAGATCTTTTGGGCTCAGCAATGTCTTATAACAATGTGCAAATACAAATCTTGTCTTCTTTTTAAAAATTTATTCCCAAATATTCTTCATGCTCCTAGTTTGAATGGAATTGTTTTCTTAATTTCATTTTTGCATTTTTACAAGAATGTAGAAATACAACTGATTTTTGTACAGTATATTGATTCTATATCTTGTTATCTGAGCTTTTTTTGGTTCTAGTTGTTCACTACTGGTTTCTTAGGGTTTTCTCCATACTAGATCGTGTCATCTGATAATGCAGTTTTATTTCTTCCTGTCTAATCTGAATGCATTTAATATCTTTTAAAGTTTTTTTTTTTTTTTAAGATGTATTACTTTTTGGTGTTTTACTGTACTAACTAAAATCTACAGGATAATATTCAGTAGAAGGAAGAAAAACAGACATCTTTGTTTTTCTCCTGATATTTGAAGCGGAGTTAGCTGTCAACTTTTCATAGATGCTCCTTATTAGGTTGAAGAAGAGCCTTTTATTTCTAATTTTAAAATTTTAAAAAGTTTCTAATTTCTAATTTTAAAAAGTTTTAAAAAATAGTGAATGGTTGTTTGTCAAATCGTCTTTTCCGTGTCTTTTGAAATGATCATGTAGCTTTAGTTCTTATCTCTATTAATAAGATGTTTTACATTAATTTGTTTTTAGATGGTTAACCACCCTTGCATTCGCAGGGTAAATCCCATTTGGTCATAATGTATAGTTGTTTTTATGTGTTGCTGAATTTGGTTTGTTAATTTTTTAAATAATTTTTGTATGTGTGTTCGTGAGGGATGTTGGTCTGTAGTTTTCTTGCATTGTCTCTATCTGGCTTTGGTGCTACCAGACTCAGTCAGGAAGTATTCTCTAGTTTATAAAACAGTTGATAAAAATTTGCTGCTGTTTCCTATATATTTCATAGAATTCATTGGTGAGACCATCTGTGCCTAGGCTTTTCTTAGTGTGAAGATTTTAATAAGTAGTTCAGTTTTCTTATTTGTTAGGATTCAGAATTTCTATATCTTGTTGAGTCTGTTCTGGGTAATTTGTCTTTTGAAGAATTTCTTCTTTTTAATATAATTTGTGTAATTTGTTGGCTTAAAATTAATAATATTCCCTTTTAATTTCTTTTTTTAATTTAATTTTTTCGAAAAGGAGTCTCACTCTGTCACCCAGGCTGGAGTGCAGTGATGTGATCTCAGCTCACTGCAGCCTCTGCCTCCCCATGCTCAGGCGATCTTCCCACCTAGGCCTCCTGAGTAACTGAGACCACAAATGTGTGCCGCCATGCTGAGCTAATTTTTGTATTTTCTGTAGAGAAGGCGTTTCTCCTTGTTGCCCAGGTTGGTCTTGAACTCCTGGACTCAAAGATCCGTCTGCATTGGCCTGGAAAGTGCTGGGATTATAGGTGTGAGCCACCACACCTGGCCTTCCCTTTTAATTTCTAAAGGATTGGTAGTGATTTCCCTTCCCAAATGATTTTGGTAATTTGTGTCTGCTCTTTTTCTCTTACTTTTCTGGTCATTCTATTTAAGGGATTGTCAATTTTATTGATTATCTTTTAAGAACTAATTTTTGAATTCATTCATATTTCTCTTTTTGTTTTTTGTTTATTTTTACTTTAATCTTTTTTTTTCTTCCTGTTTTCGATTTTGTTTGGACTTTTTCTTGTTTCTTAAGGTGGAGAAGCATAGATATTGATTTGAGACTGTTCTTTTCTAATACAGGCATTTATCCCATGAAACTTGATATGTTGTGTTTTCATTTTCATGCAGTTTTAAGTATTTAATTTCTCTCATGATTTCTTCTTTGACCCATTGACTTTCTCAGTTGTCTTTTGGTTATAGATTTTAATTTTATTCTTTTGTTATCAGAGAACACCCTTTATATGATTTGTTGTAAATTTAGTGACATTTATTTCATGGTCCAGCATGTGATCCGTTTTAGAGAATGTTCTTATGTGCTTAAAAGGCATGTGTATTCTGTGGTCTTTGGGTGGAGTGTTCTATAAACTTAAGTTAGATCATTTTGGTTGATAGTGTTGCTAAAGTTTTTTTGCATCCTTGTTAATTTTCTCTCTAGTTATGTTTATCATTCATTTCTGTCGGATTCTGCTTCTTATATTTGGGAGCTTGTTGTTAGGTATGAGTACATTTGTAAATGTATCTTTGTGATGTACTGACTCTATCATTATAAAATATCCCTCTTTTTCTTTATTACTACTTATCTTCAAGTCTGTTTCATCTGCTGTTAATAGTCACTCCAGCTTTTTTATTTTTGCTGTTCATATGGAGTATATATTATATTTTCTATTATTTTACTTTCAACCTATTTGTATCTTTGAATCAAAGAGTGTCTTTTGTAGAAGAGTATAATTGGGTCTTGTTATTTGAACCTATATGATAGTTTTGGCCTTTGAGTGTCATATTTAGTCTATTCCCATTTAATGTGATTTTGATATGAGTGAATTTACTTTTGCCATTCTTCCTTTACTGCCTTCTTTTGTGTTAAATATTCTTTCAGTGTACTATTTAAATTCTGCTTTTGATTTTTTTTTTTTTTTTTTAAGAACAAAGCCTCACTATGTTGCCCAGGCTGAAGTGTAGTGGCTGTTCATAACTGCCATCATGGCATACTGTAAACTCAAACTCCTGGCTCAAGTGATCCTCCCACTTCAGCCTCCTGAGTAGCTGGGAGTACAGGCGTATTGGAGTACAGGTATACGTACACTACTGCACGCAGCTCTCTTGATTTTTTTAAAAACAACTTTTTAGAGTTGTTTTCTTAGAGATTACTGTGGAGATTATAATATGCTTCTTAATTTATCGCAATCTACTTGTTAAATTTTTATTCTAGTATAGTAGAAAAACTCTTCCTTTAATGAAATTTAAAGTAGATAAAATTTTTAAAACATACTGTTTTTTTAAAAAAAATGTACTGTTTTTAAAACCCAAATTTTTACACTTATTCTGTTTTATGGTATTTCTAACCATGGTATCATCAGTTGTGGCATGTTTTCTGTATTAGTTAACTATTCATGTCAGTATTTAGTGAAATTTATATCTTGCTAAATGCAGTGTTATATTGAATTCTGTTAGGAGTTCATGGTTACTTATAATAAACTTCCAGTTTCCCCATTACACGGTAGTAATGGTGTTTTTCCAATTTGAACTCTTAATTCTAAATTTTCTTCTTCCTTTAAAAATTCTGTGATTCTGTTTGTTGTCTATGGAAATAATACCTAATTTGATATGTTAATGGAGTGGTTATTCAAAACTTATTCACCTATTTGCTGATGTCTGATGAGATATTTTTTATCTCATTTTAAAAATGATGAGAGGCATTTTTTTATTTCTGGACTTTAGTCTTGGAGGGATGAAAATTTGATCTGATTTCAGGAAAGAAAAAGGATTTATAAATTAGAATCCATAACATGATGAAAGAAGTTTGTTTTTAATGTCAATTTAATGGTAATTTTTGATAAAGAATTTAATTTTTTAATTTAATAATTAAATCTAAGGCTGAGCAGATTTTTCCTTTTGATTTCAGACACCAGTAGTGAAAATTACCAATTCCATTTAATTTGGTACCAGTAAGATATCAATCGACTTTTTAAATTTAATCTTCCTCGATCCTTCATCAACTATACCACATTTATATTTTATAAGTAAGAAGTTATTTATATTGCTAGCTTTTTGTGGATCTGTTTTGGATTTTATTCTCAATTTTCTCAACAATTTATATTTTAAGTCCATGTAAAACTTCAACTCCTGTTTTTCTTAGAGTGTGGGGGGGCAATTTCTAGAATTAAAGTGATAGATCTCTGTTAAAATGAGGTTTCCTTTCTAATAAAAAGCAAATGTGATATGGCTAAGTTTAACATGTAAAGATGATGTTATTAAGATGACTTGATTTATGTTTGCATGTGACCACCTAGTGTCATCATTTTAACTACATGAACTTGAACAGCATCCAGATTTCACACTCTTTAACCTAGTGTTTGATTGCATAAGGCGTTGTGTTTTTTACCTAATACATTCTCAAGCAATTTTGTGTTTTATTTCAACCTGGTAACCATATGACCAGCATTGTGCTAGATATTACGGAGAGATTTCAAAAATTAATTTAAAAAAAAATCAATGAGACAAGATTCTGCATTTAAAGCACCAATGAAATGATTAGAAAGAATGTAATTATGCGTGGCTGGATGCTGACTTTGTGTGCCTCTAATAACAGGAATTCATTAAAGGAAAAGATTGTGAAGTAAAATGGTAGGTAGAGGAAGGTTTCCAGGAAGAGTTGGAACTTGAAGGATGATGGTAAGTAAAGTGATAGAAGATTAGAGGATAGATTTTGTCTAGGTGTAATGATAAAATATCAGCGTAGACAGTCATTGATTTACAGCAGGTCAGCTTTACAGTTTGGATTACTAATGAATGGAGCAATGATAGAAATTATAAGATTACAGATAGTGGTTGTTCATTTTAGAAATATTTGAGCACTAACATTTTGAGGGGAAATGATTGTCACATTGACATATTCACACATTAGTACTGTAAGAATTTGTAGTGCCAAAAAAGAATCATGAATAAATTCCCACATAATGAAACTATAAAGAACTTTCAGAGGCCATGAAAATAAATGAATTTTTGAAAAGCTATAGGTAGAGCTGAGTAGCTAGAGTTAAGAAATTATCGAAGATAATGAACCTTCGGAGAAAGTGGAGTCAGTAAAGAGTCAGTCAGTAAGGTACAAGAAAGAAGATTGAGCCACAGAAACCAAAGAATTAAAGTTACAGGATAGAAGGACTCATTCACCACCCTTATTGGATGTTGCAATACTGGCTCTCTTCTCTTCAATGTCCCTCTTTTCCTTCTTATAGAAATTCAAAGGTTATTTAATCATTCCCTTACATACAAACAACTTTCACTTCCTTCACTCCTCTCTGTTTTGGTAAAAACTGCAGCTTTGGTTAAATCACCCTTGCAGCTAAGTGGAACTGGAAAAAATTTCAGAAAACATGACTGGTCTCACTTTAAATTAATGGCAGTGGGCTCTTAATGTTAACCAGCAGTTGTACCACACTTCTTTGATCCATTCATTCTCCTAGATGATTGTTTCATCCTTCTTTCCTCTCCTGAAAACCTCGACATCTCCTCTTCATCAAGGCAATCAGAAAAGTTTTCACAAGTACCTGACATCACATTTGTCCTCCCATTCTTTGTTAAACTTACCCTAAACAGGTAACAGTTTCTGTTCTTCTGGCCCACCATTTTCAAAATGGGTCTTTTCTGAGTCACCAGTAACTTGCATCAAGTCTAGTGATCAGTTCTGAGACCTCAGTATTGAGTGACCAGTTGATGACTCCTTTGGTCTTGAGGGCTCTCTTCACTTTGCTTCTAAGGCACCATGTTGTATTAGAATTGCCGTATCAATACTAGTGCCAACACGAAACACACAGTATTCAAGGTTCCTTTTCAGTTCTTTTTGTTCTTAGAATATATTCCAGATTAGTTTCTTAGGGCTTATGTAACAAATTATAATACCATAAAGTTGGTGACTTAAGACAACAGAAATTTATTCTCTCACAGTTCAAGGGGCCAGAGTCCAAATCAGAATGTCAGTGTGCCCATTGACCTTCCAAAGGCTCTAGGAAGGAATCCTTCCTTGCCTCTTCCAGCTATTGTAGTGGCTCCAGGGATTCTTTAACTTGTGGCTGCATGACCCCAGTCCCTGACTCTATCCTCATATGGCTCCCTTTGTGTGTATGTCTCTTTCTTCTATCTTATATAAGGATGTGTGTCATTAGATTCAGGGACCACACTAAATCCAGGATGATCTTATCTTGAGATCCTTTATTACATTGGCAAAGATCCTTTTTCCAAATAAGGTGACATTTATGGGTTTCCAGTGAACTTATTTGTAGGGGGTTGAGGGTTTCACATTTCAATAAACTACCCAGTAATTGTGTAGTTACAATACTGTCATCAAAGTTACTTGAATTAATTTTTTGTGTGTGATTGTGGTATTATTTGATATATAGTCGGGTTTTTGTTGCTGTTTGTGTTCAGTTTTAGGATTTGCTTTTTCATCCAGTAATCAATAATACTGACTTTCGAAGCATATAGTTTGGTCAGCAACAGACCATATATGACCAAGGTCCTATAGAATTTTAGTACCATATTTTTACTGTACTTTTTCTATGTTTAGACACACAAGTTCTTACTGTTGTGTTACAGCTGGCTACGTATACATTACACTAACATGCTGTACAAGTTTGTAGCCTAGGAGCAATAGGCTCTACCAGTAGCAACAGGTATGTAATAGACTATACCATCTAGATTTGTGTAGGTACATTCTATTATGTTTGCACAGTGGTGAAATTGCCTAATGGTATATTTCTCAGAACATATGTACCTGTCATTATGTGACACGTAACTATGTGTGATTCATAAGTCAAAGTTATATTAGGAGGATATGCTCAGAATTCTCACTATCATCCCATTTTACCTTCCTTGTGGATAACCATTTTATGATTACTTTCAAGTTTATCTTGACCTAACAAGTAAGCCCGATAAACCTCATCTTAAATATGGACAAAAACAAGCAAACTGCCCACAGTACCGTCTTTAAAATGTGATAATGAGACTTACTCATTAGATTATAGTGAAGATTAAATGAAAAAAAAAAGTAAAACAACTAGTACAGTGCCTGGCACATCGTAGATATAATTCTTTTTCCTTCATAAATTTGTTCACATATAGCCTTTTCTTTCTATAAAGGAGAATTTGTGGTATATTAAACAGGCATTATAAAATATTACCCAGAAAATTTATCAATTTTTTTACTTTCAGCTCCTGAAACTATAGATAGCATGTATTTATAGTTAGTAGCAGTGGTTTTGAAATTTGGAATCTTGATCCTCTCATTCATATATGTATTAGAGCAGAGTCAGACTTATTTTGAAAACAATTCTAACCTGCCTGAGGCTTCTGTCTAGAAGTGGAATATATTTTGGGAAAGCTTCTTAAACTTCGTGAAATCACCTTCTCATTTGTTCCTTGCCTTGATTGATAAAACATGTACTTCTTCTCTTAATGATATTCAACCATATACTCTTGACATTCTAAATTTTTCTAATACTCAATTTTGAGAAAATGTGCTAATAGAGGACTCACTAAAGGTCTAAAGGTTGGCATGCTCTGCATTCCTCTGAATATTTCAAATTTTACTTTTAAGTTAAACCGTATCATTGGAGATCTGTGTGCATGGATTGCGTGATTTTAACTTGTTAGCTTTGCATTTACTGGATTGTGCTTTTAGGATGTGATTTATTTATTTATTTTTTTAAGAAAAGAGAATAAGCACTGTTTACAATAGCAAAGACCTGGAACCAACCCAAATGCCCATCGATGATAGACTGGACAGGGAAAATGTGGCACATATACACCATGGAATATTATGCAGCCATCAAAAACGATGAGTTTGGGTCCTTTGTAGGGACATGGATGAACCTGGAAACCATCATTCTCAGCAAACTGACAGAAGAGCAGAAGATCAAACACCGCATGTTCTCACTCATAGGCGGGTGTTGAACAATGAGAACACATGGACACAGGGAGGGGAGCACTACACACTGGGGTCAGTTGGGGGGAAATAGGGGAGGGACGGTGAGGGGTGGGAAGCTGGGGAGAGATAGCAAGGGGAGAAATGCCAGATGTAGGTGATGGGGAGGAAGGCAGCAAATCACACTGCCACGTGTGTTCCTATGCAACAATTTTGCATGTTCTTCACATGTACCCCAAAACCTAAAATGCAATAAAATAAATAAATGGGGGAAAAAAAAAAAGAGAAGAAAAGGAAAAGTTGCCTAAAACAGATCTTCAGTTTTTTTAGGAATGCTATTAAGGACCTTCTCCATTATATTATCCAGTGTCTTTCTGAGGATGTACTAGTGAAATTTCTGTCAGATTTCTGCATCTTGGAAAAGCTGTACTTTGAACAACCACTAATTCATCTTTAACTTTATATTCAGAGTATTTTCTTCTTTGCCCTACTAACAAGGAGACTTAAGCCTTATTTGAGGACCACCTCTTGGAGTTTGGAGAACAATATGTGTTTCTATGTACCATTTTTATTTGTTTTCTATATCAAAATGTATCCTTTGCCCTGAATGTTTCCCCTGTTTATTTTTAGTCTTATGCATACATCAGAATCACCTGAAGCATTTATTAAATACCAGCTCCCATCCCTGAAAATCTTGGGTTCTTTGGGTGTGATTGATTACATTAATAGCGCCAGTTCTTTGCCATGTGACTACACCATTTCCCCCCTACTCCTAAAGGGGCAGATTGTATTTCCTTGCCCCTTAACTTTGGATTTCCTTGCCCCTTGACTTTGGATTTGGTCATAGGACTTACTTTGGTATTAGTGTGCATGACATGACCAAAGGCTTGAATAGCACTGGTAGGATTGGGCTTGTACCTTTGTGCCTCTCGTCTCCAAAAGGTCGTGTCCAGCCTGGCAGACTAGTTCCAGGAGAAGGGTTGAGAGACTTGTTTTAAGCCAGTACATACTGAAGTATTTAGGGGAATGAACTTTGATGTTGCCACCTCTTAAACGGCTCAGGGAGACACACACCACACACACAGACAGACACACACACCCCCAACCAGACACACACACACACACACACGCACACCCCCCAACCACCACCACACCACGAGTGAGGAAGGAAAAGAGGAGGAAAGAGTTTGTGATTGTTTAAGCAGATGGAGCAAAATGTAAACAATTGGTGAATCTGATTAAAGATTATGGTAGTTTCTTGACTAATTGTATAATTTTTAAAGTTTGAAATTATATCAGAAGTAAAAGTTACCTCTTCAACCTAAAAATGTCACGGTGGCTCACGCCTATAATCCCAGCACTTTGGGACACCGAGGCGGGTAGATCACGAGGTCAGGAGATCGAGAATATCCTGGCTAACACGGCGAAACCCTGTCTCTACTAAAAATACAAAAAATTAGCCAGGTGTGGTGGATGCACTTGTAGTCCCAGCTACTTGGGAGGCTGAGGCAGTAGAATCGCTTGAACCTGGGAGGTGGAGGTTGCAGTGAGCCGAAATCGCGCCACTGCACTCCAACCTAGGCAACAGAGGGAGACTCCGTCTCAAAAAAAAAAAAGTGAAAACCTTAAGAAAATTGTTCTGCAAAGTTTCTAAATCAGCTAGTTTGAACATTATACTTTGTTTAGTGATAAAAATCTATATTAACGAACTAGGTACTGTCTAGAATACACAAACTATTACTGTTTTTAAAAAAACTTTGAAATAATGTATGTAGATCCATAGAAAGTTGGGAAAAAATGTACAAGGAGGTTGTCACCCAGCTTCTCTCAATAATAAAATTTTACATAACTATATTACAGTTTCAGAACGAGGAAACTGACATTGATACAATCCAAGAGCTTGTTCAGATTTAACCAGCTGGATGTGTACCATTGTGTGTCTGTGTACGGCGGGGTGGTGTGTGTATATATGTAGTTATGTGTAACAGTACCACACTCAACTTACTATTCTATCACTGTAAGGACTACTTTGGGTGCTATCTCTTCATAACCACACCTGCGCTCTGGTTTTTTTGTTGTTGTTTTTGTTTTTTGACAAGGCTTTGCTCTGTCACCCAGGCTGCAGTGTAGTGGCGTGATCACAACTCACTGCACCCTCAACCTCCCTGGCTCAAGTGATCCTTCCACTTCAGCCTCCCAAGTAACTGGGACTACAGGTGCATGCCACCACACTTGACTAATTTTTGTATTTTTTGTAGAGTTGCGGTTTTAGCATATTGCCCAGACTGCTCTCGAACCCTTGGGCTCAAGCAGTCCACCTGCCTCAGCCTCCCAGTGTTGGTATTACAGGCTTGAGCCACTGTACCTGGCCCACTTGGAGTTTTTAACCCCTGGTAACCACTAATCTTTCCACCATCTCTATGATGTTATTATTTCAAGAATGTTACAAAAATGGAATCATGGTTTGTAGGCTTTTGAGGTTGGTATTTTTTCTATTTACTATAATTTCTTTTATGTCATCCAAGTTGATGTTTTTATCAGTAATTTTTCCCTTTTATTGTTCTTGCACTGCATAGTATGGATCTACTATGGTTGGTTTAACCATTTCTGCATTAAAGGACATTTGTTTCCAGCTTTTGGCTCTTATGAAATTGTCTTAGTCCAGTTTGTGCTGCTCTAACAGAATATCTGAGACTGGGTAATTTATAAAAAATAGAGATTTAGGCCAGGCCTGGTAGCTCATGCTTGTAATCCCAGCACTTCTGAGGTCAGGAGTTCAAAACTACTCTGACCAACAAGGTGAAACCCCATCTCTGTTATAAAAGAAAATTAAAAAAAAAAAAAAAAAAACAGATTTATTTCTTACAGTTCTGGAGTCTGGAAAGTCCAAGGTTGAGGTGCCCACATCTGGTGAGGGCCTTCTTGCTGTGTCATCCCATAATGGAAAGTGGAGGAGCAAGAGAGCACAAGACATTAGCGGGAAGAAATAGAAGCGGATAGAACTCTTCTTTTTATCAGGAACCCATCCTAAGACAACAATATTAATTGATTTATGAGGTCAGAGTCCTTGTGACCTCATCTGTTAAAGGTCCCATCTCTCGACACTGTTGCATTGGGGATTAAGTTTCCAACAAATGAACTTTGGGGGACACAGTCAAACCATAGCACAAATAAAGCAGCTATGAACATTCATGTGCAGGTTTTTGCATGAACATAGTTTTTGTCTCATAAATATCCAACAATATATAGTTGCCTTTTTACTTAGCATTTAGATTTTTCCTTTAAAGTTTATTCTGAGGCAATTGTTTTCATACTCTATGAAAAACTATTGTTCTTTCCAAGGCTTTCAAGCTATGACTAATTCTGTAAACTTAGCTATTGTAATTTCAGGTTAATTTTTTAAGGAGTATGTTCAGCCTTGTGTGAAAAGAGAAAAATGGATTCAAAACTAAGCAACTTTAAGTGTGCCATGCTCATTAACTAAGACATGTATGTAAGTCACCAGTAGATTATTTTTTGAAGCAGTGTGAGTTAAAATAAATGAAATTGAGAGCCCCTTCACCTTGTCTGTCAGGTTAGGAATGAACTAATTTGTATGCACCTTTTTTCCCCTAAACTTGTGTCAGATCCATCACTGTGTACCAGCTACATAATCTTTCCTTAGCTAGGCTCTGTACTTCTTCAGGGACTTGAACATGCTAATCATTACTGATCCTCATTTCTTCTCCCCCCTATTTAACTCTTAAGAAATTTCCTTAATGAGGCATTTCCTCCCTTCCCAAACATACGTTTAGTTACCTTTTTTTCTTCTCTTGAAACACTTGTTTTGTTTTTCCTGTCAAAAACAGCTGGGACTCTGGAATGTTAAGAGTGGGGATTCTGAAATCAGATCTTGGGCAAGTTCCTTAATCTTTATGTGCCCCTGTTATTATCTTAAAATGAACATAAAAGTAGTATCTAATTCATAGGATAAAGAGTAAATGAACTAAAATATGTAAATGCCTTACATAACAATGCTAGGCATATATTAAGCACTATGTTAGTATCATGAAATATTATTACTGTTATGGAATTTATCACAAATACGTAATTATATGTTTTGTGGTAATTACTCAATGCATCATCCCTACGGAACTCTAAGGTCTATGAGGATATTAGCCATGTCTGTTTGGTTTACTACTATATTCTCAACAACCACTGTCAGTCCCTATTGTAGGTGTTAGATATTAAGTGCATGATGGCGAATATATAAAGGTTTACTTAAAAAAATCAGGAAATCAGATAATCAAAAAGAAAGAAATTAGTCACTTATACGTTTCATCTCCCTATGATAAGAAAACTTAGGTAAAGAGGGGTTAAGCTACTCCTTCAAGTTCAGCCAATTCAGTATTCTAATTGAAAGTGTTTTGTTTCCTTTTTAAGTCTAGTTTTGCTTCTGTGTTTATGTGTCTAATTGTGTTAAAACATAATTTTAGAAACTGATCTTTCTATATCCCAATTTTACTTTGATTTCTTAAACAATAATAAAAGTCCCCTGTAATGTAAGGTAAAGTTTTTATTCCTAATTATTTTCTTCAGGTACTTTTAAAATCATTCAGCTGTCACATATTCTGGACATGGAGAATCAGTATTGAGTTAATATCCCAAGACTTTCAAAACCCAGAAACAGAAAACAACAGCAAAAATGCTGTTTGGAGAGTTTAAGGTTTAATTAAAGAGTTTGTTCAGATGCTTTTGCTGTTTGGAATCATTATTTCAGAAATTAAGCTGTAACACACAGTCATTTGATTTTATTTCCATTAGCCTTCTACCCTGGGATATATGGCTATTACATTTTCTTTTTCATAATTTGTGTTTCATAGTAAGTTTACGTTTCTGGAACTCTTGATTGTTACTAAATAAATTAGAAATCTCACTTAAAATTTAAAAATTTATTTTTCTAATGAAAAATTGATACCACAGAACTAAATTTTTAAAATTTTATACACAGAAAGCATATGGTATTGATGTTATCAAAACTTGCATGTTGTATTAGTTCACTGAACATGAATATATTACTTTAGAAAAAAATACATCCCTAATATATCATCCTTAATTTGTGTACCTGTCATATAGTGCAGGGATCTAGTGGAAATTATAGAAGGGTTACTGTAGGTAATGAGTCACAAGTCACTTTTCTCCATTGATAGGTTCTGTCTCTGTAAATCAAACTATTTAAAATAATTTAGAAACTTAGATCATTGGTAAAAAGCGGTTTTTTATTGGTTTAAATTGACTTTTAAAAAATTTATCTTGCCTGGCGAGGCGCGATGGCTCATGCCTATAATACCAGCACTTTGGGAGGCAGAAGTGGGTGGATCACCTCAGGTCAGGAGTTTGAGATCAGCCTGGCCAGCATGATGAAACCCCGTTTCTATTAAAAATACAAAAATTAGCCTAGTAGGGTGGCTCATGCCTGTAATCCCAGCTACTCGGGAGGCTGAGGCACAAGAATTGCTTGAACCTGGAAGTTGGAGATTGCAGTGAGCCAGCATCATTTCATTGCATGCCAGCCTGGATGATAGAATGAGGCTCTTGTTTTAAAAAAATAAATAAATAAATAAATATAAATATATAAATATATATATATATATTCATGCCAGGCGTGGTGGCTCACACCTGTAATCCCAGCACTTTGGGAGGCTGAGGCAGGTGGATCACTTGAGGTCAGAAGTTCAAGATCAGCCTGGCTAACATAGTGAAACCCCATCTCTACTAAAAATACAAAAATTAGCCAGGTTTGGTGGCATACACCTGTAGTCCCAGCCACTTGGGGGGCTGAGGCACAAGAATCACTTGAATCCTGGAGGCAGAGGCTGCAGTAAGCCGAGATTGTACCACTGAATGTCAGCCTGGGCAACACAGTGAGACTCTGTCTCAAAAAAAAAAAAAAATTATTCTTTCTAAAAAGCTATTCCAATATCTTTTTTTCACATTCATTAGTTACATTACTTAGTGGTTATATTTGGTTCTCTTGAACTGTTTTCTGAGTTTTTTAAAGCAATTGCAGAAATACAGCCTGAGGGAAACATGGTTTAACAGTAGTAGGACTGAAAAAGTTTTAATTAATGTGAGATTATAGTATTTTGTATCTAACAAAAAGTTTTCCTCAGTTCAAAAAAAAGCCTTCTATTACAGAAAACTATATAAATGTTATACTGCACTGTTAAATTTTTGTTGTATTTTTATTGTTATATTGTTATGGTTTTTCCCCAAATATTTTCAATCCACAATTTGTTGAATCCATGGATGTGGAACCTGTGAATACAGAAGGCCAACTGTACAAAAAAGATCCCAGAATTAGTAAGATAAGTAAGTTTTCAGGATACAAAATTAATATACAATATTCTATTGTATTTCTGCATCCTAGCAGTTAACAATTGGAAGTCAAGAATTAGTCAATTATCATAACATCAAAAATGTGAAATACTTAGGAATAAATCTGAAGAAGTATGTGAAGGCACTGTAGACCGAAAACTAGTAAACATTGCTGAGCAAAATTAAGGAAGATCTAAATTAGTAGAGACATATACATTATTTGTAGATAATAATGCTCAATATGGTTATCAGTTTTACCCAAATTGTTACATAGATTGAATGCTGTATCTATCATATTCCCAGCAGCTTTGTAGAAATTGACAAGATGATTCTAAAATCTATATGTAACTAAAAAAAAAAAAAACCCTAGAATCAGAACAGTTTGGGGCAGAATAAATTTCTACTAAGCAGAGATATTGATTAGATAGTTGGATATGAGTCGAGTATATGGGGTAGAAGTTAGACAGAAGCACTGTTTTAAAATCATGCCATTGAATGAGATCAACAGTAGAGTATGGATAGGAAGATAAAAGGAACCAGAAGAGGATTCTGGAGTGGTCAGTTTGGTCAACAGAAAAACTAGGAGAATATATTGTTCTGGAAGACAAGCAAAGAATTTTTCAAGGAGAGAGGGATCAACTATGTTGATTGCTAGATCGAATCATATGAGGTCAGAGGCTTGCCCACTGAATCTAGCAGTTTTAGTGCCATTGCTAACTGTGGCAAGACATTTGGTGGAATGGAGAATAAAAACACATATGGTATGGGTTCAAGAGAAGGTAGAAGAATTAGGGATGAATATAAACAACTGAGGGAATTTTGCTCTGAAAGGGAATAGAAAAATTAAGTCATTGTTGGAGGGAGATCGTAGGGGTCAAGATAAAGGGTGGGATTTTTTTGGGTTTTGTTTTTATTGGGAGTAGGAAGAATTATTTGCATATATATGTTTTATGCTGACTGGAATTATTCAGTATGTGGAAAAATTGATGATGCAGGAGAGAACAGAATTGCTGAAATAGTATTTTTGAATGAGAGCAGAATAGAGATCAGTATGCAGATTATGCTTAAGTGATCTATGATTTTTTGCACCTCTTCCATGTATACCCTTTCTTGATTGCTCTTTCATATACTTTAATTAATGATCTTACCTATTTAATTGGGAGAGTTTCCTAAAGTATCTGAAATATATTCCATGTTCTCATACTAGATTGTCTTGAAGAATTGTTCGTTTGAGGATCAAAAATCAAAGTAGCCAGTTTCTTGAACAGATTCTTAAGGCAGCCGAATTCCAAATGACTAACAGAACCAAAATGGCGAACACTATTACATACTTTTATGATTTAATATTAATGTAGAAGTTTTGTTCCCAGGTTTTTCTTATATTTTACGTGTATCTCAAAAAAAAATTCTATTTGTTTATTTAAATAAAAACCACACACTTTGGGAGCTCTTGCTTTCTAATAGTGTTGACTAGTCAATTCAGAAGAATTTGGCCAATCTTTGATGAGCTAGTAAAAAAATAAAGCTGAATTTTTAATTTTCCCACTTACATTAATTGTAAGTGTGCCCTCTTGTGGACTATTCAGTAATTTTCACATAAAAGCCTTTCCTTTTATATTGCAGACAAAAGTAATTGTATATCATCACATATGTTTCAAGACCTGGATCTTAATGTTATAGTTAAGACCTAAACCTCATTTAGAAATAGTCATTGTTTGATTTTGCATTTTTAGTATGATTGTATATGAAACAGTCTCATAACAGTTTCAACCATTATATAAGGGACTTGGAAACAGGCTATTTCTTTTGCAGTATAAAAGAAGATGAGAAATAAATTTTATTTTAGTGTGTTGGGGGTTGACTAGAAATCCAAACAATTCATAGATGCAGTTGGAAATTTCCTCCATAGCCTCCAGGTAAAAATAAAATTTTAATAATTAAATTCCAGGACACAGGACTATTTTTTTCCTGAGGTAGTTTGTAGTTTTGTATATTTTCATACAATTAAACTTTGTGTAACTAACTACAGGCCTCAGCAAATCAATTTTACTCCCTAACCAACTGGGACTATTTAAAGTTATATGCAGTTTTATTAAAGTCAATTCATAGAAATATATAGTTTTACTCATTATGTTATTTCTCAGCAAACATACACATATTTTATAACTGCTTTTGAGAAACCCTAAATCTCAGCCTTATTTACTGAATAGTAACTTTCCTTTCTCTGCGTAATGGTACTTAGTAGTGTAAATATATCCTTCTCGTAGATGTTATAAATATATTATGTGATATTGCGACACTATTGGGACACACATATACATTATTGGTATCCAGCATGGTGGCTGCAGAGAACTCAGGGTTCCAGAAGCAAAACAAATGTCTCAAGAGAGTTTTAGAACTTTGCTTTATTTTGCATTTTAAAAATTTATTGGAAGTAATTTGGAACTTTAGAAAAGCAGAAATGTTTTAAAGGAAGTGAGAATTTTTACAGTGCAGCTTATTGGGAACTTTGTTTTTGAGCTAGGATTTGAGGAAGATCCTTTCATAAGTATCTTAAATAGCATGTGAAAAATCTGTTCTTGAATAGCAGGCAGGGAAAAAGAATCTGAAGGTGACTTGACAGAAGCAAAAGGCTTCTGCTGGAGAGGTGCCACTCTCTAGGGACTCACTGACCTATTTAAAATAGTAAGTAGTACCACATAGATTTATTTATTTACTTAATCTGTGTAGCTATTTAGCATTTATATCCCACCTGTTTTCCAAAAGGATTTGAGGTGGTTTATAATGTTAAATGTAATATAAATTAGGACAATAAAAATACACTAGTTTAAACTTTGGGAAAAAAAAAATCCTTTAATGTGAGAAGGCTGAGCAAAGAGCAAGGAGAACCTTTTCATTCTCCCCCCAGAAATCTTGCTCCTCTCTTACTAAAGTCTTCAACCGTCTCTCCAGGTGGTGGCAGGGAAATTCTAAGGTCTGACTTCAGTTCTTAGCATAGTTATGTTAACAGATCTACCCTTAGTTTCTTTCCTTCAGCAAACTTTTCTGTTGCCCAACAGACTGGGTTGCAGCTAGACTATAACAAGGTCTGAATCTCACCCTTGTGGGATGAGTATGCTTTTCCAAATTCTTAGTTTTTTTCCTTAGATGTTTTCTCCCTTAATCCTGTGGATGGAGCTGCTTCCTGTATTTGCCATTGCTGTGTTTTGTAGAATCCTCTTTATACCTTCTAGTTAACCATTTTTTACTACTTAATAATTCTTTATATTAATTTTTTCCTGCTCAAAAAAAGTGTGTATACACATACACACACACACACACACTCACACACACTACTTTTAACCCTTTCCTCTACCACCAGAAAAAATTAACATTAGCAAAGAAAAAGGGTGTTAATTAGCTAAATATTCCACATATGTGAAATTTCAGTTTATTCAAAATAATGTGATAATCACACAAGATGACAACATAATATAACGAATACTGAACTAGAGATGAAACATTTATATTCTAGTCTTGGCTAGGTCAATTACTAGCTCAGAGACCTTGAACAGACACTTACATTCTCTGAAGAACTTTTACTGTTTGCTGTACCCTTTTGTTGGTTTATCTTTTTTCCATAGCAGTGTAGATGTTTCTCAGTTTTGTTTCCTTTAGACAAGCATTAGAATATAAGATTTGGGTAGAAACACCTGAGTTCAAATCCTGTTTCTGCTGCATGCTTTCTGTTTAGCTGTAGACAAAGTATTTAGGCTCTGAAACTTAATTTTTGCGTCTGTGAAATAATGGTAATCTTTACAATGCTTTGATATTGGAATGACTAAGGAAAGGGATATGTAAATATCTGACACATAAGAAGTGCTAAAAAATTTATTTACTTTATTTCTTGTACCACTTTATTTCTTGCCTATCTGATCTATTATAATTTCGCTTTTATCAACCCTCAATAAATCACTTCCATAATGATAGCTATAGTTCAGACCACTTTTGTCAGATTGTGAATTTCCAAATTCCTGCTTTAGACATTTCCAACTAGATATTACACTGGCATTTTAATCTGAGCAAGTCCAAAATCACACCATGGTTACATGTAGGTACTGCAGTATTCTAACAGAACTTTCTGCTTTCATTCTGTGTCTCTTCCTCCCCCACCCTGTCTTCCTTATCACTTTAAAATTAGTCTTAACTGAAAATTAAGGATGTGGAAAAAGATAACAAACTCCCTTGCAGGCTCCTATTGACCTTTCTAGCTATATGCTCTGTCTAAAGCATTTATGAATATACCCTGCATATTGTATTAGTCTTTAGCACCCAGCTCAGTGTACTTCATAGAATATACTTAACATAGGTTTCATAGGTAATTATTTAAATATTCAGAGAAATCTATGTACATGTGGCAGCAACAGGAGACTTTTTATTTTTATCACAGTTTATATTACTATTTTCCTGAATCATGAAGTAATATTATACCACCAAAACGAGAATTCCCCAACATCTCAGAATACACCCCCATCCCTAATAATTATTGTTAAATGTTTAATAATATATTTTTAAAGTCTTTTTTTCATGCCTAGGCCATCATTTTTATGAAAATGTGTTTTAAGCAAAAGTATTTAGCTTGGCTGATGAGCTTATAATATGCACATTTATATTTTCAGCTATCAATATATCTTTAATGTATTTTCATGAATTTTAAGAATCTTTGCCATTCTTTTTTATTTTAGTGCCTATTTGAGGAGAGATTAACATATAGAACCATCACTGTAAAGTTGATTCAAGTTTTAATTCAATGATTCTTTCTCTTTTCTCTCTCTGAAGTATGTACCCCCTTTACAACATTCTTGTGGCCAAACTCAAATTTTAAAGGGCAGAGGATGTTTCCTCTTGTTAACCGTTGTACTTGGGCTGCCTAGCATAGTGTCTGACACAGTAACATAAGATAAATATTAATTGGATGCATCGTCATGAAGGACTAAATATAATAGCAATAGTATGTTGTGTTGCGTGCCACTTATTACTCGGAGTACTTAAAGGGTGAATGAACTATTATGTAACCTGATATGGTATTTTAAACTGTTAACTATTAAGGATAGTAACAGGAAAATGCTTTAGTTACGTTAAAGAGAAGATGAAGCAGATTTTTCTGTAAAACAACACAAAAGTTTAAAGCAATTTCAATTATTAAATTAAGACAGATTGAATAGTTATCATGGGAAAAGTTACCAAATTCATATCTTACATCCATCATGTATTTAGCTCATCATTAGTGTATTCAAAGATGGAAGAAATAAAAGGGGTTTGTACTTGGTAAGATTTACTTCTTAAAATGTCATTATGCAAATTTTGAGAAGAAAGTTTATGAACTTGGTATAAAACATGTCATGGTGTTTACTTATTCATTGTTATCTTGTATCCAAATCTGATTTTCCTCAAAGTGAATTTTGCTTTCTGCTCAATAGTTCAGATCAAGAAGAAAGTAAGAATAATTGAACTGCCATAGAAATGTGAATCGTATACCAAATGTGATTATAAAGTAAGGAGTCTAACTCCATAAAGCCTTTTCAGTGTCACATGGTATAGTATACTGACTAACAGTCTTTTAAACTGGATGTTTCAATCAACCTGTAAAATAATATTAGAAAAAGAATGAGACAAATCTGCATAAATGAAAGATTTCTGAGATAATATACCTGGCAAAAGCAAGATGCGGAAGAGTATATAATAAATAACAGCTTGCATTTAATGAAAACTTACTACATACCCAGCACAATTCTAAGAACTTTGCACATATTATTTCATCCTCACAACAAAATTAAAAATAATAATAATTACCTACCCCATATCAGAGATGAGGAAACTGAGGTACAGAGATTCAATAAGTAGTCCAAGTTTATGTAGTAAGCGGGGGAGTTTGGATTCAAACACACAGTCTAATTAATCTCTTTCTTCCTTGGCTATATATTTTTACTATATTGATTATATGTGCATCATAATCTCATGGATGTACCATCATTTATTATAGTAATAATGTTATACATTGTAGTTATTTTAAATGCCCATGTGCCAGATAGTCTGGGTTTGACTCCAGCTGTATGACCTTAGGCAAATTGTTTATCTTCTCTGTGCATCACATTCTTCATCAAATAAAACTGGGATATTAGCATCTCAGGTCCATATGAGGATTAAATAAAACTATTAAGGTGTTTATAACCATTTTTATTACATAGTAGGTGGTGAGTATACATGAGTTACCATTTCTATTTTTCAATCACTAAAATGTAGTAAAAATGTTGTGGGAATATCTACATGTGTATGTTTTTCAGCATGTATGTAATTATTTCTTTAGGGTATATTTCTAGAAGTGAAACTGTTGAGAAGAAATTATGCATACTTTTCAAGTCTTTGTTTATAGGGTGCAAAGTGGCCTTCCAGAAAGTTTATCTACCGTCAGATAATAAGGATGCCTTTTATTCCAAATCCATCCCAATTTTAATATTATTATAATTCCCATTGATACTGTTGTATTTGCATTTCTTTTGTTTGCTTGAGCAAGTTGTAAATTTTGTAGTGAAATTAAATGAAGAACTAGAGTCTTTAAAAATCTTGGCAAATGTTTAAAAGTTCCCTTCAAACTCATTATGATGGGCTAAATTGAAAATTTACTATAATATCTTCCCCTAATTAAGCATTCTTTTAATTAAACCTCAAGCCATTCTTAAATTTAGTTATAAATGGTTTCTCACTCAATATATTTTGTTTTATTTAGTTCTTAGTATTACAACAGTTAAATTTTTTTTCTGCTTTCTATTGCCAGTATTTATTTCTCCTACCTTATCATTTAAGTAATTGTAGGTGAGCAGGCCCAAGGCTATGACTTGTAATACTATGGTGAAATATATACCAGAATGCCAAATAATTATTTATAATAGATCTTTCAGAAGTAGGAATTATTTGTATTGAAAAGATGCCTTTTCCCTCTGTTTGTTTTGAAAAGACTCCTGTTCTTCCTTTATTCTTCCAAATCTGTTTAGTAATGCTGTTAACTTTCTGGATCACTTGCTATGTGCCAGGTGGTATGTCAAGTGATATATATGCATTGTTTTATTCCCATCACCACTTACGTGGTGGGCTACTTTCCTCACTCTTACATTTTTTCAAATCAGCAGCTCTCATATGGCTTTGCTTGGTGACCCACAATTTTAAAGACATTTTACCTGAGCTCACAAAGCACTGTACAGGGTACCCTTATATTTCTATTCCCTCTATCCCTTTCAGTGTTCAACCCACTAAATTTATTTTATAATCTACTAATCTGTCACCAATCACAGATTGTAAAAACACTACCTTAAGTGGCAGTTCTAAAGCCCTCATTAAAATCTTCTTTACAGTTTGGTTGCCATTTCATTCTGGACACATGTCAGCTTCAGTTTTACAAAATGCAGTATAGTTTCACAGAGCCAAGCAGTCCAAAACATTATTCAATCCAGAGCCAGAAATGTCATCTCTAGTTAGTTAGGTGTGTATTTGTTCATTTTTAGAATTCTAGGAATGCTGTTTCTTGATGGACCCTGGTTATCTTCCAATATAAAGTAGCAACATTTCCACAAGATTACTTATATTTATTAAAAGCTGTGACTTTACATACAATTGTAACTTCATTTCTACCAAATTCCTCTGCTGTTTTTAAAAATCTTGGATTCCAGTGGAATTAGCCATAGTTCAGTAGTGAAGATCAAATACTTTTGTCAGTAATCATTTATCAACATATAATTAAAGCACTTTAAACCAAGTAAGTATTGTTGCTCCCCAGTCCTTCCCCTTTACTTCCAGTTTTTAATTGACATCAGTATTCATTGCATTTTTATATCACTGTGAAAAGTACAATCTTGTGGTTAGATTTATTTAGATTGATTAATCTTCTAGTTCATATATGGGTGACTAAATACATAGTCATTTTTAGGCTAAAAATTCTAACCTGGGGTTGGATCTGCTGTATTTGTTACCTGGGACTTAGGAAAACAGTCAGGCAGCCCGCAATAGAACCTTAGTATATTACCCTTTTTAGGTTCTTGTCCTCTGAGTTAAATAATTAAATACAGTCACTTGTTACTTAATCTGCTTGAATATGGCAATGTACAGCAGTGAGTTGTATGTGAATAATGACATTTTTGTGATCTGTAATTTTCATTCAATGATTTCTTTCCATTAATTACTAAACGTAAGTTGGAACTTTCTTATTAGCATAAACTTATGAAAAATTCATTGTGTTTTGGTGACCTTTATCAGGAGCTTTTAAATTCCAGTGGACTTTTTAAAATTTATTTATTTTTTTGTTCATCCCCTCCCCCTGACTATTTTTTTTTGGGGGGGGGGCTAAGTCTTATCCTGTGGCCCAGGCTGGAGTACAATGACGCACACTCAGCTCACAGCAACCTCTGCCTCCTGAGTTAAAGTGATTCTCCTGCCTCAGCCTCCCAAGTAGCTTACAGGCACACAGCACCACGCCCGGCTAATTTTTGTATTTTTGGTAGAAACGGGGTTTCACCATGTTGGTCAGGCTGGTCTCGAGCTCCTGACTTTGTGATCCGCCCGCCTTGGCCTCCCAAAGTGCTGGGATTACAGATGTGAGCCACAGTGCCTGGGCTCCAACTGACTTTTTAAAGGGCTTGATGTGACTGCGAACTGCAGTGTTGCATTAAATTTCTTTAGTAATTGTTAAAGAATCACATTAATAATTTCAAATTGTAGAGTCCACAGTGTAGCAAATTGGTAGATATAGGATAGCCAGTAGTGATTATAGCTTTTCCTATGTTATTTCCTGTGCCTTTTCCTTTCAGTGGGCTTCTACTAGTAAATTTTGTCAGTCGTTTACCAAAGGAAAGTAATTTTTTTTCCTTTAGCTGGCAATTAGTAAAGAATGTACATTTAAAGGTCTTCAGACTATGAAGGAAAAAGAAGAAATGATCACCACAAAGAAAAGATAGTTAATCCTCTAGATGGAACTGGAATTTTGGATGGTGATTCTATGGATGCTTACTTTATAACTCTGTTAAACTGTGTGTGTGTGTGTACTCACCTGTTTAATGTACCTTTGCCTTTGTTCAGTAGGTCTTACATTTATTTATAATAATAATGTTTGGGGGCAAAGGAAATTCTTAATTTTAACTACCTGTATACTTCTACATTAAAAACATACTTATTTGCAAAGTTGCATTCAGACGTATGAGTAAGGGAAATTATTAGTATTATATCATTTAAATGTTTGACATTTACAACTCAAAAACTTAAAGAGGTTCTCTTAAAAGTTACTGACTAGCAAATACAACCTTAAAAAGATAAACACTTAAGCTTTTTAAACTGGAAACTACACTTCAGTTTTCAATATTAGCTCTATGGCTTAATTGATGTAGACTTCCATTTGCTGATGAATTTATAAAGTAAAAGTAATGTAATGAAAGTGTATCTTTGATTAATATGTACTTGTTAAAATATTATCTATTTACCAAAAAGGACTTATACAAGTACTGTTAAAGGAAAGATAAATGTTCCACAAGCCGTATGTTGAAAAGAAGAGAAAAATGTGGGGGCTTTGAACAGAATAACCAAGTTATCATGTGTGTCTCTGTGTGTGTAGAGAGAATTCCATCATGGTAAATACTAAACATTTAAGTCAGGTCATTTTTATGGGGAACATTAAAAATGTTAATACATGCCTTTCTCTGTCCTTTATGTGGTTGCATATTGATTATGTAACTTATAAGAAACATGTAGTGGTGGTTGAAAGGACAAGCTAAGTACATGAACATTAACTAATCATGCAAGAATGAAACAAGAAAAATTTTAAAAGATATCACAAAGGATTATATAATTCCTTACAAGATAATATTGGGCAATAAATGTCATAAGTTCAGAGTAGATTAAAGTGAGATACTTACTTGGGTGAATTAGAGGTTTCATGAAATAGCGGGAACATGCTTTGGATCTTGAAGAAGTATAGGATTTGGACCAAAGTAGTAATAGTCTTCAGGAAATGTATTAAGATGGGAATACACAGGGGAGATTTGGGAGAATGTGATTAGATCAGGTTGGTTGGAGAGGATAGTTTATGTAGGATAGTGATAAAAGACACAGCTAGAAAGGCAAGTTGAAGCTAGACTATGAAGTTAAATGTTTAATGTGCTTATAATGTGGAAATGAATTACAGTGCTTGTTGAGGTTGATCAAGTATCCCTATCTAGCAATCCAGCCTACAGTTAAGAAGCAAACTGGAACCAGATTGCTTGGGTTCAAATTCTTGCTTTGCTAATTACTTTAAACTCACTGTAAATTGATTTCCTCTTAGTAAAATGCAGAAAACAATAGTAGCTACCTTACTGGGTTGTTGTGAGGACTAAGTGAGTTAATGTGTGCAAAGCATTTTGCAGTTGCTCAACATATAGTAAGTGGTGTATTAAAAAATGACTATTATATAGGTGGAACAAACAAAAGCAGAAACTTTTTTTTATAGTGATTAAGCATTTTCCTGGTAGTAATATATCTTACATATTTCTACAAATAATTGTCTGTTTTGTGTATTGCAGTGTTTGGGAAATGGGAAGTAATGACAGCTGGCACCTGAACTAAGTACTTTTATAGGCAACACCATTCCAGAAATTCAGGATGAATGGGGATATGCCCCATGTCCCCATTACTACTCTTGCGGGGATTGCTAGTCTCACAGACCGTAAGTTTGGTTCATTTATCTAATTTAAGTTCTACTGTGTGTTAATGATAATTTTTACAGAGAATGTTTCAAAAATTATAAGTTATTTAAAACATATTTATAAAAATAGTTAAACTGCCCTTTAAAGAAAAAAAAGTTGACAGCCTGTTATCTAACTTCTTTATTATCTAACTTCTTAGTGATGTTTATTTTGGTGGTTATGTTCATTAATCTGTTGGAGTTTGAGGTATCAGCAGCCTATTTTACTCTGAATACTTAAGAATTTTAAAGAACATTGCCAGCCTTTTGAGATTTATTTAATATAACTCAATTTTTCAGAGATTTATTCTTTTGTTAGGCATTTGTAACTACAGTTCTTAGTCCATGAGTAATGATGCGAAAAGCTACCTACAATTTTAGTCATTGTGTCACCCTAACTGAATAAATAAAAGGAAAAAGATACGAGAGGGAAGAGTAGAAAGTGAGAGAATGGCACACTTTTCTTTGTATAGCATTGTGCAAGATTTCATAATCTTCATATGAAGGTCCTTCATATCAAGGACTCAAGGGAGCTAGGAGAAAGTACCTTCAAGAAATGTTTTTGTCCATGTTCAGTATCCTCCAAATACTATTTTTCTGGCTTTAGTTTAGTTTTGTTTTGTGAATTTCCAGTTGGTTTTAGTGGGGTAAAATAGGTAACAACCCATAGCTTTGAACTTAGGAAACCATCGTAACTAGTTTATGAGGTCTAAAAAAAGTGCTGTAGGTGATTGGGTTAACATTACTCAGGTAAAAAAACTTTTTGAAACTATCTTTAGTTTTTATTATCACTTTGTAGTAGGTAAGGCATAAATACTTTAGAAGTACAAAATCAGATATACTACCAGGATTTGGTTTTTCTCCCTATGATCTTTGCTATACCTAATATTTTAAAAGTTTGTCTTTCCAATAGCCCCTGTTTATTAAGTAATAATTTTATTTTCTTTGTTTTTATTAATGAAAATCCTGTTAGTTCCTATTGGGGCTGAGCAGCATGATAATTATACTGTATAGGTGATTAGAAATTAAGCCTATAACAAAGACACCTGATATTTTAGTTAGCTTTCTTAACCTTTAGACAAATGAACAAATTTCTATTAGGTGAACAGAGATTAAACAGCCGAATTTAAGCTACCATAAAACATTTATGTTCTTTTGTTTTGCTATTAGAAGAGAAAAAAGAAGAGATAACTTTAGGAATTTGTAATTTAGAAGGATATTTTTATATTACAGAATTCTATGCTATGAATGCTTTCTTGCTAGAGTGAGCTGTTTATTTGTATATACTTGAACTTTTAAAAAAATGTTACTTATCTACTTTATGAAGAGTCAGATATTGTTATTTGGTTCATTTGTATGAGCTTACTAGTGATTCTGTTAAATCTTATAAACAAGAACTAATGAATTGCTATGTTGGAAGTTAGTTTGTAACCATGCCCTTGTGGCTAGTCATTTGTAAATAAAAATTTAAGAAATGAAAAGCACGGATGAATATAAGGGAGCTGAATTTTATTCCTAGAGACTAGTATAATCTATTATGGTCCAAGTGATGTTTTGGGAGTTTTGTAGGGTTGATTGAGGTTTGTTAGGAAGAGGAGAAATGCCTTTTAATAATTTGTCATATTGATATTTATAATTTATTTTTAATCTCAAAATACAGATAAGCACCAAAGAGACTTCTTACAGTCACTCAATTTCTGATAATCTGATTTTATTCCAAATAGTCCTGAACCAGCTGCCTCTTCCATCTCCTTTACCTGCTACAACTACAAAGAGCCTTCTGTTTAATGCACGAATAGCAGAAGAGGTGAACTGCCTTTTGGCTTGTAGGGATGACAATTTGGTTTCACAGCTTGTCCATAGCCTCAACCAGGTATCAACAGATCACATGTAAGTATGATCAATTTTGTATCTAATATAAGTGAAAAGTTTTGGCCTTGCTAAGATAATCTGTATTCCTGGTTTTATTTCTAAAAATTTTAGATACATAGTTTATTTTTAAAATATATTGGTATCCAAGGGAGAATATAGTCTTATTGCAATAAGTGATTAAAGAGATTTAAATAGGCAATAGTTATTTTAAGATAATAATTCTGATCCATGTAGCTCTATGGCTATCTTTTCAACTATTTTGAAATGATCATGGGGGAGCCATCATCTGTGCAGAGATTTAAAGTTGTTTATGAAACCATATCCCTTTTTCCTGATATTGCCAAAGTGGTTAAAATTCCCAGTATATAATGGACTATGCTATTAGCTTTATTTGGAGTAGGCTTACATGCTTTTCATGAGAAGTATAACAAGAATTCAAGGGCTAATTCCATGAAAGGCTGCTATAGTTTGGGACTAAGTTTTCCTAGATGTGGAAAAATAGCCCAAAAACACTTATTGAGCTAGGAGTTTATTTAATAATTTCTAAGTCGTTTTAAAATAGAAAAGAAATACAGTCCATTCTAATCTACTCAAAATAATGGAAGGATAGAGATCTGATTATAGGCATATATTTTCACACAGTAAACGTTTTTAAATAAAATTGACTTAAATCATACAGCATATTTACAATTTTTCACACAGGTATACTTTTAAAATTTATTTTTCACTCCAAAACCAATAGGTATTTATAATAACAATACAAAAATGGGTAAAAGGTAGAGTCTCTCACTCTTATCCCTTCACATCCCACCATACAGTGTTAATTCATGTAACCTTGCATTCTTTATTATTATTTTTTAATTTAAAGATTCGTCATGTAGGGGAATGAGGATAAACACATTATAATGGAGAGGTATCTGCATTAGATGCAGAATATATTTTGGAGGCATTTTTAAAGCTGATGACTCTAAGGTGAGATACTTACCAAATGGATGTTTTAATGGAGAAGTTGAGAAATGATTGGTTAAAAATCAGAAAGAAGTATAATACTGCGGATATTTTGTCAGTCTCAAAATTCAGCAATATCTAAATCACTTCTTTTTTTTGAGATGGAGCCTAGCTCTGTCACCCAGGCTGGAGTACAGTGGCATGATCTCAGCTCACCACAACCTCCACCTCCTGGGTTCAAGTGATTCTTCTGCCTCAGCCTCCCAAGTAGCTGGGATTACAGGCACCCACCACCACACCTGGCTAATTTTTGTATTTTTAGTAAAGACAGGTTTTCACCATATTGGCCAGGCTGGTCTCAAACTCCTGACCTCAGTTGATCCACGTGCCTTGGCCTCCCAAAGTGCTAGAATTACAGATGTGAGCCCCATGTCCAGCCTCTAAATCACTTCTTATGCTTGTGCATACTTATTCAGTAGTTTTCATTAGATATTTAAAGATATAAAAGAAATAGCACACATAAAATAAGGACTTATTTTATGGATAGTTTCTTTAAGATTGCCCTAGTCTTATCATTGAACACCATCTTTATAGATCTTCATAGTTAAATCCAATGAGTAGAACATTGACATGTAGAATGTAAAATTTAAAACACTGCCTATGCTTAATTTTATCATTACCTCCCATGGTTGTGAATTTAATTTGCTATTTACATTGAAGTTTATTGAAAATTGCTGCTGTGGAGTATACTGAAATTTGCTGTTCGGTTCCCCCCTTTCTCCCATGACATTATTTGAGAAAACAGTATAAGATGGAAAAATTACATAGCCTCTGGGTCTTGTCCTAATCAATGTGGCAACAATATCTTGTTTGTAAGACATTCCCAGAAAGTTAGACTCACTCATATTCAGATGTAAGAAAATAACATTCCAATACCAAATGTCAACTTTTTGTATAACTTTCACTTCTCTACCCTTCCATTACTTTGAGTAGTTTAGAATGGACTGAATTTTTTTTTCTATTTTAAAATGACTTGGGAATTATTAAATAAACTCATAGTTCAGTAAGATAGTGTTTGGGGGCTTCTTTTCCCCAACTGTGAAGTAAAATAGAGAAAAAAAGATTGTCTTAGAAGAATTTCTCTCTGTTACGTATTTTGATAATTATATTTCTCCCAGGGATAGCGTCTTTGAAAATTCATACTGTTGGCCATACCCGTGTGATTTACTTTTATATGATAAGTCTTCTTAATGAATCAGTCACCATTTTAATTTGTGGTATGTATTTTCTCAATGCCAGAGAGTTGAAAGATAACCTTGGCAGTGATGATCCAGAAGGCGACATACCAGTCTTGTTGCAGGCCGTCCTGGCAAGGAGTCCTAACGTTTTCAGGGAGAAAAGCATGCAGAACAGATATGTACAAAGTGGTGAGTTTCTTAATAACTGAATTCCCATATCAGAACTTGTTTTATACAAATTTAAATCCAGGTCTCTTCTTTAACAAGCTTACCTGTCCTCGTGAATGCCATGTTAATGCCTTCAGTCAAGCCAAGAACAAGAAGGAAACTAAATTGATAAGATTCTTGTAGTTTAATATGTAACTGAATTCCTTTGGAATTAGACAAAGCTTTAAGTGCATTTTGTTAAATGTTTTGGAATATGTTTACTTAGCTTAAAAATATTTTTTTTGTTTTAGAAAATCAGAATTTGAAATAAGTCATAAATCAAATATTTGCAAAGCTTTTGAACATGTACATTGTAGCACTTATATAGTTTTAATACTGATTGTGATTATATTCATGGTTTTCTAATAATTGATTTAATACTCCTGTTGCCTTAGCAACAGAAAAATTGGTTAAGTATTATTATTGAAGAAAAATTGATTTATAGTATTATAAAATAATAAAAATATTACATTCAACACAGATATAATTTTTATGTAGTCACAGAGTACATTTGGGTTAAGGGCATTGTTCTGTTCAAGCTTACTGAATTTGACAAGTCCAAGTGCCTGTTTGACTCTCAAGATTAAAACAGTCAGTGAGGGAATGGTTTAGACAATTAGGAAGGTTCAACTTTATTAATTGAATAACTGTATTAAAAAATTGTACTAGCTGGGCATGGTAACTCATGCCTCAACCCCAGCACTTTGGGAGGCTGAGGATTGCTTCAGGCCAGGAGTTCAGGACCAGCCTGGGAAACATGGTGAAACCCTGTCTCTACAAAAATTAGCCAGGCATCATGGCACCTGTAGTTACAGCTACTTGGGAGGCTGAAGTGGGAGGATCACTTGAGCTCAGGAGGTCAAGGCTACGGTGAGCTCGGATTGCACCACTGCACTCCTTCCTGGGCAATAGAGCGAGACCCTGTTTCAAAAAAAAAAGAAAAAAGGAATAAAATAATTTTGCCAAATTCATTTTGGTTTACTTTGTTGGCAACATTTCCATGATGCTTCCCATTCCATTTCCTTTAAATAATATTACTTTGCTTATTCTGTGTATTTGTGTTGTTTGAATGGTATTTTGAAAGCAATTGCATCATTACTGTCGATTCCTCAAAATGCATAATGGGGATGCTTCTGACTGACTTGCCATTTAGCAAGTTGAAGGTAGGTATGCAGGACAGGGCTATATCTTCACAATTGCAATAGTAGGAGACAGATAAACAAATAATGAAAGGAAGCTAGAGTTATGAATGCTTTTGGGGGAAATGTTGGAATTGAAAGAAAATATGGAAAGAGTTGATTGGATGAAAGACTAATAGAGTAAGAGTATTATATGAGAATGAGTAAATCTAATATTGAATAAATGAAATCTTCTAAGGCTACTAATAGTACATTTTTGTAACTTATATTTTTGAGTTTTTGGGTAGTAAATCACTCTTAAAAACTTTTAGAGTGTTTACCTCTCCATCACATATATTTTTTGTTTTGTACTATACAAATTCATTTTCAGTCCAAAATATTGTTTGATTTCTATATACCCCACTTTGTAAAAGTATAAACTAGCATTTAAAATTAACCAATTAATTGCATATTGTTATTTTTTAAGCATTTTCCTGGTAATATATGGCTTTGAAATTTTAAAAGTTGGCTGGGCCTGGTGGCTCACACCTGTAATCCCAGCACTTGGGAGGTGAAGGTAGGAGGATTGCTTGAGCCCAGGAGTTCATGACCAGCCTGGGTAATACAGACTCTGTCTCATTGAAAAATTAAAAATAAAATAGAAATTTAAAAAGTTGATTTAGGGGGTCAGTAAGTTTAAATATGAGTCACATTTGTGGAGAAAATTTAATAAAATGCAGGTCACTTTAATCATAGTTCTTTGGAACTTAGAGCTCATTGGAAAGGACTGTTAGAATTTCATTTACCCCTTTTGTTTAGAAAGCCATTGCTTTCAAACCGGCAATTCCAGTTGGTCCCTGTGATGACTGTTAATTCGGGGGGCAGGAGGGAACTTTTTAACTCCTGTCTCATTGTTCATCTCCCTTAAAAAAAAAGAAAAAAGAAAAAAAACTCTCCAGCAACAATAATTATAGTAATTAAGTTATTAAGCTATGGAGCAAAACAATTTTGTGCTGAGTTCGAGTTAGAAAAGAAAACTCAGAAGTTGAAATTTAGACTATATACTTAAGAAAACATTCTATCAATGGTAGACTTAGAGGTGATTTTGAAACCTAATTTCATTCAGTTACCGACTCTAGAGCTACAGTCCTTATTGCAGTACTCATAGCAAATGAACTTCTGTTTCAGTATTTCTGATGAAAGGCACTTTTTATAACAACAGCAGGAAATGAAATATGGAAATGTAATGTGAGTCTTGCAGCTCCCAAAAAAGAGATTGGCTATAGAAATCACAAGAAAATTCAGGATGTTAACCATAGATTTTTATCTGATTTTGAAATGTCTAAATAAGTGAATTTTTCTGTGTCTCCTATATAATGAAATGCCATTTGCATAATTGAGAAATACTGTCTAGCTTGAAAATAAATGTAACAACCAGAATACTATTCTCAAGTTTTTATTTTGTAATCAAATATTCGGTTAATCCCCACTATGTGACAAGGAGTTATTGAGAAAGAAGGAAACGCTTCAAAAGACATTCAGATGGAAATTGCAGGAATTCAAACTTTCAGCCCATAAATAAAGTGCTTTTTAAAACCTATGTCTGAACCACGATAATACAGATAGCTTTGTGAAATTAAGTTCTCAAGCATGGTAGATGTATATGATAAATATTCATGTAATAAAAACTACCCTGAGTCCTGTTGGAGAAGGAATTGTGTTGTGTTAGGGACAAGGTTAGATAAGACGACTTCTAGAAAAAACTTTTCATTTATAAGGCTAAATAATAGAGCACTGAGTAAGCAAATACATTTTTTTTTAAATTATTTCTGTTTCTAGTCTTGGATTAGTTATATGGAAAATGGTGCTGTAATAAAATTGTTCTTGAAATTTGCAGTTTTACAGTGTCTATATTTTAGTCTTTGAAATGAAAACATTGGTCAAAAAAATCTCTGGAATGTTTGTGAAAGAATAACTTATTTCACTTATTTAAAGGACACTTTACTGTTAGAAGAAAATAACATTTCATATTTTTGTGTGTTGCATAGGAATGATGATGTCTCAGTATAAACTTTCTCAGAATTCCATGCACAGTAGTCCTGCATCTTCCAATTATCAACAAACCACTATCTCACATAGCCCCTCCAGGTAATATATGTATATATCATTTATTAAGTATTGTCTCCTGTGGTGAATATATGGTTCATACATTTAGGTAATGGTGAATTATGTAGAGTTTACATAGTTGAAATGCATAATCTTAAATAGTAATCCACTCGTGCATTTGCTTAAAATGTTTTATATGGAAATAGTCTAATATGCTCATTGAAACAGCCACCATCCTAGTAATGTAATTTTATACAAAAGAATGTTAAAATAACTGATGTGTTTGAGATAAGAAAATTTAGGGAGCATGGCTTTAAGTACCTTAAATTGGTACTCTTATATAAGCAGAACAAATTGCAGAGTAAACGAATTACCTGCTTTTAAAAACCATTTATTGTAACTCTTCTATTATTAATTGTAAATAATTTTATATGTTATTTGACTATTTTGCAAGATATTTGTTTGCATAGATTTTACATATATAAGCTAGAGTTTAGAGGACTTTGTGACAGTCAAATTTCAAGGAATAGCATGTTTATTTTATTTTCTTATATTTTTTATTTGGGTTTTGGGTTTTAGCCGGTTTGTGCCACCACAGACAAGCTCTGGGAACAGATTTATGCCACAACAAAATAGCCCAGTGCCTAGTCCATATGCCCCACAAAGCCCTGCAGGATACATGCCATATTCCCATCCTTCAAGTTACACAACACATCCACAGATGCAGCAAGGTAAGAAAGTTGTTTGTAACTTTACTGGGAATGTCTGAGTGCTTTAACTCTAAGCAAATTTGGTTTTTTAAAAATATAATTACTTAACACAAACTAAAATACTATACTATATACTTATGTCAGTAAGCCTTTTTAAAGATATGGCTTAAATCATTAAAACATGATACACTTATCATTTGGGAATTTGTTGTTTTGGGAGGTGAAAGAAGTAGTGACATTTTGGCTTTTTGGATTCAGTTATTATATAAGCATATTTAGGTATGAAATTAAGAAGAACTACTTTTTAAAAAATTTCTCCTTCTTACATTAGCACTAAGCCAAGGGACAATTACATTTTAGTTGGTAAAGTAGATACAGTCAGCCTTTCATATACATGGGTTCTGCATCATGGATTCAACCAAATATGGAGTGAAAATATATGGAAAAAAATTGAGTCTGTACTGGACATGTACAGACATATTTTCTTGTCATTACTTCATAAACAATATAGTATAGCAACTGTTTACATAGCATTTACATTGTATAGGCATTGTAAGTAATCTAGAGATGATTTAAAGTACTGTATAGTGCATAGGGCTATATGTAAATAGTATGCATTTTATATCAGGGACTTTGAGCATTTGCAGATTTTGGTATCCACAGAAGGTACTAGAACCAATTCCTCCTGGATACTGAGGAATTACTATTATGAAAAATTTACTGTACTGTAATAATTTATAGTAAAAATTTACTATAGTACAGTAGAGGAAAATCTTAAATGCAAAAATTTGAGATTAGATTACTAGTTCTCAATTGATTACTAGTTCTTAATATCATAATGTTGATATTATGATGTCTTCTTATGGTTATATTGCCTTGAGCTGTATTTCATAGTTAATAAAAATCTGTGGAACCAAAGAATACCCCAAATTGCCAAAGCAATCCTGAGGAAAAGGAGCAAACCTGGAGGCATCACACTACCTGACTTAAAAATACATTATAAAGCTGTAATAACCAAAATCAGCATGGTACTAACATAAAAACACATAGACCAATCCCAGAATAGAGAATCCAGATATAAATCCACATATTTACAGACAACTTACGTTTGACAAAGGCACCAAAAACATAAAATGAGGAAAGGACAGTCTCTTTAATAAATAATGCTGTGAAAAATAAACTCAAAATGGATTAAGTACTTAAATCTGAGACATGAAACTATGAAACTACTAGAAGAAAACATTGAAGGAACACTCCAGGATGTTGGTCTGTGCAAAAGATTTTTTGTGTAAGACTCATCTCTCTCTACAAAAAATTAGCCAGACATGGTGGTGTGTGCCTACAGTCCCAGCTACTTGGGAGGTGGGAGTATGGCTTGAGCCTGGGAGGCAGAGATTGCAGTCAGCCAAGATCACACCACTGCACTGTAGCCTGGGCAACAGAGGAG